>NC_090929.1:47768003-48118003 GCF_040938575.1 Ambystoma mexicanum | reverse complement strand
TCTGGGGTCTCCTGCACTCCATGAGTCTCTTCTGTCATCGTGAGTGGGATTCTCTGAATCTGCAGACTCCTCTGTCAGAGTAACCGTGTGGGTCATGCTCAGCAGGAGGCCGGTGTGTTTCACTAGTAGGGTTTCCTTAGAAACCGTTCCATGTTTTGGGGTCTCCAGCACTCCATGAGTCTCTTCTGTCATCGTGAGTGGGATTCTTTGAATCTGCAGACTCCTCTGTCAGAGTAACCGTGTGGGTCATGCTCAGCAGGAGGCCGGTGTGTTTCACTATTAGGGTTTCCTCAGAACCCGTAGCATGTTCTGGGGTCTCCTGCACTCCATGAGTCTCATCTGTCATCGTGAGTGGGATTCTCTGAATCTGCAGACTCCTCTGTCAGAGTAACCGTGTGGGTCATGCTCAGCAGGAGACTGGTGTGTTTCACTCGTAGGGTTTCCTTAGAACCCGTTCCATGTTTTGGGGTCTCCAGCACTCCATGAGTCTCTTCTGTCATCGTGGTGGGATTCTCTGAATCTGCAGACTCCTCTGTCAGAGTAACCGTGTGGGTCATGCTCAGCAGGAGGCCGGTGTGTTTCACTAGTAGGGTTTCCTCAGAACCCGTAGCATGTTCTGGGGTCTCCTGCACTCCATGAATCTCTTCTGTCATCGTGAGTGGGATTCTCTGAATCTGCAGACTCCTCTGTCAGAGTAACCGTGTGGGTCATGCTCAGCAGGAGGCTGGTGTGTTTCACTAGTAGGGTTTCCTTAGAACCCGTAGCAAGTTTTGGGGTCTCCTGCACGCCATGAGTCTCTTCTGTCATCGTGAGTGGAATTCTCTGAATCTGCAGACTCCTCTGTCAGAGTAACCGTGTGGGTCATGCTCAGTAGGTCACTGGTGTGTTTCACTAGTAGGGTTTCCTTAGAACCCGTAGCATGTTTTGGGGTCTCCTGCACTCCATGAGTCTCTTCTGTCATCGTGAGTGGGATTCTCTGAATCTGCAGACCCCTCTGTCAGAGTAACCGTGTGGGTCATGCTTAGCAGGAGACTGGTGTGTTTCACTAGTAGGGTTTCCTTAGAACCCGTTCCATGTTTTGGGGTCTCCTGCACTCCACGAGTCTCTTCTGTCATCGTGAGTGGGATTCTCTGAATCTGCAGACTCCTCTGTCAGAGTAACCGTGTGGGTCATGCTCAGCAGGAGGCCGGTGTGTTTCACTAGTAGGGTTCCTTAGAACCCGTAGCATGTTTTGGGGTCTCCTGCACTCCATGAGTCTCTTCTGTCATCATGAGTGGGATTCTCTGAATCTGCAGACTCCTCTGTCAGAGTAACTGTGTGGGTCATGCTCAGCAGGAGGCTGGTGTGTTTCACTAGTAGGGTTTCCTTAGAACCCGTAGCATGTTCTGGGGTCTCCTGCACTCCATGAGTCTCTTCTGTCATCGTGAGTGGGATTCTCTGAATCTGCAGACTCCTCTGTCAGAGTAACCGTGTGGGTCATGCTCAGCAGGAGGCCGGTGTGTTTCACTAGTAGGGTTTCCTTAGAACCCGTAGCATGTTTTGGGGTCTCCTGCACTCCATGAGTCTCTTCTGTCATTGTGAGTGGGATTCTCTGAATCTGCAGACTCCTCTGTCAGAGTAACCGTGTGGGTCATGCTCAGCAGGAGGCCGGTGTGTTTCACTAGTAGGGTTTCCTTAGAACCCGTAGCATGTTCTGGGGTCTCCTGCACTCCATGAGTCTCTTCTGTCATCGTGAGTGGGATTCTCTGAATGTGCAGACTCCTCTGTCAGAGTAACAGTGTGGGTCATGCTCAGCCGGTCACTGGTGTGTTTCACTAGTAGGGTTTCCTTAGAACCCGTAGCATGTTTTGGGGTCTCCTGCACTCCATGAGTCTCTTCTGTCATTGTGAGTGGGATTCTCTGAATCTGCAGACTCCTCTGTCAGAGTAACCGTGTGGGTCATGCTCAGCAGGAGGCCGGTGTGTTTCACTAGTAGGGTTCCTTAGAACCTGTACCATGTTCTGGGGTCTCCTGCACTCCACGAGTCTCTTCTGTCATCGTGAGTGAGATTCTCTGAATCTGCAAACTCCTCTGTCAGAGTAACCGTGTGGGTCATGCTCAGCAGGAGGCCGGTGTGTTTCACTAGTAGGGTTCCTTAGAACCCGTACCATGTTCTGGGGTCTCCTGCACTCCACGAGTCTCTTCTGTCATCGTGAGTGGGATTCTCTGAATCTGCAGACTCCTCTGTCAGAGTAACCGTGTGGGTCATGCTCAGCAGGAGGCCGGTGTGTTTCACTAGTAGGGTTTCCTCAGAACCCGTAGCATGTTCTGGGGTCTCCTGCACTGCATGAGTCTCTTCTGTCATCGTGAGTGGGATTCTCTGAATCTGCAGACTCCTCTGTCAGAGTAACCGTGTGGGTCATGCTCAGCAGGAGGCCGGTGTGTTTCACTAGTAGGGTTTCCTTAGAACCCGTAGCATGTTCTGGGGTCTCCTGCACTCCATGAGTCTCTTCTGTCATCGTGAGTGGGATTCTCTGAATCTGCAGACTCCTCTGTCAGAGTAACCATGTGGGTCATGCTCAGCAGGAGGCCGGTGTGTTTCACTAGTAGGGTTCCTTAGAACCCGTACCATGTTCTGGGGTCTCATGCACTCCACAAGTCTCTTCTGTCATCGTGAGTGGGATTCTCTGAATCTGCAGACTCCTCTGTCAGAGTAACCGTGTGGGTCATGCTCAGCAGGAGGCCGGTGTGTTTCACTAGTAGGGTTCCTTAGAACCCGTAGCATGTTTTGGGGTCTCCTGCACTCCACGAGTCTCTTCTGTCATCGTGAGTGGGATTCTCTGAATCTGCAGACTCCTCTGTCAGAGTAACCGTGTGGGTCATGCTCAGCAGGAGGCCGGTGTGTTTCACTATTAGGGTTTCCTCAGAACCCGTAGCATGTTCTGGGGTCTCCTGCACTCCATGAATCTCTTCTGTCATCGTGAGTGGGATTCTCTGAATCTGCAGACTCCTCTGTCAGAGTAACCGTGTGGGTCATGCTCAGCAGGAGGCCGGTGTGTTTCACTAGTAGGGTTTCCTTAGAACCCGTAGCATGTTTTGGGGTCTCCTGCACTCCATGAGTCTCTTCTGTCATCGTGAGTGGGATTCTCTGAATCTGCAGACTCCTCTGTCAGAGTAACCGTGTGGGTCATGCTCAGCAGGAGGCCGGTGTGTTTCACTAGTAGGGTTTCCTTAGAACCCGTAGCATGTTCTGGGGTCTCCTGCACTCCATGAGTCTCTTCTGTCATCGTGAGTGGGATTCTCTGAATCTGCAGACTCCTCTGTCAGAGTAACCGTGTGGGTCATGCTCAGCAGGAGGCCGGTGTGTTTCACTAGTAGGGTTTCCTCAGAACCCGTAGCATGTTCTGGGGTCTCCAGCACTCCATGAGTCTCTTCTGTCATCGTGAGTGGGATTCTCTGAATCTGCAGACTCCTCTGTCAGAGTAACCGCGTAGGTCATGCTCAGCAGGTCACTGGTGTGTTTCACTAGTAGGGTTTCCTCAGAACCCGTAGCATGTTCTGGGGTCTCCTGCACTGCATGAGTCTCTTCTGTCATCGTGAGTGGGATTCTCTGAATCTGCAGACTCCTCTGTCAGAGTAACCGCGTGGGTCATGCTCAGCAGGAGGCCGGTGTGTTTCACTAGTAGGGTTTCCTTAGAACCCGTAGCATGTTTTGGGGTCTCCTGCACTCCATGAGTCTCTTCTGTCATCGTGAGTGGGATTCTCTGAATCTGCAGACTCCTCTGTCAGAGTAACCGTGTGGGTCATGCTCAGCAGGAGGCCGGTGTGTTTCACTAGTAGGGTTTCCTTAGAACCCGTAGCATGTTCTGGGGTCTCCTGCACTCCATGAGTCTCTTCTGTCATCGTGAGTGGGATTCTCTGAATCTGCAGACTCCTCTGTCAGAGTAACCGTGTGGGTCATGCTCAGCAGGAGGCCGGTGTGTTTCACTAGTAGGGTTTCCTCAGAACCCGTAGCATGTTCTGGGGTCTCCAGCACTCCATGAGTCTCTTCTGTCATCGTGAGTGGGATTCTCTGAATCTGCAGACTCCTCTGTCAGAGTAACCGCGTAGGTCATGCTCAGCAGGTCACTGGTGTGTTTCACTAGTAGGGTTTCCTTAGAACCCGTAGCATGTTCTGGGGTCTCCTGCACTGCATGAGTCTCTTCTGTCATCGTGAGTGGGATTCTCTGAATCTGCAGACTCCTCTGTCAGAGTAACCGCGTGGGTCATGCTCAGCAGGAGGCCGGTGTGTTTCACTAGCAGGGTTTCCTTAGAACCCGTAGCATGTTTTGGGGTCTCCTGCACTCCATGAGTCTCTTCTGTCATCGTGAGTGGGATTCTCTGAATCTGCAGACTCCTCTGTCAGAGTAACCGTGTGGGTCATGCTCAGCAGGAGGCCGGTGTGTTTCACTAGTAGGGTTTCCTTAGAACCCGTAGCATGTTCTGGGGTCTCCTGCACTCCATGAGTCTCTTCTGTCATCGTGAGTGGGATTCTCTGAATCTGCAGACTCCTCTGTCAGAGTAACCGTGTGGGTCATGCTCAGCAGGAGGCCGGTGTGTTTCACTAGTAGGGTTTCCTCAGAACCCGTAGCATGTTCTGGGGTCTCCTGCACTGCATGAGTCTCTTCTGTCATCGTGAGTGGGATTCTCTGAATCTGCAGACTCCTCTGTCAGAGTAACCGCGTGGGTCATGCTCAGCAGGAGGCCGGTGTGTTTCACTAGCAGGGTTTCCTTAGAACCCGTAGCATGTTCTGGGGTCTCCTGCACTCCAGGAGTCTCTTCTGTCATCGTGAGTGGGATTCTCTGAATCTGCAGACTCCTCTGTCAGAGTAACCGTGTGGGTCATGCTCAGCAGGAGGCCGGTGTGTTTCACTAGTAGGGTTTCCTTAGAACCCGTAGCATGTTCTGGGGTCTCCTGCACTCCATGAGTCTCTTCTTTCATCGTGAGTGGGATTCTCTGAATCTGCAGACTCCTCTGTCAGAGTAACAATGTGGGTCATGCTCAGCAGGAGGCCGGTGTGTTTCACTAGTAGGGTTCCTTAGAACCCGTTCCATGTTCTGGGGTCTCTTTTGACTCATGTTCACATAACTCAGCGTCATGAGCATCTAGACCCTCTCAGCCCCCAGATCCTCCGCCTCAGTCGGCCCCGGCACTGTGGACCTGCCAGTCTCCATGGCAACGCCTTTAGAATGAACTCTGAGACATCTCAGCCCTGGTTTGGCTTTGGTCCTGGGAAAGACGCTGGCTGCATTAACAGAACGTGCCCACATCTGAGACCCTGGCGGTAACCAGGGCAACACCTAAAGAGAGGTTTCCACATTGAGAAAAGAAAAGGTGGGTGGTCCTATATGTCTCGCCCCGAGTCGATTCTGAAGATGAGCCCCACTGCAACGCTCTCTTTGGTGTTTCAGAAGTTACTCCTCGTGTCCCAGGGAGGCTGGTGTGCCTTTCCTCTCCGTGACATCCCTCTGTGACCAAACAGGTGACAGAATTAAGAGGGTCTGTGTGGGTGGTGTACAGAGGAGGATTGCGGGCAGTGCACAGAGGAGGATTGTGGGTGGTGCACAGAGGAGGATTGTGGGTGGTGCACAGAGGAGGATTGTGTGGTGCACAGAGGAGGTTTGTGGGTGGTGCACAGAGGAGGATTGCGGGCAGTGCACAGAGGAGGATTGCGGGTGGAGAACAGAGGAGGATTGCGGGCGGTGCACAGAGGAGGATTGCGGGTGGTGCACAGAGGAGGATTGCGGGTGGTGCACAGAGGAGGATTGCGGGCAGTGCACAGAGGAGGATTGTGGGTGGTATACAGAGGTGGATTGTGGGTGGTGTACAGAGGAGGATTGTGGGTGGTGCATAGAGAGTGGTGCACAGAGGAGGATTGTGGGTGGTGCATAGAGGAGGATTGTGTGGTGCACAGAGGAGGATTGTGGGTAGTACAGAGGAGGATTGCGGGTGGTGAATAGAGGAGGATAGTGGGTGGTGCATAGAGGAGGATTGCGGGCGGTGCACAGAGGAGGATTGTGGGTGGAGAACAGAGGAGGATTGCGGGTGGTGCACAGAGGAGGATTGTGGGTGGTATACAGAGGTGGATTGTGGGTGGTGTAGAGAGGAGGATTGTGGGTGGAGAACAGAGGAGGATTGCGGGTGGTGCACAGAGGAGGATTGTGGGTGGAGAACAGAGGAGGATTGAGGGTGGTGCACAGAGGAGGATTGTGGGTGGTATACAGAGGTGGATTGGGGGTGGTGTACAGAGGAGGATTGTGGGTGTTGCACAGAGATTGGTGCACAGAGGAGGATTGTGGGTGGTGCACAGAGGAGGATTGTGTGGTGCACAGAGGAGGATTGTGGGTAGTGCAGAGAAGAGGATTGTGGGTGGTGTACAGAGGAGGATTGCGGGTGCTGAATAGAGGAGGATAGTGGGTGGTGCATAGAGGAGGATTGCGGGCGGTGCACAGAGGAGGATTGTGGGTGGAGAACAGAGGAGGATTGCGGGTGGTGCACAGAGGAGGATTGTGGGTGGTATACAGAGGTGGATTGTGGGTGGTGTACAGAGGAGAATTGTGGGTGGAGAACAGAGGAGGATTGCGGGTGGTGCACAGAGGAGGATTGTGGGTGGAGAACAGAGGAGGATTGAGGGTGGTGCACAGAGGAGGATTGTGGGTGGTATACAGAGGTGGATTGTGGGTGGTGTACAGAGGAGGATTGTGGGTGTTGCACAGAGATTGGTGCACAGAGGAGGATTGTGGGTGGTGCACAGAGGATTGTGTGGTGCACAGAGGAGGATTGTGGGTAGTGCAGAGAGGAGGATTGTGGGTGGTGTACAGAGGAGGATTGCGGGTGCTGAATAGAGGAGGATTGTGGGTGTTGCACAGAGATTGGTGCACAGAGGAGGATTGTGGGTGGTGCACAGAGGATTGTGTGGTGCACAGAGGAGGATTGTGGGTAGTGCAGAGAGGAGGATTGTGGGTGGTGTACAGAGGAGGATTGCGGGTGCTGAATAGAGGAGGATAGTGGGTGGTGCATAGAGGAGGATTGTGGGTGGTGCACAGAGGTCAAACAGGGCTCCACTTGCTGATCCCCCCCCATTTTAACACCTATTCCAAAACTTATACCAAGTAAACCTAATCAAAACAGTGCAAGAGAACTGCCAGATGGGAAATTCTCACTGAAGATATTTCTCTAATTGTGAAGGGGTCTGCCAGCCATCAGTGCCAACATGAAGACATGAAGAAGACAATCAAATAATGGAATAGAATGCAGGCTGCATGTACACATCTTTGAGGTGGCTTTTTTGTGGCCATAGTGTTGGGCTTGGCATTCGCTGGGTTGCTGGAACCTCGGTCGGGATCGCCAGCGGGGAACTTGTGGTGGAGTTTAAGTGCCAGTCTATTATGCAAGTCTATGCAAAAAGGATGAGCATACTCATCCTTGGCACTTAAGGGGTGGCTGGAGTAGCCAGGGGTTTTCCTGAACGTAAATGGCATTGTACCCTAGATGCCTTTATGGTCAGGACACTGGATGTTGGGACAGGCTGGCTGCCGCATGAGCAGATTCGGGAGGTCCCTCATGGGTGGGGCCAGGAGGTCAGCTGAGGGTGGTTTAGTCTTTTATTAACAGGGTGTGCACCTGCTCCCTTGCCCTCTAGCTGTTTGGGGGGAGCACTACGGGGTTTAAAGAAAGTCTTTCCAGATTCCTGCTCTTGCTTATAGCTCAGTAACCAATGCGTCCACTGTATAAATATGAGGGTAACTGGGAGGTTGCAGGTTCAAATCCTGGAGGGTCCACTCAGCCTCTGATTCTTCTCAGGTCAAGTGCCAGGCTATTATGCAAGTCTATGCAAAAAGGACGAGCATACTCGTCCATGGCACTTAAGGGGTTAAACGAGTATGATTCGCTTGTGCAACAATAACCCCTGCTATCGGCACCTTGAGGGGAGTCTGTTAATATTAAGTGTGTCGTGTCAGGGCAGTTATCCTGTGTATAAAATACCGAAAGGATGCCTGTGTATTGGGAACTCCACATGCCCACAGCCCCTCCTCTTCTAAAAGGTTTGCTCACTCGGGTCCTGTGTCCTAGCCCAATGGGCCATTATACCCTCATATCCAAATCCCGGGGCTGTCCGAATCAGCATTACGTATGGTTATAATACAAACACTTTAATGCTAAGGTTAGTATTTGTAAAAACGAGAGGAGCTGCAAGTGCACTGTGGGTGATTTACTTAGCGATTCAAGCATCCAACCCTTTTATTGCTGGTGTATTCGTCAATTTTACAGCTCAATAGTCATTCTTCTGTTTCCAAAAGGCTCTTTGATTTTATGCAAAGCAGCCAAGAAGTCTAATTGGTGCTATTTGCCACCTTCCCTTTATTCATAGTGTTATTTTAAAAGCATACAATAGGAGTTATGATATGATAGGATTGTTTATTTATATAGTGCCTATACACAATGTGTTTCAAAGCGCTTCAAGGCAAGGGAGGGAACAAGGGAAAATACAATGACATTCTTACAGGCCATGAAAAGTAAGGATGTGAAATTAACTATCGTACTCGGCCTGACAACATTTCAGATAGTGCAAGAGCTAAGACATAGATAAGGAAGGGAGGGGGAGAGTGGGAAGGAAATGGAAATAGACAGGCGACTACCGTACTAGGCCTGACGACATTTCTGGTGGAGCTGGAGAAAAACAAAAGGTGAGGGAGAGGGGTGCAGAAAGGGAGGGGAGGAACAAAACAAGCGACTCTCATACTAGGCCTGACGACATTTCAGATAGTGCTGGAGGGGTGGTGGGGAGGAAAAACACAGTAATGGGAGGGTGGAGGAAACAGACGAGGTTGCTATCATATTAGGTCCAGGGACAATTATGATAGAGTAAGTGCATAGAAGAAAGTAAGGGGAGGAGATAGGAAAAGGAAGAAGGCAAAGGAGCAGAGAGTAAGCAGTCAAAAAGAGTGGAGAAGCAAGGGTGGAGAGCGAATACAATTGCAGAAGTCAGTAGTAACACATAATGTTGCAAGCCAGGATACAAGGTGAAGATGGGAACAGCATGATTCAGGGCCACCGTGAGTACAAGATGCAAAGGAAGTCCAGCATGAGAGTTGAGAAAGAGTGACACACCGTGAATGAATGAAGTCCATAAAAGTCAAATCCAGCATTGGCCACAAGACAGTGATGGTGAAGGAAGGCACCAGGTGGGCGGGGTTTAGCCCAGGTGACCTAGGTCCACTTGCACCTGCTCCCCATCTGCAAAGGAAAAGAAGCTGAGGGGCTCCTTAAGTAGGGAAACAGAGCGGAAGCAGGAAGGCACCAGGTGGGCGGGGCTTGCTAAGTGGTAAAAAAGAGCGGCAAACAGGAAGGCACCAGGTGGGCGTGGCTTGCTAAGTGGTGAAAAAGAGCAGCAGGCAGGAAGGCACCAGACAGTCCATCTTTGGATGATAAACTTCTATTAGAAAATAATTTGTATGTTTTTTCTAGGTTTTGATACAGTTCCTTTCCCAGTAAGACGAATGTAACATTGTTCTAATGGGTCACACTCAGATCAAAACCCAATATGAATTTCCTCTGTGAACCCCAAGACAACATTTACGTTTGTGCTCTGGCCTTTGAATGGTTGGTAAGTACTACTGCGGAACCCCCACATGTGATACTCTATGCACACAACGTGGTAATTAACTAAAAAAAGAAAATGAACAGAGCTGTGGAACCTGCAGCCTGGTCTTCTGGTCCGTTATAAGGTATGTCAGAACCTCAGCCCCACTAGCATATCCTATCTGCAACCTTCTCACCCCCCAACACCCACAAACGATAGGCCACCACCCACCAGGGGGGTCACTTACCCATGCAGTAGGAGTCTGGGTCAAGCAGGAAGCCACCTGGACAAGAACCACCAGCTGCATCTGTGCCAAAGACAGACATTGTGTTAAGGAGAGATGAAAAACATGCCCACGCAGTGCCACCTGTTGCAAGATTCTGTTTCATTTGACATTCATGGCACAGGTCTGTGAGATGGAAAGCACTGAGCTCTGTATGGTTACTGTATGTTCCCAGATGAGTCTGAATCTAGGGCCTCAGCAGCCATGCACATGTGAATGATTGGCCCCTGAGAGACCCTAAGCCTCTCAGGGTCAGTGTACACCCACTGCCATGTTGTGTCCTGTGGATTACTCCCACACAGCTGGATGAAAGTGCTCCTATAGGACTCTATGGGAATGGGGACTTACATTTACTGGCGTCTGACTTCCCAGGCCGCCCGAGTTGTAATCTCCCATTGGCACCGGGAAGTCAGCACAGGTAAAACATTACTTGTCCAGCGGCAAACCCGCCGGTAGCACTGGCAGGGTTACCGCCGGACTCATAATGAGGCTCACTGTGTTATTGACCAATGATAGTGCACATATTCATTTACAGAGTTTCGCAATTCACCCCTATGTCAAGACACGTACACTAACTGTCTGCGGGAACATGCCTACCCCTGAAAACTTCCCATCCCCCATCCCACACCCCAACTGGCCTTGGTACAAACGTGTGCTCCCAATCCGGTTCTCCATGTCCATACATTTCACCCCTTACACACCACGTCTCTCGCCCGCAGCGTGAAGGCACCTTCCTCCGGCGTTACCAGATTTGAATAAGGTTTGTGTTCAATCCACCGCAATATTCCATCCCCTGGGTCCCGTTGATGCTGCTGGCTGCCTGTCTCCTCCCCTCTTTATTGATCAATTGATAGATGCAGGGGGGCTTTAGTCACCTGCCGTGTGGTCCAACCCTGCATGGACACAGTTAATTACATGCACATAGACCAATGTCTTATTGCTTGGTCGGCCCAGAATCCGCCCGGGTGAAAATAGTGTCAAGGGGTGCTCGGGGATTTAACTTGGAATATACATCTAAGCCAAAATCGCATGACACGACCTGTAACATGTGACTATGGCAGCCCCCACTGGTTGGGTGGCAACTAAATATTTCAATGGTCGCGTCAATTAGATCGTAGGCTGAGTTTTCCCTCTCAGCTCCAAATCTCCCTTAATGAGAGAGGGTCTGTGCCAGTCCTCAAGGCACGAAGAGAGGGCCTTGGGCAAAGAACTTTACAGAACCTGGAGCCTCTGGGCGAGGCACGGACCCCTGAAAGGAGCAACAGAGTCTCTTGTTCTGCCGACTTCCTGACCACTGAGATCCTGGAGTGTGTGACTCAGTGCAGAAACTGAGACGCGGAGGAGAGACACAGGCATGAGAGTGCTCCTAACCAGAGAGTCTTCTGGTCTGGAGCTACTACGTGGCTGGAATCCAATCTTGCTAAGAGGTGGGCTAACAGAGAATGCAGGTACCTGAGATGGCGCCTCTGCTTGCCTCGTGCGACTACTGGATCACCACCAAAGAACAGTATTAAGACACACAACATAACATAACATAGATACCTGAGAAGTGTGTACTTACCTGCAGCATGAAAGCAGAGTGATTGCTACCAGGCGCGGCCGTTCCTTTGTTTTACGGTGTTTCTGTCATCCCACATCATTCTGCGGACGTGCACAAGGATTGCTTGATTGTAATTGGTTATTTATAACACGCTTAACACCGAGAGGTTTCTAAGCACGGACCCGTGGAACGAACCTGTGATGCTCTGCATCGTCTTGCTTTCAAGGAGAACTCGTTGCTCCTGAGCTATCCTCCCGAGACATTATCCTGATCATAGCTAGCTTAGGTTAGGACACTGACAATGTTGTGCTTGCTTGCTTGTATTAGGGTAACGACCTTGGGGTTTGAACATGGGTGTCACGTGATGAGAGGCACTAGCTGTTCCAGGCATTCTGCCTCATTGGCGTGCCACCTGCACGCCCTCAGTCAGGGCCTCATCACTGTGAGTGAGGTGGAGCAGTATTTCACATTGTACCTCTCTCATAATGAAGGCTTCTTGCTGTGACCTGATTGGTTGGTTGGTGTGAGATTAAGGCTGAGATGCCAACGCATGTCACAGAGACCATGAAAAGCCACGAGTTGTAGGAACCTTAGACCACACCGAGTGGCGCACATCAGCTGAAGGCTCCTTAGCGATGCGCCGAGCTCCATTCCCCCGCACCCTAGCATACATTATTCAAAAACACCTGAAGACTCAATCCTGCGTTTCTGTCCAATGGAAAGGTAGGAAGAGACCTTTTTGTGTTAGGTAGAAAGACCCCTTTTTGCCACTGTGGTGAGCCCTCATGATGCCTTGGCAGGTTTCTCCGGTGGGTCCCGGTCAGTTTTCACAGGGATGTAACGCTCAATGTCTGTGCCTCCTTGCGTGCCCTTGGGGTCCCCAAAAGTGGTGGCTAACATCAAGGCGCCCCTTATATTCCCTGGACGAGACAGTGTGCCCAGGTTCCGGGTAGTGACTGCAGCACTGCATGGTGTGTGGCGAACCCACAGGAAGCCTTGCCAGTTCCCCGAGAGAGCCCAAACATGGCATCTCTGGTTTGGTTAAATGCGGTTCTTTTTCAACCATACTTGGTTGCCATGTGTGTGTCTGTGTGGCAAACAGGGAGGAGGGCCTAGGGCCACTGCTAAAGTGAGAGCTGGCCAGGGGCCCACACAGGGGTTTGGGATGGGTATGCGTGTGTTCGTCCCTGGGGGTAGGATCCCCGGGCGGGAATTCCTGTGCCAATCCACACTCTGGCCAGGGGTATGTCTCTTCCTGGGCAGATGTGAGGCAAGAGGCTGTCCATGAGTGGGCAGCCCTTGGCCGTTTGAATGGTGTGGATCCTTTCCACTGGCGGACGGGAGGTAATCCTGGCTCTAATTTAGGATAAAGCTGCTCTTCTGATTGCAGTTTGGAGCCAAGAGCTCTACAAAGAGTTGCAGCCTTCTGAAGATCCAAGGACAGCCATTCAAGACATCAAGCATTGCCTCCAGCCAAGTCACAGAAAAGCCCTGTCACTGTGGATCGATCTTCTGAAGATCCAAGGACAGCCATTCAAGACATCAAGCATTGCCTCCAGCCAAGTCACAGAAAAGCCCTGTCACTGTGGATCGATCTTCTGAAGATCCAAGGACAGCCATTCAAGACATCAAGCATTGCCTCCAGCCAAGTCACAGAAAAGCCCTGTCACTGTGGATCGATCTTCTGAAGATCCAAGGACAGCCATTCAAGACATCAAGCATTGCCTCCAGCCAAGTCACAGAAAAGCCCTGTCACTGTGGATCGATCGTATGAAGACCCAAGGACAACCATTCAAGACATCAAGCATTGCCTCCTTCGGCACAGTTCTGATCAAAGGGCCCCTACTCCCTCTTAACCCCCACCCCCCAACCCCCGGCTTCTCCAAAGTACTGGAATCGGGCGAGGACCCCTAACCTTTTGAACGTATCTTTATTTTTTTCACAAGCACTAGACCTCCTCACCTTATCAGGAAAGGATTTCTTAAATGTTAGTGGCTCTTAGAACCCTCAGGGTATTAAGCGCGTTATAAAGAACATATCAAAATACACTGGCGTTCACGGCGTCTGTCCATTGTGTCAGAATTGGAATCGCCTCCTTGTTACTTGCTTTACTGCACCCCGTGCTCCATGTTTATATGTGATCACTAGTAGCTCTCTCAAAAGTGAAGTCTGGGTGAAGTCTAGAGAGATCACCCACTGTGAGTGCAATATATGTTTATAGCATTGATTAAGTAGCGCTAATCACTGTTCATGCTTTATAAATAGGGTCTGTTTATACTTGCAGTCTAATTTGAGTTCTGAGTGGTCTGTGTGTGTCTCATTGTACCGTTACACCCCTCCCGCCTCCCTACCCCCAACATACCTCCTAAAGACACACTTAATTTGGTTGTGAAATGACATCAGAAATTTAAAAACAAATCTTTTAGTTTCCACTGAAACAGCAACCAGCCAGAACTATAGCACTAGTTAGAGACCAGTAATAATTGACCACCTCCCATAAGTGAACAGCATTTTTTCATACATGTTTACCAGTGGACTTTGCACAGAGTGCCACACGGGCTCCCAGTCTTTTCATAGTCAGGTGCGCACATTTCCACCTGTGACTGGCGGAGGTGCCTGAACACGCCACTGTGACCCCACAGCAGTGCACTTTTTGTGTGATACAGTGTAAGGAAGTTTGAACTTCTGAAGAGGCTGGGGCAAGCAGCCCGCCTTTCACCCTACTGCAGAACACCCACGGCCCGCTTCCCCAGCTGCTTACCTGGCCGCAGCGCCACGGTGAGTCGGTAGCGGAGCTCCTCGGACAGCGGGAGGTATTTAGCTGAGACGGGTCCTGCCTGGACGTGTTGGACCAGCAGGGGCTGCCGGCCCAGAGTGGAGTCGTACTCAATGGTGTGGTTGCACCGCAGGGCGAGGAGGGCTCCGTTCTGCACAATGCGGGGGGTGGACCAGGCGTACAGCTGGCCAGGCCCTGTCTGGACATACCGCTCTCGGAAATCCTGTATTCAAGAGGAAGACGCATTAAAACCGGGGAAGGGAAAGGGAACCAGGGCGAAGCACCGCCAAAAATCGCCGACTGGCGTCAACAAAGGCCGCTCCGATTCAGGGGAGACCTGAACGGGGGGAGGGGGCGAGGTACAACGCAGAAAAGCAGAACAAAGAACAGGGGGTCACTGGGAGAGGCTCCTGTGAAAGAAAGGACACTCAAAACAAAGCTGTGCCAAGAAGAACAGAGACCTAGAAATGAAACGCAAAAATGTAATGAGCGGGCGAATAATGGGGGGAAAACAGAAAATCGGGGTGCGATCCACCACAAAAGAGCCCAGATAATCTGCAGTTACATGGTATTCACAGGCATGATGCATCCACATGCACCATACACACACACACACACTCTCTGCATTCAAAGGCACAATGCATCCACATGCACAATGGATTCACAGGCACAATGCATCCACATGCACAATGGATTCACATGCACAATGCATCCACATGCACAATGCATCCACAGGCACAATGCATCCACAGGCGCAATGCATCCACACACACACACACACACACACACTCTGCATTCAAAGGCACAATGCATCCACATGCACAATGGATTCACAGGCACAATGCATCCACAGGCACAATGCATCCACAGGCGCAATGCATCCACACACACACACACACACACACTCTGCATTCAAAGGCACAATGCATCCACATGCACAATGGATTCACAGGCACAATGCATCCACATGCACAATGGATTCACAGGCACAATGCATCCACAGGCACAATGCATCCACAGGCGCAATGCATCCACAGGCACAATGCATCCACAGGCGCAATGCATCCACAGGCACAATGCATCCACAGGCGCAATGCATCCACAGGCGCAATGGATTCACAGGCGCAATGCATCCACAGGCGCAATGCATCCACAGGCGCAATGCATCCACAGGCGCAATGCATCCACAGGCGCAATGCATCCACAGGCGCAATGGATTCACAGGCGCAATGCATCCACAGGCACAATGCATCCACAGGCGCAATGCATCCACAGGCGCAATGCATCCACAGGCGAAATGCATCCACAGGCGCAATGCATCCACAGGCGCAATGCATCCACAGGCACAATGCATCCACAGGCACAATGGATTCACAGGCACAATGCATCCACAGGCACAATGCATCCACAGGCGCAATGCATCCACAGGCGCAATGCATCCACATGCGCAATGCATCCACATGCGCAATGGTTTCACAGGCACAATGCATCCACAGGCACAATGCATCCACAGGCGCAATGCATCCACAGGCACAATGCATCCACAGGCGCAATGCATCCACAGGCACAATGCATCCACAGGCGCAATGCATCCACAGGCGCAATGCATCCACAGGCACAATGGATTCACAGGCACAATGCATCCACAGGCACAATGCATCCACAGGCGCAATGCATCCACAGGCGCAATGCATCCACAGGCACAATGCATCCACATGCACAATGGATTCACAGGCACAATGCATCCACAGGCACAATGCATCCACAGGCGCAATGCATCCACATGCACAATGGATTCACAGGCACAATGCATCCACATGCACAATGGATTCACAGGCACAATGCATCCACGCACACACACACACTCCATTCAAAGGCACAATGCATCCACAGGTGCAATGCATCCACAGGCACAATGCATCCACAGGCACAATGCATCCACAGGCGCAATGCATCCACAGGCACAATGCATCCACAGGCACAATGCATCCACAGGCGCAATGCATCCACATGCACAATGGATTCACAGGCACAATGCATCCACATGCACAATGGATTAACAGGCACAATGCATCCACAGGCACAATGCATCCACAGGCACAATGCATCCACATGCACAATGCATCCACAGGCACAATGCATCCACATGCACAATGCATCCACGCACACACACACACTGCATTCAAAGGCGCAATGCATCCACATGCACAATGGATTCACAGGCACAATGCATCCACAGGCGCAATGCATCCACAGGCACAATGCATCCACACACACACACACACTGCATTCAAAGGCGCAATGCATCCACATGCACAATGGATTCACAGGCACAATGCATCCACAGGTGCAATGCATCCACAGGCACAATGCATCCACACACACACACACTGCATCCACAGGCACAATGCATCCACAGGTGCAATGCATCCACAGGCACAATGCATCCACATGCACAATGCATCCACAGGCACAATGCATCCACATGCACAATGCATCCACACACACACACACACTGCATTCAAAGGTGCAATGCATCCACATGCACAATGGATTCACAGGCACAATGCATCCACAGGCGCAATGCATCCACAGGCACAATGCATCCACACACACACACACTGCATCCACAGGCACAATGCATCCACAGGTGCAATGCATCCACAGGCACAATGCATCCACATGCACAATGCATCCACAGGCATAATGCATCCACATGCACAATGCATCCACAGGCACAATGCATCCACATGCACAATGCATCCACACACACACACACACACACACACACTGCATTCAAAGGCGCAATGCATCCACATGCACAATGGATTCACAGGCACAATGCATCCACAGGTGCAATGCATCCACAGGCACAATGCATCCACACACACACACACTGCATCCACAGGCACAATGCATCCACAGGTGCAATGCATCCACAGGCACAATGCATCCACATGCACAATGCATCCACAGGCACAATGCATCCACATGCACAATGCATCCACACACACACACACACACTGCATTCAAAGGCGCAATGCATCCACATGCACAATGGATTCACAGGCACAATGCATCCACAGGCGCAATGCATCCACAGGCACAATGCATCCACACACACACACACACTGCATCCACAGGCACAATGCATCCACAGGTGCAATGCATCCAGAGGCACAATGCATCCACATGCACAATGCATCCACAGGCACAATGCATCCACATGCACAATGCATCCACAGGCACAATGCATCCACATGCACAATGCATCCACACACACACACACACACACTGCATTCAAAGGCGCAATGCATCCACATGCACAATGGATTCACAGGCACAATGCATCCACAGGCACAATGCATCCACATGCACAATGCATCCACACACACACACACTCTGCATTCAAAGGTGCAGTGCATCCACAGGCGCAATGCATCCACAGGCGCAATGCATCCACAGGCGCAATGCATCCACAGGCACAATGCATCCACATGCACAATGGATTCATAGGCACAATGCATCCACAGGTGCAATGCATCCACAGGCACAATGCATCCACAGGCGCAATGCATCCACATGCACAATGCATCCACACACACACACACTGCATTCAAAGGCGCAATGCATCCACATGCACAATGCATCCACGCACACACACACACTGCATTCAAAGGCGCAATGCATCCACAGGCGCAATGCATCCACAGGCGCAATGCATCCACAGGCACAATGCATCCACATGCACAATGGATTCACAGGCACAATGCATCCACAG
This sequence comes from Ambystoma mexicanum, assembly GCF_040938575.1. Lineage (NCBI taxonomy): Eukaryota > Metazoa > Chordata > Amphibia > Caudata > Ambystomatidae > Ambystoma > Ambystoma mexicanum. The sequence continues at coordinate 48,100,021 of NC_090929.1, read as the reverse complement.
GCACAGTGCATCCACAGGCGCAATGCATCCACAGGCACAATGCATCCACATGCACAATGGATTCACAGGCACAATGCATCCACAGGTACAATGCATCCACAGGCACAATGCATCCACAGGCGCAATGCATCCACATGCACAATGCATCCACGCACACACACACACTGCATTCAAAGGCGCAATGCATCCACATGCACAATGGATTCACAGGCACAATGCATCCACAGGCACAATGCATCCACAGGCACAATGCATCCACATGCACAATGCATCCACACACACACACACACACACACTGCATTCAAAGGCGCAATGCATCCACATGCACAATGCATCCACAGGCGCAATGCATCCACATGCACAATGCATCCACGCACACACACACACTGCATTCAAAGGCGCAATGCATCCATATGCACAATGGATTCACAGGCACAATGCATCCACAGGCACAATGCATCCACATGCACAATGCATCCACACACACACACACACACACACTGCATTCAAAGGCGCAATGCATCCACATGCACAATGCATCCACAGGCGCAATGCATCCACATGCACAATGCATCCACGCACACACACACACTGCATTCAAAGGCGCAATGCATCCACATGCACAATGGATTCACAGGCGCAATGCATCCACAGGCGCAATGCATCCACAGGTGCAATGCATCCACAGGCACAATGCATCCACAGGCGCAATGCATCCACATGCACAATGCATCCACGCACACACACACACTGCATTCAAAGGCGCAATGCATCCACATGCACAATGGATTCACAGGCACAATGCATCCACAGGTGCAATGCATCCACAGGCACAATGCATCCACAGGCACAATGCATCCACACACACACACACTGCATCCACAGGCACAATGCATCCACAGGCACAATGGATTCACAGGCACAATGCATCCACAGGTACAATGCATCCACAGGCACAATGCATCCAAAGGCACAATGCATCCACATGCACAATCCATCCACGCACACACACACACTGCATTCAAAGGCGCAATGCATCCACATGCACAACGGATTCACAGGCACAATCCATCCACAGGCGCAATGCATCCACAGGCACAATGCATCCACATGCACAATGCATCCACGCACACACACACACACACACACACACAGTGCATCCACAGGCACAATGCATCCACATGCACAATGGATTCACAGGCACAATGCATCCACAGGCGCAATACATCCACATGCACAATGCATCCACAGGCGCAATGCATCCACAGGCACAATGCATCCACGCACACACACACACTGCATTCAAAGGCGCAATGCATCCACATGCACAATGGATTCACAGGCACAATGCATCCACAGGTGCAATGCATCCACAAGCACAATGCATCCACAGGCGCAATGCATCCACATGCACAATGCATCCACGCACACACACACACTGCATTCAAAGGCGCAATGCATCCACATGCATAATGGATTCACAGGCACAATGCATCCACATGCACAATGTATCCACGCACACACACACACACTGCATTCAAAGGCGCAGTGCATCCACATGCACAATGAATTCACAGGCACAATGCATCCACAGGCACAATGCATCCACAGGCACAATGCATCCACAGGCGCAATGCATCCACATGCACAATGCATCCACGCACACACACACACTGCATTAAAAGGCGCAATGCATCCACATGCACAATGGATTCACAGGCACAATGCATCCACATGCACAATGCATCCACACACACACACTGCATTCAAAGGCGCAATGCATCCACATGCACAATGGATTCACAGACACAATGCATCCACAGGTGCAATGCATCCACAGGCACAATGCATCCACAGGCGCAATGCATCCACATGCACAATGCATCCACGCACACACACACACACTGCATTCAAAGGCGCAATGCATCCACATGCACAATGGATTCACAGGCACAATGCATCCACAGGTGCAATGCATCCACATGCACAATGCATCCACGCACACACACACACTACATTCAAAGGCGCAATGCATCCACATGCACAATGGATTCACAGGCACAATGGATCCACAGGTGCAATGAATCCACAGGCACAATGCATCCACAGGCGCAATGCATCCACAGGGGCAATGCATCCACAGGCACAATGCATCCACAGGCGCAATGCATCCACATGCACAATGCAACCACACACACACACACACACACACACTGCATTCAAAGGCGCAATGCATCCACATGCACAATGGATTCACAGGCACAATGCATCCACAGACACAATGCATCCACATGCACAATGCATCCACACACACACACACACACACACTGCATTCAAAGGCGCAATGCATCCACAGGCACAATGCATCCACACACACACACACACACACACACACACTGCATTCAAAGGCGCAATGCATCCACATGCACAATGGATTCACAGGCACAATGCATCCACAGACACAATGCATCCACATGCACAATGCATCCACACACACACACACACACACACTTCATTCAAAGGTGCAATGCATCCACAGACACAATGCATCCACATGCACCATGCATACACACACACACACACACACACACACACACTGCATTCAAAGGCGCAATGCATCCACAGGCGCAATGCATCCACTGGCACAATGCATCCACAGGCGCAATGCATCCACGCACACACACACACACTCTGCATTCAAAGGCGCAATGCATCTGCATGCACAATGGATTCACAGGCACAATGCATCCACAGGCGCAATGCATCCACAGGCACAATGCAGCCACATGCACCATGCATACACACACACACACACACACACTGCATTCAAAGGCGCAATGCATCCACAGGCACAATGTATCCTCATGCACAATGCATCCACAGGCACAATGCATACACAGGCGCAATGCATCCACAGGCACAATGCATCCACAGGCGCAATGCATCCACAGGCACAATGCATCCACATGCACAATGATCCACACACACACACACTGCAATCAAAGGCGCAATGCATCCACATGCACAATGGATTCACAGGCACAATGCATCCACAGGCGCAATGCATCCACAGGCACAATGCATCCACAGGCGCAATGCATCCACAGGCAAAATGCATCCACATGCACAATGCATCCACACACACAAACACACTGCATTGAAAGGTGCAATGCATCCACATGCACAATGGATTCACAGGCACAATGCATCCACAGGTGCAATGCATCCACATGCACAATGGATTCACAGGCACAAGGCGCCCACAGGCATAATCCACAACATACACAATGCACCCGAGCCGTAATGCATTCACCGGCACAACACATCCACACATAATACATTCACAGGCACAATGCATCCACACACACACACACACACACTGCATTCAAAGGCACAATGCATCCACATTGTTTTTTTTTCCTCCCTCCCCACTTACCTTCAGCCTGCTTTGTCCCAGTGGGGGATGATGGACGCCTCCAGCCGTGTGGAGACTCAGAGCAGGACCATCCCCGCTCTGAGCCTCCACACGGCTGGAGGCTTCCATTGTCCCCTGCCGGGGAACCAGGTACGTGTGTTTTTTTTTCACCCTTCCCCCTCCCTCCCTCCCTCCCAACCCCACTTGCCTTCTTGTCTTTAGTTTCGCGAGCGGACGAGCTGGAAACAGAAGTGTTCCCAGTGCATCCACTCCTGATGGCCACCATGGAAAGGGAAAATGGACGCCGTTTTCCCTTTCCCGGTGGCCATTTTCTTGGTCATTTTTTATTTTTTATTTTTTCTGTCCCAAAACGTTTTTGGACAGAATAAAATGCTTATAGTGCCAGGCAGATCTTGCGGGCAGGGGTACTAAAAGCAATATGACCCTCGCAGCAGTGGCATTATCGACTTAGGTAATGCCCCGGGGCCTTCGTTAAGGCCCTCTTTTCGCTTTGGCCTATAACTATGGGCCCCGGGGCATTACCTGAGTCGGTAATGCCCACGCCGTTCGGGTCATATTGCTTAATTATTAAGAGTGCTCTGTGTGTGCTTAACAGAAACCTTCACCACTCTCTTAAGTCTAAGCTTTGCTGTTCAGTCACACTACCAGATAGAGTTTGGCTAGACATGAGTGCCTCCCTTGTTCACCAGAATACGGTTGCCTCTCAGGATCAATCCACAGGACTGATTCTGCAAATACATGTTCACACTTATCTTGAACCTTGTGTGACACTTGTCCTAGGTTAAGGAATCAGTGGGCCTCATTACGAGGCGGGCGGAATGGGTTTAATGGCGCCGGTAATGGGGCCGGTGCCATTAAACCCACTCTGCCCTACTACGAAGCTCCCTCGCAGGACCCGGAAAGGACGTCTGGTAAAACCAGACGTCCTTTCCGGGTTCCGCGAGGGGACCAGGGAGCTAACAACGGGCCCGTTATTAACGGGCCCGTTGTTAGCTCCCTCCCCATTCCCATTGATTCCTATGGGGCTCAAATGGGAATGGGGATTCATTTTTACTGGGTCAATGGAATGGGCAATTACTGGGTCTGCCAAGGTCAGCATGACCCGGTAATTGCCCATTCCATGGACCCGTTAAAATATACCGCCAGCCTCAAAATGAGGCCCCGTGTATTTAGCACCTGTAGACTCAGACTGCCTTATAGCATTACCCACAGGCACAATGCGCCCATAGGCATAATCCAACATGCATAATGTACCCCGAGCCGTAATGCATTCACAGGCACAACCAAAGGCCAACACTCAAGGCCACTGTCTGATTCAGTCTCTGCTGGTCTCATGGTGGGACAGGTCCCCTTCCCCAACAGAGAGACCCCCTGCAGCCCCAGGCAGAGAATCAAAATTTTCCACATCCACTACTACAGCTACAGCAACTTCCAAGATGGCTGCCGCCATACCCGAGTGCATACCTGGCTCCCAGGCAGAGAATCCGAATTTTCCACAACCACTACTACAGCAACTTCCAAGATGGCTGACACCATGCCCGAGTGCATACCTGACTCCCAGGCTGTCCTGGGCCTGCTACAGCCTGATAGGGCGAAATCCGCATTTGAAGGAGCCAACCCCCTGCGCCAGAAGTTGAATCCAGCCCCCACCAATGGCCAACACTCAAGGCCACTGTCTGATCCAGTCTCTGCCGGTCTCCTGGTGGGAAAGGTCCCCTTCCCCAACCGGGAGACACCCAGCAGCCCTGCAGCACTGCAGCGCCAGGCAGAGAATCAACATTTTCCACAACCACTACTACAGATACAGCAACTTCCAAGATGGCTTAGAAAGTGTGTCCTAATCGCGTAACTTAGGAGGTATCGCAACAACATTGAGCGTGCCCTAATAGCTTCACTGTGTTAAAGTTGAACTTAGAAAGGGTGCCCTAATGGCGTAACTGTAGAAGGTATTCCAACATCATTGAGCGTGCCCTAATAGCATAACTGTGTTAAAGTTGAACTTAGAAAGGGTGCCCTAATGGCGTCAATGTATTAAAAGTTGAATTTAGAAGGTATTCCCAACATCATTGAGTGTGCCTGGTCGCACACACTTTACTGTACTATGACACATTCAGTAAAGCTGTTCTCATGCTAACATGACTCATCAAACTACCCATCATCCTAATAAAACACAGCTAGCTAGCACATACTGGCTAGTTTAGGCGTCTCCTCAGGGCTAACGCAGCCAGAACTCAGTCTGGGTGTCCACCCTCCAGACTGAACACATTCAAGTGATCTCCTCAGCACCACACCTACCGCTAAGAAGCAGCTATCATGCAACAACCACACCAGCTGCACACATACCTGGTGCGCCCACATACTTTACAACTCTCTCTCTCTCTCTCTCTCTCTCAACTGACTTGAACTGCGGTTCCTGAGGGCGTTCAACCTACCAGCGCCTTGAGATCATACCAATGATACATAAGGCGCTATACAAATGCAAAATAACATAACATAACATTGTAAAACCTGTGATATATACACTGCGCTCACTTTAGGCCATTTTCACAGTGTTGCTGTTGAAAATGGAAAGTGTGGTGTGTGTCCCATTTTGTACAGCAAACTGGGATTGCATACGTGGTAACAGTGGATTGCTGGACAAGCTCTGGTGGCATTTACAGGTAAAGTGTGTTTAGTGGGGCTCATTATAGCCTTGCTGGTATCCTGGCAGTAAATCTGCCAGGATACCGGCCAGTGGTAATACCGTAACTGGCACTCAGTATCGCAGCATTACTGCTGGATTATGAGAGCCCGTAGGGGTGGTAAATCCCCCTTCCATGGAGTCCCACTGGGGTTGGGGGTGGGGTGGGGGTGTTGACAGTATTACCAGCACCTGTACTGGCAGTGCCGGTAATATCGGCGAGCTTGCTAATAAGGGACCTGACTTACCTCCAGCTCTCAGCTGCAGGTAAATCAGGCACCTCACTGGCAAAGGTGTAGCTGGTCGGTGTGGTAACGTGCCATTACACGGTAATACCGGCAGGTTAATTCTGCACCAGCCAACTCATAATGAGGGTGTGTGGCCAATGTATGCACAGGTCCAGTGCATTTACAGGTAGCATACAAATCACTGAACATAGGCCCCCATTATAGGTTTGCCGGTATCCTGCCGGTAATTCCGGAGGGGTACCGGCAAACCTGCCTTACTGTCTCTGCCGCCCGATATCCCGGTATTACTGGGATATTACGGGCAGGGGAGAGTAGGGCTCCATGGGATGGGATTTCCTGAATCACCGGCACCATTGGTAACGGTGCCGGTGATTCAGGCATTTATTTCCCGGTAGGGGCCTGATCTACCAGAAGGTCAGGCCTGCTGGGAGATCCGTGCCGGACTGGAAAAAATGCCAGAGTTGGCATTTCAGGTATTGTTCCCGGACCAGCGCGCTCATAATGGGGCCCGCACGTCTAAACATTGCACACATGATGTTGCCCTTTGAAGTGCTGCAGAGTGCTGCAGAGTGCTGCAGAGTGCTGCGCGCTGCACTTTAGTCAATCATTATCCATGAGGGTCAGGCCGGGCGGGACAGCACTGCAAATGCGTGATTTCATGTAAACATGTGCCACATTATTAGGATGACAGGACAGGCTTATCTGCCCAGAGTAAACAAGAAAGGATGGCGCGAGCCTGATCAGAGCGTGTCTGGCACTTCCCGCAGCCGAGTCAAGTAAGGGCACTGACCAGCTGGTCGGTGAAGCACAGGACTCTACGCCATGTGGGAGATGAACCCAGCCATAATACGGCAGCCGCGTTCCCCTCAAGTCCACGTGCCACTCCTACTGGCAAGGCCATGCAGCCAAGGCGAAAGGTTCAGGGGCTGGGGGGTTCCTAGAGGCGAGCACACAGTGCAGTGGGGCAAAGATGAGGGTAAGTCAAATGGCAATCACATGTGGAGGTGAGCAACTTTTGGAAACAGAGTTTTGCTGTGGCTTTTAGGAAGTGACCTTGCAAGAGAGCTTCGCATGGTAGTCAGCTAGATGAAGTTCTCTCATCGTAGCAATACAGAGCTCTCACGGTTATGGGTTATTGCCCGCGAGCTGCCAGAACTCACCCGTTGCAGAGAAAGTCTGGTGCGTGCTTCCGGTGGGCAGAATGCAGCCTTCCACTCACATAGGTCGACCTTGCAGCCCAGGTGATGATGCTGGGCCAGAGGGCAGGCGACCAGGTTCAGGGGTGCAGTGAAAGTGCCAGTAGCTGGCGCTGCAGGTCTGTTTAGCAAGAGGTGCAGGCACTGATCCAGGGGCACAGGCTAGGCGGCCCGAGCCACTGCCACAGAATGACGGGGGCCTTTGTTCAGGCTTCGTTGCTTTTTAGGTTGTTTGTAGTGATCGTCCTCTGGCTTCTTCTGTTGCCGGCACCTTGGTGTTTGGCTGCACAGAGTCAAACATCAAGGTATGTTCTGGGAGCAGAGGTTCCTGGAGGCTGGTAACGCACCCATGCCCCCAGGATCAATAGAAGGAGGCACTGGCTTCATGGTGCGCTCTGGAGAAGTCTGGCACCCACAGCTCCCAGCAGCACTTCATCCTCAGAGTGTGATCTTGTACAAGCTGCAGCGTGTTCCCTCACAATCCTCTGTGATTCCAGCCATCGGCATGGATCGGCACTCGTCCCAGTGATTGACAAAGGTATAGCGTAGATCAGTGCTCGAAGTTGGCGGGAGCGGTTGGGAGCGGTGTTCCTATACTTTTTAAAATTAAGTTTTACTGTTCCTGTACTTTTATTTTAAAAATAAACTGTTCGGAATGGTTTTGTTTTAAAATAAAAGTGTAGGAACAAGTTCAGTGCAAGGCACTGAATGTTACCTTAAACAGCAGGTGCATGTGTTTAGGGGTTTGTATTGTGCGTGGGAGGGGGTGTGGTGATGGGATCTGTGGGGAGCGGGGGCTGGCCAGCAGGGAACACAGTACCACTGCTTCTTTTCGTACACTTCGACCATTGGTGTAGACCCCTCTCTACCTTATCAGAATAATGCAAGCCGAGTGCACATTCGATGTCCATTCGCAACCATACATCCTTCCAACCTCTGGTGGCCCGTCCAGTCCGGGGGTCTACCACATTCAATCTTCCCAGGCTAACATGTAGGATGTGGCTTCAGCCGTGAATCCGATAAATCTCATTGAGTTCATGGCAAATCTGGTGTTAACCACTTCTAACTAAGGCTTCCTAAGCAGGCAAAGGCTATGACCATATATGGTCTCAATCACATCTTCCTGCGAAGGAGCACAAGGTGTTGCTGCTCCTCTACAGCCCAATCTGCTCCTCTACAGCCCAGGCTGCTCCTCTACAGCCCAAGCTGCTCCTCTACAGCCCAATCTGCTCCTCTACAGCCCAGGCTGCTCTTCTACAGCCCAAGCTACTCCTCTACAGTCCAAGCTCCTCCTCTACAGTCCAAGCTCCTCCTCTACAGTCCAAGCTGTCCTTTGAAGAAAGCCCAACCCATCCCTCTACAGCTCAAGGTATTCTTCTAAAACTCGAGATATTCTTCTCCAACACTAAGCCACTTTTCCACAGCCAAATCCATCCTCCCACAGCCCAAGCCATCCTTCCACAGTCCAAGCCATCTTCTACAGCCTAAGACGTTCTCCTCCAACCCAAAGCCACTTTTCCACAGCCAAAGCCATCCTTTCACAGCCCAAGTCCTTCTTCTCCAGCCCAATCAGCTTTTCTAACGCCCAAGCCATTTTTCTCCAGTCAAGGCCACTCTTCTAGAGCCCAAGTCAACCTTCTATAGCTCACGCTGTCCTTATACAGCCAACGCATCCTTCTAGAGCTCAAGATGCTCTTTGCAGCCCGAGACAATATTTTACCGTCCACACCATTCTTCTTCAGCCCAAGCTGTACTTCACCACAAGCCACTCTTCTACAGCCCAAGCCTTTCTCCTCCAACCCAAAGCCACTTTTCCACAGCCAAAACCATCCTTCCACAGCCCACCCCATCCTTCCACAGTCCAAGCCATCTTCCACGGCCCAAGTCGTTCTTCTCCAACCCAATCAGCTCTTCTCAAGCCCAAGCCATTCTTCTCCAACCAAGGCCACTCTTCTAGAACCCAAGTCAACCTTCTACAGCCCAAGCTGTCCTTCTACAGCCAAAGCATTCTTCTACGGTCAATGTCGCCCTTCTACAGCCAATGTCGTCCTTCTACAGCCAATGCCGCCCTTCTACATTCAATGTCGCCCTTCTACAGCCCAAGCTGATCTTTGCAGCACGAGACAATCTTTTACAGTCCACACCATTCTTCTTCAGCCCAAGAGGTACTTCTCCAGCACAAGGTGCTCCTCTCTAGCCCAAACCGTTCTTCTCCAGACCAAGCCGCTCTTCTATGGCCCAAGCCATAATTCTCCAGCCTAAGTATTTCTTCTATTTTATTTATTTATGTAATTTTACATTTATATAGCGTGCAAACCCGACAGGCATCGAGGTGCTGTATGCACACAGACGGGGAATGGGGGAGAGGAGAGGGTGGAAGAGGTGAGATGGGTGGAGCAGACAGGGATAGGTTGTTACAGTAGCTCCAATAGAATGAAGTGTCTTAGAGTCTCTAAAGGCTGGAGACAGAGGTGTTGTGACCTGCGGTTCAGGTTCAGGTTAACAGAACAAGCTGGTTTTCAATTGTTTTCTGACCGGCCAGTAGCGTGTCTCGGCGCGGTTGTGAGGGGGAGGTTGCTCGACAAGCAGGCAGCCGTGACTGGGAAGCTAAAGCCCCCAGCTTTGCTGCATTTGAAAAACGGGGTAGTTAGTCTGTGGCAGTGAATTATTCTGGTAGGCCTTGAGGAAGTAATCTTAGAAATCCTCTGTGACAGATAGGGTGGTGCAGTGTTAAAGAGACATCGATGGGTTGAAGACAAAAGTTGATCCTTTCTCTGATCGGTAGCCAGTGTGCCGCTTTTCTGTGGGCAGAGACATGGTCATGCTTAGATAAGCGCAACGTGGCCCGGATGGCATGGTTCTGTCTTGGGAGGATAGCTCAGCAGCAACGTGCTTGCCTTGGAAGCAAGACGACACGGAGCAACACAGGTACGATCCACGGGTCCACACTTAGAAACCTCTGGGTATTAAGCACGTTATAAATAACCTATCATATAGTCTGTAGTTTATTTAGGATGCGTTCTGAGGTACTGGCAAAACGGGAGTTGCAATAGTCTAGACGAGAGCCAATAAGTGCTCTGGCAATGATCAGGTGGTCTTGGACTGAGAGGAAATGCTTGGTAGGATTTAGACGTTTGGTGTGTGGGCTGTTGAGGAGGTAATGGCGTTGACTTGGCAGGTCAGGTCGGACCTGGAATCCAGGTAAATGCCTAATGTTTTGACAGAGGTGGAGACCAGAATGGAGCAGGCATCAATGGTTAATGAATAGAAGACTGGATCGAGTTTGGTAAGACGAGGGGGAGGGGCCTGCTATCAGGACTTTTATATTGTCGTCATTCAAGCTGAGCTGATGCGTGGTCATCCAAGCTTGGATAGTGTCGTAGATTTTGTTGATGTAGCTGGAGTCTTGCTCATAAATCCCTGAGAGGGGAAAGAGGATTAGTGCATCATCAGCACAGTTGGTGTATGAAATGTCCAGAGTGTCAAGGTGGTCGAAGAGTGCTTTCGTATAACTGTTGTATAGAGTTGGGAAAACGCATGAGCCTTGTAGTACCCCATAGGGGACTTGAGGTGGGTGTGCAGCTGCGCTACCAGCATAGACACAGGCTGTTCTGTCTGCAAGAAATGAGGCAATACATTTGGTGGCTTTGTGAGAGAAGTTGGCAGCTTTAGTAAGGTGGTGGCAGAGTGTCTGGTGGTGGACCAGATCAAACGCAGCTGATAGGCAGAGAAGAAGGAGGATGGCTAGGTTGCCATTGTCACGGATATCATCTATTTTTTAAGGTGAAGGACAGCAGATTCTGTACCATGGCCAGGTCTGAAACCTGCCCTACGGGGACTAAGGCTACAATGTTGTTCCAGGTAAGCTTCTATCTGGATGTAGGCAGCACAGTTAAGAATCTTTAGGAGAAAAGGAACAGTGGTAACGGGCCGGTAATTAGTGTGAATGGTCAGATCCAGGTAAGATTTCTTAATAAGGGGGGGGGATCCAAGCTTCCTTGAGGTCTAGTGGGATTGAGCAGCTTGAGAAGGAGGAATTCACAAATGCAGTGATGATATGAATGAGGGCTTCCGGGCAATCTTTGATAAGAGGCGCTAGACAGGCATTGCCTTGGCAACGTGAGGGTTTCAGCCCAGCGATGAAGTTAGCAATTTCAGGTTCAGGGACAGGTAGGAAACTGAAAGCAGTGGCAGTGGAGGGGTTGCGAGAGGTCAAGGGAAGAGGATGGGTACATGCGAGTGAGTTTTGCTGAGGACAGAAGTTCACTTTTTTTACAATTTTCTCTTGGAGGGTGTCAATCTTGTGGATAAGGGCAGCTTGGATGTATTGACACCAGGTGTTATCTTTAGTGTAGTGAGGGGTAGGTTTGGTGGGTATTTCCAGTTCCTGAAGGATGGAGAATAGCTCACGTGATTGGGATTTGGCATTGGAGATTTGATTTAAAAGGGAAGTTGCTTTGGCAGTGAGGATGGCCTGCTTATAGTCCTTGGAGCAGTTGACAAAATGTTCTTTATTGGGAGTTGTGGGGGATCTGGGCAAGTGGTTTTGAGGGTGCGTTTCTGGGCTCTCAAGGCTTGGAGACATGGTGTAAACCATGAATTTAGATGTGTAGTATGTTTGGCTTTCCGTGGTTTCAGTGGGGCAATGGCATTGATGACTGATAAGATGGCTGAATTGTAGGAGCTGACCAAGTCTTCTGGGGTGAAGGGCAGGGCTGCACGAGTGAGAGAGGTATCCGCAGCGAGGGCAGGGAGGAGTCTCTTTTTAGCAAGGCTACGCAAGCATCTCATGATGGCTTGGGGGAGGGGGCAAGAGTTAGTTGTTAAGGCTATGGAGGTGGGTAGTGTGAAGGTAACAGTTTGGTGATCGGCAATGATTGCTACATTGGATGTGTTCAACATTGTCTCCAGCCCCAGCAGTCCTTCTACAGCTCAAGCTATTTTGGTAAATCCCAAACTGTTCTACTCCAGCTGAAACCACCCTTTTACAGCCTAAGCCTCTCTTCAACAGCCCAAGCCACTCTTCCACAGCCCAAGCCATCCTTCTACAGCCCAAGCTCTTCTGCTCCAGTCGAAGCCACTCTTCCACAGCCCAAGCCACTCTTCAACAGCCTAAGCCATCCTTCTACAACCCAGGCTGCACTGCTCCAGTCAAAGCCACTCTTCCACAACCCAAGCCACTCTTCAACAGTCTAGGCCACTCTTCCAATGCCCAAGCCACTCTTCCAATGCCCAAGCCACTCTTCCACAGCCCAAGGCACTCGTCCACAGCCCAAGCCACTCTTCCACAGACCAAGCCATCGTTGCACAGCCCAAGCCATCGTTCCACAGCCCGAGTCACCCTTCCACAGCCCAAGCCACTCTTCCACAGCCCAGGCAACTCATCCACAGCCCAAGCCATCTTTCCACAGCCAAAGCCACTCTTCCAGAGCCCAAGTCATCGTTCCACAGCCCAAGCCATCCTTCTCAGGCCAAAGCTGTTCTTCCACAGCCCAAGCCACGCTTCCACAGACCAAGCCATCGTTGCACAGCCCAAGCCATCATTCCACAGCCCAAGCCATCCTTCCACAGCCCAAGTCACCCTTCCACAGGCCAAGCCACTCTTCCACAGCCCAGGCAACTCTTCCACAGCCCAGGCCATCCTTCCACAGCCCAAGCCATCTTTCCACAGCCAAAGCCACTCTTCCACAGCCCAAGTCATTGTTCCACAACCCAAGCCATCGTTCCACAGCCCAAGCCATCCTTCTCAGGCCAAAGCTGTTCTTCCACAGCCCAAGCCATCCATTCACAGCCCAAGCTGTTCTACTGCAGTTGAAGCCACTCTTCCACAGCCAAAATCACTCTTCAACAGCCCAAGCCATCCTTCTCAGGCCAAAGCTGTACTTCCACAGCCCAAGCTGCTCTTCTAAGTGTAAAATGACATTTGCTGAAATGCTACAGATTACATGAAAATTCATATGGGAAGAGGATTTCTTGAAGTGCTGTAAATAGTTTGCTTTCTTGAACGTCAAAAAGAAAATGCATTCATAGTTATTCCATTACAAATGGTTAATAAGTAATCTTTTTATCCAGGAGTAGTGAAGACATTTATTAAAGGGGTACATTTGGAATTTGTAGTGTTTGTTGCATTGTGTTGTGTAGTGTGAAATATTTTGCAACCCAGGATTGTCACTTTAGAACGCTGCTTTTTCACCATTATTTACCAATATTATACCCTGATATATCTCGCAAAACACACACAGATGGACACACAGCATTTCTGCAAAGTTTCCAACATAGTCTTTGAAAATCTGCAATTCCCTGCCAGCTTAACTGTTAAAAAACGAACTAGAAAAATACCTTTATTTGTCTCCTCAGCAAAAGTCAAATTATTTCTACTTAATGTCGGGAACAGAGGACACACGCACCTGTTCACCCTGCAAGCCACATTACCAACCTGGACCACCACTGCCGAAGACGAGGCCACCACTTCTGGGATGAAGCCATTGATCACCAAATCCAACAAAAGTGTTCCTTCTGCATCCAGGCCGCGGGCGATATGTGTGACTCGAACAAGTTCCCCTGGAAAGACAGGATAGCAGCAGTCAAGACTTTAGCAAGGAGATGGATACGGAGGAGATGCTCATTAGGATGTCTGTGTATAGGGGGTGCCAACCTCTCCCCCTCAACTAAATATAGATAACATGGTAGGCAGATCAAACAGTTCTATTATTGCAGAAATAAGGATTATAGTGCCTTTATTTAAGGTAGAAAGTGCACATGGCACTATGCATATTTGTGTTAGGATGACCCAGGAAGTGAAGGGTGCTTTAAATATCACACACATACAATAAGTGTATAAAGATATATTATGAATAAGGGATACAGAGTGAGAGATGCTTAAATAAATACGTAATAGCTCTCTGAAGTTGTTTTTCAGGTGTGAGCGACTATGATTCAAGCCAAGAGTTTTCAGACAAGCAACAGAGGCTGCTACATTGGAGATAGTATTTGGCAGCATCTCACAGTGGGGTAATTGGTTTGTGAGGTTAAAATTGGAACTTGGCAGGAAAAGCAGACAAGATTAATGATGAAAAAGCAAGGGAAACTTAGATACATGTATCTATGTTCTTAACACGGAGGGAACAACATGTGTCATGCAGACCGTGCTGAGAGACCAGCTATGTTATTTGGCACCATATAATAAAGTGTATCAATTTCTCCAACAGTACCCATACTTACTCCACATTGGGGTCTATGAACATGCCCTGAAGAAGGGGCTCTGATTTTCACCCCAGACTGCTGAAACATGTTTAATTTGGGGACCCTACCTTCCTGCAAGGATCCCCCTCAGATCATTCAGTGGTAACAGTCATGTTACACACACGTTGGCAGACCCTTTGCATACAACTTCATACAAAATAGAAATGTTTCTTTGTTTAATGAGATGTGAACAGAAGCAATTGTATAATTAATACTCAACTTAAAATAAATTGTAAAATAAGGAACAAGAAAATATTTGTATTCTCTTTATTCAAATTTGAGTTACGTATTTTCTATATATGTTTGCCTTCTCTCTTTTATCTACTAAGTCTATTTTCTAGAAGACTTGACAGCGTTGGGTCATCAAACAAATTCTTTGGGCCTTTCAGTCTCCATTCTTCCTTTCATCTTTTTTTGCCTTTTCATTTTTTGTTTTCCCAGGATACTGTCCCCTGGTTTTATGTTATTTCATGTCTTAGTTGCTGGTAATGATTTAATTTGTGAATAACGGAATATGAAAATTTAAATTAATTGTTTGAACCATTTGTAACCTTAAAAGAAATATTTGTACCATTTATTACATTGTGTTTATTGTGTGTTCTATTTCAGTTGTCAGGTCAGATACATAGAGCAGGATATCAGGTTAGGATATGCATCCAAACAGAACTAAATTTGACTTAGAAGGAATTTCAAGAAAAAACAACTGGTGGAACACTTTATGTTACATAGCCACCCAGGGTGCAAAGCAGACCGCAGTCTGTGGGGTGAGAAGGAAATGAGGCTGAAGGTAAGCAGGAATTGGGAAGAGTGGGGTAAAGTCAGAGATGGACCAGAAGACAAAGGTGACAAGGGGAGGGCGGATAACATGAGGATTGGGTAGTAGAATTAACTGGGATGCATGTACCGTAGTATATGCTTAGACCAAAATGGCCATGAAAAGAGCAAGGAGCTGTCGTTACGGGGCAAATCCATTTTCATGCCAGGTAGGACTGCAGTGTGTTTTAAGGTTAAATTATAAGTAGAGTTATGGATGTTTGATGGCCTTGAATTGTGCGCAAGAGTTTCTGGATGTTGTGGAGGCTTAGATATGATATGATATGGAATTTATAATGCGCCTATACACAAGTGTTTCAAGGCACGATTAGAGACCAGATATTAATATTTTGTCATTAATGACGATTACTGGACTGACCTGGTTCTACTGAGCCCGCTGGCATAGATGCCAGAGTCAAGAGTTGCCTGTGTGCTGAAAGAAAAGTTGGAGGCACATAAGGACGAAATGATAAATGAAATCCCCCCAATCTTGAGCCATACTCTGATAGCATCCCGTGGTGGTGGGAGAGAGAGAGTGCACCATTATGTAACAGGAAAGCATGGCCTTAACCTATGCTATTGGGGACCACAAGTGAACAACCACTCAGCTTTATGCTGTGCTGGAATTGTATTGCATTTTCATTTGCTTATCATGAAAGTTGTCATCATGTGAAGAACATGAATCACGAGTTGAGGCAGCCAATGTGCATAACATGCCACGATCTGTACATGTGTCAATCCGTAGGGTTCGTCATCAAGTGGCTTTTACACATTACATTGAATTGAAGAGAAGAGCTTCAGGATGAGAAATGATAAAGCACAGCGACAAAACAAGCATCATAATCTCTTGTTAAGCTGCGGAAGAAGAACTCTACTAGTGTGATGTGTACACACAACTCTATACAATTATGATATCTTACCAAACCTAATCAATCTCATGAAACCAACATGGCGTCTACCTGATAACATTACCTGGCAACTCAAATCACTGTGTAGAAAATGTGTCCTTTTTAACGTGTGGACAAACGTCATTATCTGAATGTCATCCCGCCACTCATTGAAGGGTTTCCTGCCTGAATGCAGCGAGTGCCGCATCTACACTTAACGCCATTTCAAACGGTTTTCCGGTGTGAAGTATGAAAATTACCCCCAGGAGATACCACAATATGATATGATATGATGGGTTTTTTATAACGTGCTTAATACCCAGAGGTTTCTAAGCGCAGACCCGTGGATTGAACCTCTGTCGCTCTGTGTCGTCTAAATGAGGATGAGTTAAGAAGTATCAAAATACATCTTGCTTGCTGAGCAGCTGCAAGCAGAACTAAGGGAGATCAAAGTGTTTCATCATTGAAACATGTATACATTTCTTTACAAACATACCAGGACCAAGGATTGACTGTGTATGAAATGATTGGATACACCATCATGAATGGAGGTAAATGAAGCTGATACTTTATGCCGGTAAGAAATACCTACCTACCTAAAAATGAATGCCTACTGTCCGCGTGTATGGTTATAGAAAAGAATGCAGAGCCAAGGTGTACCCCTGTAAAATGTGGCGCTGTTGCCGGAACAGAGGAAAGTAGGGCGGCGGCGTTGAGACTACCAGGAAGGCTGGTAACACTACAGTATTCACTGTTCTAAGGTCCTGAACAAATCTTTGGTTACATCTTCCTGGCTTCTTCCCCGGCAATGTTAGGATATTGCATTGACTGCTGGTCAGGACTATTATTCCATGTTTCAGGAGCGGCTGCATTACTGGTGCTGTACCCTCCTCAGCTTCTCGGTGCATTGGATACTTGGGAATTATGAGTAACGGTTTTGACTGGCCTGCCTTAACATGGACTGGCTTTACATTTCAAATACATTCTACTTTGGGGTCATGTGTTGACCAGAGGGAACCCAAAACTGTATCTACAATTCAGTGCATTCGGAGGATAAATGCGTGTGTTTAGGGTCTGAGTCAGGCTGCACCGTCCATGAGAGTAGTGAGTTTACTTGCCAGAAGTTTTCTTACCTTTTTATACTTTGTATCATAATGTCATGATCTCTGCTTCCAAAAGATCAGGACTTGCCCGACTCCCTTGGAAGCAGACCCATAACCCCGGTTCCGAGTGCCAGCCAGTCCCAATTGGGACCTTTTGGACCCTGTCCTGGCGCCAGTGGCACCAGGCTCATAAAGATGCCCAGTCCCAGCGCTGGAAGCGCCGGGCTCATAATGCTTGGGTGGACTTACCTGCAGCAGACCATGCTGCTTACTTACCTGCCAGTTGAACCCCTGATCCTCTTCTGTTTGGGACTACTTTTCCTGTTGGGTGGGGCAGGAGCCACTCCCTAGGTTCAGAACACTGGAACTCTTCTGGAAAGCAGGAACTCTTTTCTTACCTAGGCGTGGCTGTGGAAGGAGACACCTAAGCACTACAGGAGGCTATTTAAACCACACCCGATGGATGAATCTTGCTTTGTGTTATTCTGCATTCTCTGCAGCAGAACGCTCATCGTGTCTTCTGCTTCTGATCCTGGGCCTAAGGGAACAAAGGCTTACCATCCTGGAATCCAGTCTTCAGCAGCACCTGTAAAGACAAAGAAAGAACAGGTTAGCACTACGGTCTTCAGTGGCAGCGCATCTCTTACCTGGTCCATCGGCTGTCACCAACGCCTTGCGCTGCATTCCGGCATCTGAAAGACAAAGGCTTACCTACTCTTCGCACGCTCCGGAGGCCTTCAGCGCTGCATCCCGCATCTGAAAGACAAAAGAAGGTGCGTTTAAAGACATTGGGCAACTTTATTACTCACGTGCCATTACTCCTTCCCACGCCGAATCCAGTGGGTATTCCAGCACCCTTCAGCTTCTCTAAAGCTCCGAACTTGTACCTGCAAGATAAAAGGGACAGTTAGTGCGCATCGTGAAGCAGGCTACAAGCGCTTACTTACGTGCTTCCAGGCGCTTCTATTCCTCACGCGGGTTCGATCCTCAACTCTCATCAGCCCGCCATCCGCCATCGCCGGAACCCTGCAAAACAAGAGATATCATTACAAAAGACTTTTAAGACATTTGAAGTGCCCAGAACTTACCGTTCGTGCAGTTAAGGACGGACAGCAGTCCTCTGAGGTCAAGAGGCCTGCACCCTTATCCAGTGAAGAAACTGGTTACGGCACCCTGCCCCGAGGCAGATGGAGGGCTCGGCGTTCACTTACCTAAGGTGAGGGCGTTAACCTTTGGGGTTCTACAGGAGAAGAGAAAGGGAAGAGGAGAGAGGCACCCAATAACCCCAGTTCATTAATCCCATATTTTCTATCTGCAGACATCTTACTCTTCAAGTCAGACATACAGTGCACAGAGGTCCAGCCCAAAGAGCCAACCGTGTGTTACACATCACCTTTGAAGATACGGCATTCACCCAGTCAAGACCGGCGCCTCTGCGGGAATCAGGTGAGCGTTACAGAACACAAAGCCTACCGCAAAACTCCCACCCAGGCGCTATGGAAACCTCGGATACCGACCAGCTAGCCCAGTTACTTGGGGAACTAAGAGCAGAAGTGCATGCAGCCCGTCAGGAAACGAATGCTCTAAGAAGGGAACTGATTATTTCCAAGGAGCGAACAGACGATCTCGCTAGACAATTGCTACAGTCACAAGCCGGACAAACTCTGTTACCCGCATCAGGGGCAAATCTTCCTTCAACATCCTCTACGAACCCAGTGCAGATCAACCTACCTGGGAATGTACCTCTGGCTCCGCCCGAACGATTTTCTGGTGACCCAAAGAGGTTTGCAGTATTTATTAATCAGTGCCGGTTGCACTTCTTATGCCGGCCAGCAGCCTTTCCAACTGATCAAGCTAAGGTAGCTTTCGTGCTTTCGTACCTTAGTGGCAATGCGGCAGACTGGTCGATCCCTCTAGTTAATCAAGATGATCCGGTTCTCCATGATTTTCAAGCTTTTCAGCTCAGTATGGAAAAACTGTTTGCAAGACATTCACAGGGGCAGGCCTTGGACAATGAGCTCCTTTCATTGCGACAGGGTAATCAAGACCTTTTGGCTTATATTGCGTCTTTCAACAGACTGATAGTGGAAACTCGATGGCATGAGGACAAAAGGATTACGCTGTTTTATAGAGGTCTACGTGGAGAGCTCAAAGATGTGTTAGCCCAAGTAGTGAATCCCCCGCAAGACTGTTCGGACTATGTTGACTTAGTCGTTCAAATTGACCACAGACTGCAGAACAGGAAGGCCGATCGTTCCAAGTTTGATGCTCGAGTATTTTCCAAACCACCAACTCCTACCAAAGGAGTAGACTCCGGGGAACCCATGCAAATAGGGGGCCTGAAAGGACCACTAACACAAAAGGAGCGGGAAAGGAGAAAACAGCTGCAATTATGCCTCTATTGCGGAAACTCGGGGCACTTTCTTCGAGACTGTCCGGTGAAACCAGCCAAGAAGGCAGTAAGAGCTGCAGTTACCAGGGTCACAAACTCTGAGCAGGGAAACGACCTCGCCCGACAAGAATAGAGGTCCTCTTGCTGAGCGTTAAAACCAGTTCAGTGACCTCGCATTTCGTGATACCTATGGTCCTCATTAGCCCTGAACATCCGGATCGATTACATGCGATTGAAGCTTACGTCGACAGCGGTGCCATCGGCAATTATGTGGATCATGAAATGGTTTTGAGGATGAATCTGACTCTTTGTCCAAAGGCTGTAAAGGACGTCATTACTACGGTGGATGGTACAGAGATAGCCTCCGGACCAGTAACGCATACCACCCAAGAAGTGACGCTAGTAAGTCAAGATGGACACCATGAGAAGATCGTGTTCGATGTGATCAAGGCCCCTCAGTTCCAGATTATTCTAGGAATTCCTTGGTTAGAGAAGCACAATCCTCAGATCGATTGGCGAGCAAGAACGGTTCAGTTTCCAGAATGTGTCTCTACTTGTCACCCTCGACCTGGTGTTGCACTGGCAGCAATTTCCTCGGAGGCTCCCCAGTTACCTCCTGAATACCTAGAATTCCAAGATGTTTTCCGGAAGGATCAGGCTAACTCTCTACATCCTCATAGGTCTTATGACTGCCAGATAGACCTGATACCTGGATCTACTCCTCCTTGTAGTAGAATTTATGCCCTCACCGAGCCTGAGAATCTTCACCTCCGACAATACCTGGATCAATACCTAGCGAATGGGTTTATTCGTCCTTCCAAGTCCCCTGCTTCCTCAGCTTTGTTCTTTGTTCCAAAAAAAGAAGGGGACCTTAGAACTTGTATAGATTATCGCGCCCTGAACCAGATCACCGTTAAGAATAGATATCCGTTACCTTTGATCCCTGAACTCCTGGACCAAGTCAGAAAAGCATGCATATATACAAAGCTGGATCTTAGAGGAGCCTACCACTTGGTACGAGTAAAAGAGGGCGATGAATGGAAGACGGCCTTCCGCACCAAGTATGGGCTATTTGAATATCAGGTCATGCCCTTCGGACTTTGCAATGCCCCGGCTGCCTTTTAATATTTTATGAACGATGTCCTCAGAGAGCTCATAGATGTGTGTGTTGTTGTTTACATTGACGACATCCTCGTTTATTCTTCATCGGAAACTGAACATCGGAAACACGTGAAAATGGTCCTCGAGAGATTGCGTCAACACAAACTTTTCGCTAAGTTGGAAAAATGTGTTTTCAACGTGACTGAAGTTGAATTCTTGGGATTCATATTATCACCTAGCGGAGTGCGTATGGATTCAAAGAAGGTCGATGCAATTCTCAAATGGCCATCGCCATCCTCCGTAAAAGGTGTTCAAAGCATGTTAGGCTTCGCTAACTTTTACCGCAGGTTTATCCCCGAATTCTCTCGAATAGTCCAGCCCATCACCGCCTTGTTAAAGAAAAACAAACGTTTTGAATGGTCTACCGAGGCGGAACAAGCTTTCCAGAATTTGAAGACTAGATTTATCTCTGCACCGATCTTAAAACATCCTCGCCCAGAACTCCCCTACATCGTTGAAACTGATGCTTCGAGCCTTGCCATGGGGGCAGTTCTATCACAAAAGGACCCAGTAACCAATCAGTTGCATCCCGTGGCATTTTGGTCCCGCAAATTCTCGCCTCCTGAAATCAATTACACTATTACTGATAAGGAACTTCTAGCTATCAAGTCCGCCTTTAAGGCTTGGCGGCATTATCTTCTGGGGGCCCGACACACCGTTACTGTGATTACAGATCACCGAAACCTGCAATATTTGAAAACCGCAAAAGCTCAATCCTCTAGGCAACTCCGTTGGGCACTATTCTTTGCCGAGTTTGATTTCATAATTACCTATCGACCTGGTACAAAAAACGGTAAAGCTGATGCCCTTTCTCGGATGGGAGTGGAAGAACATTTGATCAATCCTAAACCTGTACCTATCATTCCCGAACAAAGAATTCTAGGTGTAATCGCCACACAATCCATAGAGGAAGTTAAGGATAAAGCCAGGCTACTGGTAACTCCAGCAGACATACAGAATTGGCATCTGCAGGGAAAGGACTTTACGGTGAAGGACAACCTATTATATTTCCAAGAACGGTTATACCTGCCCAGCACAGATTTACAGAAAAAGGTAATCTCTTGTTATCACGATTCTTTAATGGAAGGACATCCCGGTATGACCAAGACCTCGGAAAAGATCAAGCGCTACTTCTGGTGGCCGTCTTGGAAAAAAGATATCAGAGACTTTATAATGTCCTGTGGAGTATGCGCCCAAAACAAGAGTCAAAAGGAAAAACCAGCCGGCCTCTTACGCCCTATTGACATCCCGCCTCGCCCTTGGCATACGCTTTCTATGGACTTCATCACCGATCTACCTCCGTGCTCCGGATACAATACGATCCTAGTAATCGTGGACCTATTCTCCAAGATGGCGCATTTCATTCCACTCAAAGGCTTACCAACAGCAGCAACTCTGGCCCGAGAATTTCTCGAAAACATCGTCCGACTGCACGGTTTTCCTTCAGTTCTAATTTTGGATCGAGGTAGTCAATTTATTTCTCATTTTTGGCGAAGTTGCTGTCGGTCGGCTCAAATTGATGTGAGACTTTCGACCAGCCACCATCCTCAAACCGACGGACAAACCGAGAGGACCAATCAAACTCTGGAACAGTATTTGCGCTGCATGCTACAACAAACTGAAAAAACTTGGAAAGATATCCTTTGGATAGCCGAATATGCCTACAATAACTCTGTCCACTCGGGAACTGGGAAGACCCCGTTTTTTCTTTTATACGGTAGTCACCCTCGAACCTCGGAGTTGGATCCACTCCAAGATCTTGGAACACCAGCAGTAGACCACCTGCATTCTACAATCACCCAAGCCTTTAAGGAAGCCGTTTCTCACCTTCAAAGGGCTAAAGAACAATACAAGAAAGGAGCAGACCAACATCGGAAGGAAGCCCCCCAATATCAAGTAGGAGATCAAGTCTGGTTATCCACCAAATATCTACCTCTAAAAGGACCACGCACATTCAACCCAAGATACCTTGGTCCCTATTCCATCACTACCATAGTAAATCCAGTAGCGGTCAAGTTGGACTTGCCCCCTCACATGAAGATACATCCGGTCTTCCACGTCTCTCTATTAAAACCCGTGCAACCTCAAACCCGACTAACTACATCTCCAAAACCTATTCTAGTTGATGGAGAACTCGAGTTTGAAGTCAAAAGCATCCTGGATTCCAAGATCTCCAAATCTAAACTATTTTACCTGATTGACTGGAAAGGCTACGGTCCCCAAGAAAGATCCTGGGAACCTGCAGAATATGTCCACGCGCCTCGTCTAATCAAAAGATTTCATCGAACATTTCCTAACAAGCCCAAACCCCCGGAGAAGCCTGGTTTGGGAGGGGCCTTGAGGGGGGGTGCTGTCATGATCTCTGCTTCCAAAAGATCAGGACTTGCCCGACTCCCTTGGAAGCAGACCCATAACCCCGGTTCCGAGTGCCAGCCAGTCCCAATTGGGACCTTTTGGACCCTGTCCTGGCGCCAGTGGCACCAGGCTCATAAAGATGCCCAGTCCCAGCGCTGGAAGCGCCGGGCTCATAATGCTTGGGTGGACTTACCTGCAGCAGACCATGCTGCTTACTTACCTGCCAGTTGAACCCCTGATCCTCTTCTGTTTGGGACTACTTTTCCTGTTGGGTGGGGCAGGAGCCACTCCCTAGGTTCAGAACACTGGAACTCTTCTGGAAAGCAGGAACTCTTTTCTTACCTAGGCGTGGCTGTGGAAGGAGACACCTAAGCACTACAGGAGGCTATTTAAACCACACCCGATGGATGAATCTTGCTTTGTGTTATTCTGCATTCTCTGCAGCAGAACGCTCATCGTGTCTTCTGCTTCTGATCCTGGGCCTAAGGGAACAAAGGCTTACCATCCTGGAATCCAGTCTTCAGCAGCACCTGTAAAGACAAAGAAAGAACAGGTTAGCACTACGGTCTTCAGTGGCAGCGCATATCTTACCTGGTCCATCGGCTGTCACCAACGCCTCGCGCTGCATTCCGGCATCTGAAAGACAAAGGCTTACCTACTCTTCGCACGCTCCGGAGGCCTTCGGCGCTGCATCCCGCATCTGAAAGACAAAAGAAGGTGCGTTTAAAGACATTGGGCAACTTTATTACTCACGTGCCATTACTCCTTCCCACGCCGAATCCAGTGGGTATTCCAGCACCCTTCAGCTTCTCTAAAGCTCCGAACTTGTACCTGCAAGATAAAAGGGACAGTTAGTGCGCATCGTGAAGCAGGCTACAAGCGCTTACTTACGTGCTTCCAGGCGCTTCTATTCCTCACGCGGGTTCGATCCTCAACTCTCATCAGCCCGCCATCCGCCATCGGCGGAACCCTGCAAAACAAGAGATATCATTACAAAAGACTTTTAAGACATTTGAAGTGCCCAGAACTTACCGTTCGTGCAGTTAAGGACGGACAGCAGTCCTCTGAGGTCAAGAGGCCTGCACCCTTATCCAGTGAAGAAACTGGTTACGGCACCCTGCCCCGAGGCAGATGGAGAGCTCGGCGTTCACTTACCTAAGGTGAGGGCGTTAACCTTTGGGGTTCTACAGGAGAAGAGAAAGGGAAGAGGAGAGAGGCACCCAATAACCCCAGTTCATTAATCCCATATTTTCTATCTGCAGACATCTTACTCTTCAAGTCAGACATACAGTGCACAGAGGTCCAGCCCAAAGAGCCAACCGTGTGTTACACATCACCTTTGAAGATACGGCATTCACCCAGTCAAGACCAGCGCCTCTGCGGGAATCAGGTGAGCGTTACACATAACGACTGGCATCACCCAATCACATAGTACAGGTCCCTGTCCATGCCCCTTTTCCCGACTTCGGAAAAACAACTGTTCTACACCAACCCAACCACCAGATGGCAGACTCTACAAAGCGATGAATCTAAGCAGATTCACAAGCTGCAGAAATCAGTTTAGTTTTAAGTGTGTGACAATATTTGCCTAGAGGTCTCATTTGTTCAATGTGTATTGTAAAGTTCTAATAAATGATTCTATGTTTTTGTACTGAGCAGTATAGACTGAATTATTGATGTTGTTCTGCGTGGACTCATTGTAGCCCTAGACCACTCCCCCAGCCCTCCTCAGACAAAGCTTTGCCGCTCTGCTACCTTCCCTGATTGGGGTTGGCTAGACTTTAGTGTGTCCCTGTTTACCATAATAGGTTTGCCTCCCAAAATCCACCCTTAGGGTGAATTCTGAAAATCCATCTTAACAAATGTAATGAGAATCTAAAGTGGTTTCACCAGCAGCAGAAGGAAAAGTCAGTGTCTTCCCTGTTCACATAATAGGATGACCTCTCAAAATCCACCCCAATGTAGGATTTTGAGAATCCATCTTCACAGCTGTCCCCCTCACTCCCCGATCTCAAAGCAGAGGCTCCGGCCTAGTCTTACACCGATTTGCAGAGCTCGACACTGACCTCATTGGCTCCTCTACCATTGGATGGCTCTTCAAAGCCTTCAGGAGACGGACATCAAATGTAAAGCCTGTTTTGAAACCGTCTTCTAGGCACTGCCCCCTGCTAGCACCTCCTCTGAGCAGTGATGGCCTTCTCCCATCCACCGAGAGGTGGCGCCCAAGCCCGCCCGATGACCTGAAATGTGGTGTTTCTTGAACGACTCTGACCAATGGCCAAGCATAGAACTCACCGCCATCCGACTGCCTCCTCGAGCCACCAACACAGCCCTCTCACCACTAGGGTGCAATGTTGCATCATTTATTCACTCTCTTGATCAAGCTCTTGCAGAACCTGCCACTCTCACCTGAGGAGAACTCCACCTGCGATTCCTGGCGGAAGACTCCTTTTGTGAGGGAAAATCCATTTGCTGTCCCGCCATTCTGGAATGCCGATGACCAATAAACAGGGGCGGTGACCGCGACCAATGCCCTCATGAGTGGACCTGTAGAAAGAGAGGGAAACGTGTCTATGTCTCTTATTTTACCATAAAAAAAAAAGATTCTTCTATGACAAGGCTCTTCAACCATTGACTCTTCAGGTATTTTGGACTGCAACTCCCATGAGCCCTATACAGGATAGACAACGGTGAGGGATCATGTTAATGTTAATGTTAAAGGATATTTGTACCGCGCACTATCACCTCCGGAGTGGTCCCCTGGCACTCTGGCGGCTCTGAAGAAAGGGAGGGGGGGTCAGTTAGTGGGAGTGAGCATTAAAAGTGCAAGAGAGCAGTGATGTGCTGTTAGCAGCCTCAGCCCGGTGGGTCCTTTGGCTGAGCTTGGGGTGTTTTACGGTCGGTAGTCGTCGCGTGCTGTTGTGCAAATCTATGTGCGGTTTGTTTTGTTGTTGCAGTGTCGTGAAGGTTGTGCGGTTTGCTGCGTTTAAGGCTTGTGGTTGTGTTTGGTTCGAGTTTGAGAGGTGTATGCAGAGGAGTGAGATTGTTAGTGGGTTGGCTACTGATTCATGATTGCACGCTTGGTCCAGGCTTGGCAAAAGAGTCGTATATCAATCGTCGAATTACATTTCTATCTAGATGCGACGCAGGCTAGGTTGAGAATTCCATCTACGTGTGGCACATGCTAAAATTCACAATCCTATCTAGATGTGGCGCATGCTCAGCTTAGGAATTCCCTCTATGTGTGCACATGCTAACATTCACTATTCTATCTAGATGCGACACAGGCTACGTTGAGGATTCCATCTAAGTATGGCACATGCTAACATTTACAGTTCTATCTAGATGTGGCGCATGCTAAGCTTAGGAATTCCCTCTATGTGTGCATATGCTAACATTTGCAATTCTATCTAGATGCAATGCATGCTAACGATTATTACACCTGTATAAGGTGACATAGGCTGATCTTGACCATTCTCTATATGTTAGTTAACATTGGCACTAGTTAACATTGGCTTTGCGGACCTATCAATGATATATAGAGTGGTATATAAATGCCGAGTAGCAAAAATAACAGTATGTTAGTGCGTAGTGCAGTGCAATATTTATAGTCCAGCCAAGAGTGTATTTTGGTCGGTGGTCACTAATCTCTTTAATATGCATGTTGTAATTCTATGGCAGTCAACGTTATGGTAAGGTATAGTGGCAAGGGCTTTCTGGAGTAGAGTGATTTGCTCTACCCCCCTCCCATGCTACACTCAGTTTTGTTGGTGTCTGTTGGCTGCTGGCTTCCTTTGCTTCCCCTGCGGACACCGGCAGACACATCTTGGAGCCGCCAGTGCAGGAGCCGCCCTTTGCCTTGGGGCCCTTAGCCGAAGGGCTGCTAGGCAGAGGGCTGCCTTGGTTGGTTCAGTTAAGACCAGACAGTCAGCCAATCACAGGGGAGGGAGGTCCGGGAGGCGGCAGAGGGAGGGGAAGGGGAAGCCATGGAGAACGGGGAAAAGGATCCCTACGAGTGGGTCTGGGGCTGCATGGCTATGAGGTGGCAAGAGTGGAATGGAGGGTCCCTGCAGCTCACCTGGGGTCGCCTTGCTGATAATGGTGTTCTCCCACTGTGAAGCTGCAGGCCCAGACACAGTGCAAGGCCTGATTGGCCAATCAAAGGGGATGGAGGTCCGGGAGGCGGGCAGAGGGAGGGGACGGGGAAGCCGTGGAGAACGGGAAAGGGATCCATATGAGGGGGTCTGTGGCTGCATGGCCACGAGGTGGCAAGAGTGGAATGGGGGGTGCCTGCAGTTCACCTGGGGTCATGTGAGTGGTAGTCCTAGACACCTGGAGAGGCGCAGGTTGCAGATTCCTGCTCTATAGGGATCAGCTGACTAAGACGCAATAGAAGTGGCGTGCTTTCCCTGACGGAAGTTATCATGGTGACAAGGAAGTGTCAAGGAACAGTGGCATTAAAAGGTACATTCTCCCTACACTTGAACCTCTGCAGATACTCCCAAAACCTAACAAAGGACATCAGGCATATCCCTACATTCAACAATGGGAAATGAGTCACAAACCCCCCAAGCTGCAGGGGGTAACTGGGAGGTCATTATGGGCTGTGAACAAGATGAAGTTTTGGACCTCATCACGAGTTGCGTGGTATCCCCGGCGGTATTGCCGGGGCTATTAGCTTTACCAACAAACCCCCTGGCTCTATTAGCGCCGGATCACGGGTTTGGCAGAACGGTAAGTCCCCATTCCCCATTGAGCCCATTCGGGAATTCCCCATTGGGACCAATGGGGAATTGTCAGTGCTACTACTGCTGGCGGTATTAGCGCGTGGTAATAGCACCGAAAATTGGTAAAATCGCAGCGGATTTTCCCCCGGCTCAGAACTGGGGGTAAATCCTGCCAAACCCATGATTTGGCGGACCCTTAAATGCAGCGGTAATAACGTTACCGCCACATTTAAGGGTTACTGCCCAATTCGTGAAGAGGCTGTATATAGTCGGGTGTTCTGTACCAGGGTCAGTCATGCCAGGCCGCTGAGGCCATGGATCAGTTATCTAGACAGCGCTGCTTCATGAGGGTCCTTTCCATGCACTCACCATTTCCAAACCCCAAAATCCTTTACAGTGCACAACGCTCGCCTGGTAAATTGACCTACCGATGCTGGGTGGTATGTTCTCAATGCTAGTGTTGATGGTGGCCGTGCCCAGGTTGTGATCCTCTGTGACGTTGGCGCTGAGCGAGGCAACCCCAAATTCCTTGTGGTTGATGATGCCAATTAGGCTTCCCCTGACCCGCAAGGGGCCACCTGGCAAAAAAGGAGGAGAATGTTAGAAGACGACATAGAAGCAGTGATCCTCAAATGGATGGTGTGTATGGTCGTCAGGACAGGGCTCGTGCTCCTGCCAGGGATGGGAACATCAACATCATATCAAGCAACATCAAAGAGATGGGATCTACAAGGCAACATAAGGGTTTACCCTTTGCCCTCCCGCCACCTATTGTGATGCTCTGGAAACTGGTGTCTCAGATTCTAGGATCAACGAGGCCTCCCTCCCCTGCATCACGACCCTTGAGGCAGCCTGTGTCCTGCAGAGAGACAGGTCTCCCACCCCTGCATCACCATCCTTGAGGCAGCCTGTGTCCTGCAGAGAGACAGGTCTCCCACCCTTGCGTCACCATCCTTGAGGCAGCCTGTGTCCTGCAGAGAGACAGGTCTCCCTCCCCTGCGTCACCACACTTGAGGCAGCCTGTTTCCTGCAGAGAGACAGGTCTCCCTCCGCTGCATCACCACCCTTGACGCAGCCTGTGTCCTGCAGAGAGACAGGTCTCCCTCTCCTGCATCACCACCCTTGAGGCAGCCTTTGTCCTGCAGAGAGACAGGCATCCCTCCCCTGCATCACCACACTTGAGGCAGCCTGTGTCCTGCAGAGAGACAGGCCTCCCTCTCCTGCATCACCACACTTGAGGCAGCCTGTGTCCTGCAGAGAGACTTGCAGGTAGGACACAGGCGCAGACCTGGCAGAATCAATGAGGTCTCCCTCCCCTGCATCACCACCCTTGAGGCAGCCTCTGTCCTGCAGAGAGACTTGCAGGTGTGACCCAGACAGAGACCTGCCAGAATCAATGAGGTCTCCCTCCACTCCATCACCACCCTTGAGGCAGCCTGTGTCCTACAGAGAGACTTGAAGGTAGGACGCAGGAGCAGACCTAGCAGAATCAATGAGGTCTCCCTCCCCTGCATCACCACCCTTGAGGCAGCCTCTGTCCTGCAGAGAGACTTGCAGGTGTGACCCAGACCGAGACCTGCCAGAATCAATGAGGTCTCCCTCCACTCCATCACCACCCTTGAGGCAGCCTGTGTCCTGCAGAGAGACTTGAAGGTAGGACGCAGGCGCAGACCTGGCAGAATCAATGAGGTCTCCCTCCCCTGCATCACCACCCTTGAGGCAGCCTGTGTCCTGCAGAGAGACTTGCAGGTGTGACCCAGACAGAGACCTGCCAGAATCAATGAGGTCTCCCTCCACTCCATCACCACCCTTGAGGCAGCCTCTGTCCTGCAGAGAGACTTGCAGGTGTGACCCAGACAGAGACCTGCCAAAATCAATGAGGTCTCCCTCCCCTACATCACCACCCTTGAGGCAGCCTGTGTCCTGCAGAGAGACGGGTCTCCCTCCCCTGCATCACCACCCTTGAGGCAGGCTGTGTCCTGCAGAGAGACAGGTCTCCCTCCCCTGCATCACCACCCTTGAGGCAGCCTGTGTCCTGCAGAGAGACTTGCAGGAGGGACCCAGACGGAGACCTGCCAGAATCAATGAGGTCTCCCTCCCTTGCCTCATCACCCTTGAGGCAGCCTGCGTCCTGCAGAGAGACTTGCAGGGGGGACCCAGGTGGAGACCTGCCAGAAGCCAGACATTTTCGACGACACTACCCCAGTTTGATCCACTCTTTCTCGCAGCAGGGGCACACAGTGCACAGCATGTTCTCCAGTGGCATACCGCAGGTTCTCCCCTGGACTTCAGCCTGGGACACACCCTGGGTACTCTCTGTATCCCTGCCACACTCAGGGCTGTCACAAGGTGTGGTGAGGCCCGGAGCAAAATATCTGTGGAGTACCCCGTATATTTGCACTGGGCCAGCAGCGTCAGTGCTGCCGCAAACAAAAGACGCAAGAAATCTCCCCTTCAGTGTATGTGTGGAGGACCCAAATATGGTCTATCATGACTGCACATCACCTGCAGTAAAGTCGTGTTTCTAAGCTGAAGAAAGGCTTATTCCAGACCAACTACTGTATCATGTGCACAAATATACACAGGATGACGGTGTGTGGTGCATGACGCCAGCAGTAAGGAGCACCCTGCCCCTCTGTGCGCATGAAAACACACATCACACACAATAGCAGGTAGATGATGTACAGTGGAGGCTGGTGAATTTCTGAACTGAAGAGGCTTAAATGTTTGCACCAATTATGCACGATTGACAGAGCACAGTGTGGGAACCCAAACCAAACGAGGGGTGCTGGAGAGGGTTTCTCGCCCCCGAGAACATTTTTGGAACAATGGGTTCAAATGGTGCATTTTACAGCAATGTTATTTGAAAAATGTGGCAAAAAGCCACACAGTTTGAAATTGGTTGTGTACGGTAGTACATAGAAAACCCAATGGATGCAAATCACCAACAGTACATTGGAGCATTGTCCCACAAAATATGCCAGCACAAAAGCATTGTTCATTCTGGCTGTTTCACATACATGTCCATGCCCACCGCACCAATATATGGCAGTAATACCATAGAAGGGCTCCCAGCTATTAAAACATGCCATGACTATAGGTGTTATTACTGGCTAGTCTGGCCTACGTTCACAATCTAGCCACATGATTACCCCTTTGTTTGCTTTACCCAGGCCTGGCTGAAGATGTGGGAGGGCCCATTTTAACATGATGGTTGGGGGCCTCTTGTTGCTTAGAGCAGAAAACATTCTTAGGCACACGTGGGGTGTATACATTATAATAGAGACAAAGAAACACAACAGGGGTTAATAGCCGTGGATTATCACAAGACGGCCAGCCAGCAGGGAGCTGAAACACTAAATTCCCATTGAAAAGCTTTAAATCCTTCTTTGTCAGCAAGTGCCTGATGTGGAGGAACCGGTGTTAAAAGGCAACAAGGTGATAACCTTTCTGTATACCCCTGGGAAGTGACAGCTGGAAGGGCTCCAGCAAACACAGTGTGTAAGGCGAGCACGTCAAAGCACACATTTCAAGCCCCAGCACAAAAGTAATATAGAAATAAATATATTGCTGTGCTTGATGAGGCTGATGACTGGCAACATGGGGGGAGTTGCTGAAAAGTCTAAAAGGCCCTGACATTATCCCTGGTTTTACCCTTGATGCAGTTACTGTGCATCAAGGGTAAAACAAACATTATAAGTGTGATTATGTAGCTAGACTGCCATTCATTCAATGTGGTCCAGTTTAGGTTCAATGGGCCTCATTCCGAGTGGGGCGGTAAGGGATACCGGGCACCGGTAAGGAGACTGGTGCCGGTAATCCCTTACCGCCCTACTACGAGTTCCCTTAGCGGGTCCCTCCTTTAACGCCTGGTCTGACCAGGCATTATGGACAGGACCCGTTAAGGGAATTCAGAGCCAATAACGGTACCACAATTTGCGTTACCGTTATTAGCACCTTCCCCATTCTCATTGAGCCCTATGGGGGCTGAAATGGGAATGGGGAATGGCTTTTTCAATGGGGACTTACCAGTCCCGCAAAGGTCGGACTACACCGGTAAATTCCCATTGAACGAGACCGGTGCCGGACACGTTATTGGTGGCAGTCATGGCGCAAATAGCGCCATGACTACCACCAATCTCGTAATGAAGCCCAATGTGTATAAACATTTGAATTTCTTTGTAAATACCTCCTTCTGTCTTATTTACCCCCTGCCCTCTTGCTTAACAGGTTGTGGTCCTGCACACAGTTCTAGCACTGGGTCTCTCTTTTACCGACCACAATCTACCCCTACTCTATTCTGCTTCTCTCATGGCTATAGTGCACTCTTACACTATAGCGATATACCCATCATATACAGGTATGCATATTGTATTGAGTTTTTCACTTTGGTTTATATACATAAATGGGTAATAACATGTTTTTACTCTTTGTTGCAATACTAGTAAATCAAAGCTCATGTTTTATGAATATATTTGGGTGGTTTGTTTGGTTCTCCGGGAATACATTTATTCTGCTTTGATTTAATTCAATTTACGCGTTGATACAAAAAATGGTTTTGTATTATTAACCAGTCTGATATCAACCTGTGGCAGCAGTCCTTTCTGTTTTGATTTTAGCAACGTAATAACACTTACATTTGCTTTACCCTTGATGTATGGTTCTGGGCATCAAGGGTAAAGTAGCCCAGCAACCCCACCCCTAATTTTAGTGGCCAGCAGGGCCACAAGACTTAGGGGTGGGGGCTGGCACACACTCTCCCATACAACACATTCAGGCACGCATTCACCCACCATTCGCACAACTCCTTCCATGCACACATACATAAGAACAAACACACCATTGACACCACCATAAACACCCGCATACATACACATATTCATACACAGTTCATTTAAGTACACATGTAATGTATAGATACACATTTAATTTAAAAACAAAACACTTACTTTACCTACATGCACCATTCATAGGTGCCCACGTAGCCAGGGAGGACTGGGTGGGCCAACCTCCTCTGCAGCACATAGACACACTGCCTGGCAGGACAGGAGGCCTCTCCTGTCAGTCAGCGTGTTCACGTTGCAGGTCACCACAACGTGAACATGCTGACTGCCAGGAGATGACTCCTCTCCTGTCATTCAGCCTATATACACTGTCAGTGAAATAATGAGAGATGGCAGAGCTCACTTCTGAGCCCCACCATCTCTCATTATCTTGCTGTTTGTTGCAGAGCCGTACTCCGCATACAAGCAAACAAACAAAAACATTTGCACGGCACGTGCCCCTGCTGATCGTCAGATAGCGCAGTTCCCCGTGTGAATAATGGACATGGGTGCACTGTGCTGCCTTCCACTCATGCGGCAGTCGATCCACATGATTTCTTTCTCAGTAACCAGCACCACACAGTGTCTTACCAGGACAGGGTCCCTCTTGACATGCCGCAGTCTCCAGGTTCTGCCCTCGGCAGGTTTTGCCGCCATACTGTGGAGGCGGGTCAAAGCATGAGCGAGTGCGCTGGCGCTGTCCCTGGCCGCAGGATGCAGAGCAGCTCGACCAACTGCCCCAATTTGTCCACACACCATCCACTTGAAGAGAGGGAGGCAGGGGTCAGGAAAAAGGTATGGCACTTGGAAGATAGAAGCAGGAAGAAAGGCAGAGAAAGTACAAGGAAAGAGGAAGGGAAGGAAAATACCAGAGCAGAGGGCAAAATGTGAGGTGATGGAGAGTTGAAGGTGGAAGACACTCCACACAAAGGGGCGTTAAGGAGGCATAGGGGAAGAGTGAGGACAAGACAGGAAATCACTGACATGAGCAACGTTAATGTTTACATTCCAACCAAACAGCTTATCAAAGAGCCACTGGGACAGAGTGGTTTCTGCTTCCCCAACTCCACTGCACACTATTTCATCCAACTTGATACCCATCACTTAGCCTTACTCTTGTCACTCCTAGCAACAGGGGAAAGTGACAGTGTTGCATATTGCTATACAGGGTCAGCAACACAGTGTTGCTGGCCAATTCCCACCCAATTCCTTGAGCATTTCCCCCAGGGCCTCCGGTTCTCCATGGAGCATCCTCGTGAAATATATATGTTGATCTTCATACGGTTGTTACTCTATGGCAAAGCAAATTTCATGCATTGTTTGCCACCATCACGACAACCGGCTGTAAGGGGGAAAAAGTGACTCCTCGGTCATAACCTGTTTTCATTCAAAGGCTCTGCATTAGTCTGCCATTTAGTGGTTGGGTTCAGAATTGTCTCTAGCTAGGGTTAAAAGTTGAAAGCGGGGTTGGACATTGACAATCGACTCAAAAAGCACAACACGATGTTGATGTCTTGTTCTGGTGGTTAAGGTATCTGACACTGTGCCGAGAGTCTAAGCAAGAATTGGGATATATCTCCTGCTTCTTCGGTCCTTTAGCTTGGCCGGGACAGTCTCCAGTCGGCACATTACAGATCTCAAGCTGAGAATTATTGTTACAGGCAAGTAACGCTTTCCTTCCTTTAGAGTCACGTGACATGCACAGACTTCAAGCGGCGCTGATCTCCTAAAAGCGGAGCAGTGTGTTATGTTGGAGTGTCGTGCACATTGTGCGGAACTGATTGTCTTAACAAAGACGCTTGTCTCAATAGTGTTAAATTGTGTATCAAACACTATGGTGAAGCTTGCCAAATCCCTTGCAACGAAAGCCTGACTAAATAAAACCTTGCTGGCTGTGTTCCAGACATTGATGTCTGACCGGCTCCAGCACTGTTTCGTTGCTAGAGGCGGGACACTGTTGATGCTGCTATGGAGTGGTACCTCCCTGATGAAGAGCACTACAGGGAAACATGACTTTCCCTGTATTTCCTTTCGAGTGTTACTGTTACACTTTCCTGTGCACCAATGAGAGGCTAGTGGCAGCAGTACCTCTTTTGATCGTGAATGGGTGTACTGCCTCCATACATGTTTGCCACAATGGTGGTCCAAAATCACTAAGGGCCGGATTCACAGAAGTGTTCTATAATTGGCAAAACCCCAGTGGGAAAGGCTATTGGAATTAGGCCCTATTGCGTTTACCTTCTAGTGCCTCTACCTAATGCATGTGCGCTGTTAAATAAATATAAGTATTTTGTACTTACCTGTGTGGCCATTCTCGTACTTGTCAGGTTTTCGTGTTTGTTAACTGTACTTTACAACAAACCCCTGCTTGCATAAGTCACGGCCTAACTTCCTGTCTGTGTTATCAGGCTTTTGTGTTAAACCTTTGCAGGTCCACTAAGGTTGGCTTCACAGACCCCTACACCAACAGTGGTTCTGGAAAATCTTACAACTGGAAAAATGCCTTCTCCAAATGAAATGTTTCACTGCCACAGTCTCCGGCACATTCTCTGCACGATGTCTCTTGAACGAACTCGACTGCGCCAGTAAATAGCTCACCCTGCGCTTCCGGCCCAAATCATAGAGAGGTTATAACAGGAAGCAGAAGGGGGTGGCATTGGGAACTTGTAAGAACTACAAGAGACCTTCTAAACCTGACCTCTAGATGGCAGCATAGTCCGCATCATATAATGCTATGACAGGTTCCTGGTGCAAAGTAAAGATTCTGAGCAACTGCATAGAATGTTTGAAACCTTCACAGAAACAATGACAAAGCGGCCATTTGCAATGACTACAGCTCTGTTCTAAACCTATGTGGTTAGTGTTGCTTTAGCCCGCCTACTATTCTGGGAGTTATCAACACTCCTGCCAAATCCTGATATGGGTCATTTAAACTATTAAACAGCGCAAACCCTCAATAAACAAGTCGACACCACACGCGGCCCATGCATCGTGCCACCACCCACAGAGGTGGTGTAGGGACATCGTAACCTCGCACAAGAGCTTCCACTCATGCAAGGCCACCTCAAAGTGACTCTTTCTACAAGAAAGGAACTTGCTTCTTACCTGGGCACGGCGCCAGCTGGCAGCTCCGCGAGTCGGTGTGCCGGCCCGAGCAGGCCTGGCCTCCATTGGCCGGCAGAGGGTTATCGCACAGTCGGATTCTCTGCTGGCTGCCTTGGCCACAGGTCTGGCTGCAGGGGCCCCACTCTAGCCAATCAGAGAAGCCCCCATTCACTGTCCAAAAAGAAGCGGGGAACGAAGAGTCAGAGACCGGTGATATTGAGCGATACGCACAAGCAAAGATACTAAGGAGCGAAAAAACAGAGCATGAAGGGAGCCCCGCCCACAAGCGCATCCAGCTTCAGTCATTGGTGAAAAGCCATTAGCCTCAGGCCATCAACCTACTTGATATGTTCTGCATCATGTTCAAATAGCCAATCAGAATGCCTGACCAAAATTCACAGCTCACTGACCACAATGTGAACGAACCAGTCGTATTCAGCTGTGTAGTTTCCATGGCACCATCTGGTGCCCAGGGCAAGGAGGAAAGGAGTTGCTCTCCTCCAGGGTTCTGGGCCACACGAAAGAGTCTTTTACATGAGTTGTGTTTGATTTAATCCAAAACCATTCACATTATTACATCTTTATGTCGACCTAAAAATAGATACACAATCATTCATAATAATCAACACGTGCAAATCAATGAAAGAATATTAACCTTTCACCTGAGCACGCGACCGCGGTTAGAGTGGGGGTACAGAAGATAATTCTACTCTGACCAAAACAGGGCTCAGTGGACCCTTTACTCGCCCGCCATCTCCACCTCTGTCGGAAGGAGGGGCCCAGTGAGGTACCCCACTCATGGAGGGGAACTGAACCCAGATCCACTGTTTGAAACCTGAAGGACAGTAATTGATGCAATTTAAGAAGGAATTTCGCTAATAATAAAAATGGATGCAAAGGACAAAGCAAGGCCGCAACAACTCTAGCAGGTTTTTAGAGCCACCCCCCCCACCACCACCAGAGAACTTCATTCCAGCAGCACCGGGCAACACAGTAACAGCGAGACCAAGAGGAAATAGTTTTTGGCAAATGTCAGCCTTTTTGGCAAGCACAGTTCTCTTGGGAACATGCTCAACCAACAAAACCAATGAGACCGCCATGTTAAAAAAACGCCAGTCTGAGATTTGTCGCAGGGACCCTTGGGAGACAGAGTTCTTGGCAAGGCCAGGCAACCTTTTATGTGCAAACAAGCTTGGGTAGTTGAGAACTGTGGGCCAGGAAGAGAGTCACGTGGCCTTCTGAGAGAGAGCAAGGAAAAGCAGTGCCCGCCTTGCATAAAGGCAGTGGGCCAATCAGAAGCCGAACATGTTCAATTAACACACATTTGGTGTTTTGCATTAGAGTTGCAAAAGGTGTGCCATTGGGTTCGTGGTCCTATTCGCAATGCGCAGATCTGTGTAAAGGCAGGTGCCCAACTGTGATGCCATGCAGGTGCCCAGCCATGTGCACAGGCAGGTGCCCGGCTGCGAGGCCACATGCCACAGGCCTCTGCAAAATCGACCACATTACCCCGGAAGATCATTGACCTGCACTGGTTCCCACTGCAAGACAGTTTCATCCTTAAATCCTGTGTCATAATCTACAAGGCTGCCATCCTGACGTCCCCAAGCTACCTCACTGAGAAACTCAGCCCCTCCGAAGGCCTGCCATCCACCAGAAGTAAGGACATGTGCAGACCTGAACTATGCCAGTGTAGGAAGGAAAGAACCAGAAGACATGACTTCTCAGTCTACGCCCCAAGTTTCTGGACCCTCCTTCCCGTCAACATCAGACTGGCCCCATCACATCTACAGTTCAGGAAAGAGCTCAAGACCTTCTTCAAGGAGTGGCTCTTACTTAACACCTAGGTTCCCACACCCTGCACTCCCCACCCTACCTGATACTGGGTGATCTGCTCCCCACTGTCTTCCCCCAATGCTGCCAAGTGCCCACCTTCCCCTGTTAGCTCCTCTCTCGTTTTTTCTCTGCTTCCCTCACTGTGTTCTTCCCCCCAGTGATTGTAAAGCGCTCTGTTTATTTATTTAATTGATTGTTTATTTTTTACATTTGTAGAGCCGCAACGTTGCTTCCAGCCGTTAGGGGCACGCTCGATAAATACCCTAATAATAATAATAATTAATAATAATAGTAATTATTCTAATAATATTAACGCCATGCAGGAATTGGCATTCTGAGGCTGGACCGGTCTCCCTGTATCGACACGCCTCCCTCATTCGCAAAGGGCTGAGCGTACCCAGGTCCCATGAGATAGACCACGGCCATGCGACGGCGCAACGCAGGCAGGGGCCGCTCCTGACCACTACCTGCACTCTTGACAGTCTGCCCACGCACCCATTCATGGTACAGCTGTGCCGTGCTCCATTGCCACCCCTTTTGGGGGTGATGCCCACGCACCCATTCATGGTGCAGCTGCGCGTGCTCCATTGCTGCCCCTTTTTGGGGGTGATGCCCACGCACCCATTCATGGTGCAGCTGCGCCGTGC
Organism: Ambystoma mexicanum; assembly: GCF_040938575.1. Lineage (NCBI taxonomy): Eukaryota > Metazoa > Chordata > Amphibia > Caudata > Ambystomatidae > Ambystoma > Ambystoma mexicanum. The sequence goes on along the minus strand of NC_090929.1, from coordinate 48,061,370 downwards.
TCCATTGCCGCCCCTTTTGGGGGTGGGGTGATGGCCATGCACCCATTCATGGTACAGCTGCGCGTGCTCCATTGCCGCCCCTTTTGGGGGTGATTGCCATGCATCCATTCATGGTGCAGCTGCGCCGTGCTCCATTGCCGCCCCTTTTGGGGGTGATGGCCATGCTCCCATTCATGGTGCAGCTGCGCGTGCTCCATTGCCGCCCCTTTTGGGGGTGGGGTGATGGCCATGCACCCATTCATGGTGCAGCTGCGCCGTGCTCCATTGCCGCCCCTTTTGGGGGTGATGGCCATGCTCCCATTCATGGTGCTGCTGCGCGTGCTCCATTGCTGCCCCTTTTGAGGGTGATGGCCAAGCACCCATTCATGGTGCAGCTGCGCCGTGCTCCATTGCCGCCCCTTTTGGGGGTGATGGCCATGGACCCATTCATGGTGCAGCTGCGCCGTGCTCCATTGCCGCCCCTTTTGGGGGTGATGGCCATGCTCCCATTCATGGTGCAGCTGCGCGTGCTCCATTTCCGCCCCTTTTGGGGGTGATGGCCATGCACCCATTCATGGTGCAGCTGCGCCGTGCTCCATTGCTGCCCCTTTTGGGGGTGGGGTGATGGCCATGCACCCATTCATGGTGCAGCTGCGCGTGCTCCATTGCCGCCCCTTTTGGGGGTGGGGTGATGGCCATGCACCCATTCATGGTGCAGCTGCGCCGTGCTCCGTTGCCGCCCCTTTTGGGGGTGATGGCCATGGACCCATTCATGGTGCAGCTGCGCCGTGCTCCATTGCCGCCCCTTTTGGGGGTGATGGCCATGCACCCATTCATGGTGCAGCTGCGCCGTGCTCCGTTGCCGCCCCTTTTGGGGGTGATGGCCATGGACCCATTCATGGTGCAGCTGCGCCGTGCTCCATTGCCGCCCCTTTTGGGGGTGATGGCCATGCACCCATTCATTGTGCAGCTGCGCCGTGCTCCATTGCCGCCCCTTTTGGGGGTGATGGCCATGCTCCCATTCATGGTGCAGCTGCGCGTGCTCCATTGCCGCCCCTTTTGGGGGTGGGGTGATGGCCACGCACCCATTCATGGTGCAGCTGCGCGTGCTCCATTGCCGCCCCTTTTGGGGGTGATGGCCATGCTCCCATTCATGGTGCTGCTGCGCGTGCTCCATTGCTGCCCCTTTTGAGGGTGATGGCCATGCACCCATTCATGGTGCAGCTGCGCCGTGCTCCATTGCCGCCCCTTTTGGGGGTGATGGCCATGGACCCATTCATGGTGCAGCTGCGCCGTGCTCCATTGCCGCCCCTTTTGGGGGTGATGGCCATGCTCCCATTCATGGTGCAGCTGCGCGTGCTCCATTTCCGCCCCTTTTGGGGGTGATGGCCATGCACCCATTCATGGTGCAGCTGCGCCGTGCTCCATTGCTGCCCCTTTTGGGGGTGGGGTGATGGCCATGCACCTATTCATGGTGCAGCTGCGCCGTGCTCCAATGCCGCCCCTTTTGGGGGTGGGGTGATGGCCATGCACCCATTCATGGTGCAGCTGCGCCGTGCTCCATTGCCGCCCCTTTTGGGGGTGATGGCCATGGACCCATTCATGGTGCAGCTGCGCCGTGCTCCATTGCCGCCCCTTTTGGGGGTGATGGCCATGCTCCCATTCATGGTGCAGCTGCGCGTGCTCCATTTCCGCCCCTTTTGGGGGTGATGGCCATGCACCCATTCATGGTGCAGCTGCGCCGTGCTCCATTGCTGCCCCTTTTGGGGGTGGGGTGATGGCCATGCACCCATTCATGGTGCAGCTGCGCCGTGCTCCATTGCCGCCCCTTTTGGGGGTGGGGTGATGGCCATGCACCCATTAATGGTGCAGCTGCGCCGTGCTCCATTGCCGCCCCTTTTGGGGGTGATGGCCATGCACCCATTCATGGTGCAGCTGCGCCGTGCTCCATTGCCGCCCCTCTTGGGGGTGATGGCCATGCTCCCATTCATGGTGCAGCTGCGCGTGCTCCATTTCCGCCCCTTTTGGGGGTGATGGCCATGCACCCATTCATGGTGCAGCTGCGCCGTGCTCCATTGCTGCCCCTTTTGGGGGTGGGGTGATGGCCATGCACCTATTCATGGTGCAGCTGCGCCGTGCTCCATTGCTGCCCCTTTTGGGGGTGGGGTGATGGCCATGCACCCATTCATGGTGCAGCTGCGCCGTGCTCCATTGCCGCCCCTTTTGGGGGTGATGGCCATGCACCCATTCATGGTGCAGCTGCGCCGTGCTCCATTGCCGCCCCTTTTGGGGGTGATGGCCATGCTCCCATTCATGGTGCAGCTGCGTGTGCTCCATTGCCGCCCCTTTTGGGGGTGGGGTGATGGCCATGCACCCATTCATGGTGCAGCTGCGCTGTGCTCCATCGCCGCCCCTTTTGGGGGTGATGGCCATGCTCCCATTCATGGTGCTGCTGCGCGTGCTCCATTGCCGCCCCTTTTGGGGGTGATGGCCATGCACCCATTCATGGTGCAGCTGCGCCGTGCTCCATTGCCGCCCCTTTTGGGGGTGATGGCCATGCTCCCAATCATGGTGCTGCTGCGTGTGCTCCATTGCCGCCCCTTTTGGGGGTGATGGCCATGCTCCCATTCATGGTGCAGCTGCGCGTGCTCCATTTCCGACCCTTTTGGGTGTGATGGCCATGCACCCATTCATGGTGCAGCTGCGCCGTGCTCCATTGCTGCCCCTTTTGGGGGTGGGGTGATGGCCATGCACCTATTCATGGTGCAGCTGCGCGTGCTCCATTGCCGCCCCTTTTTGGGGGGTGATGCCCACGCACCCATTCATGGTGCAGCTGTGCATGCTCCATTGCCGCCCCTTTTGGGGGTGATGGCCATGCTCCTATTCATGGTGCAGCTGCGCCGTGCTCCATTGCCGCCCCTTTTGGGGGTGATGGCCATGCTCCCATTCATGGTGCAGCTGCGCATGCTCCATTTCCGCCCCTTTTGGGGGTGATGGCCATGCTCCCATTCATGGTGCAGCTGCGCCGTGCTCCATTGCCGCCCCTTGTGGGGGTGGGGTGATGGCCATGCACCCATTCATGGTGCAGCTGCGCCATGCTCCATTGCCGCCCCTCTTGGGGGTGGGGTGATGGCCATGCACCCATTCATGGTGCAGCTGCGCGTGCTCCATTGCCGCCCCTTTTGGGGGTGATGGCCATGCTCCCATTCATGGTGCAGCTGCGCCGTGCTCCATTGCCGCCCCTTTTGGGGGTGATGGCCATGCACCCATTCATGGTGCAGCTGCGCGTGCTCCATTGCTGCCCCTTTTGGGGGTGGGGTAATGGCCATGCACCCATTCATGGTGCAGCTGCGCCGTGCTCCATTGCCGCCCCTTTTGGGGGTGATGGCCATGCTCCCATTCATGGTGCAGCTGCGCCGTGCTCCATTGCCGCCCCTTTTGGGGGTGGGGTGATGGCCATGCACCCATTCATGGTGCAGCTGCGCCGTGCTCCATTGCCGCCCCTTTTGGGGGTGATGGCCATGCACCCATTCATGGTGCAGCTGCGCCGTGCTCCATTGCCGCCCCTTTTGGGGGTGATGGCCATGCACCCATTCATGGTGCAGCTGCGCGTGCTCCATTGCCGCCCCTTTTGGGGGTGATGGCCATGCACCCATTCATGGTGCAGCTGTGCCGTGCTCCATTGCCGCCCCTTTTGGGGGTGGTGTGATGGCCATGCACCCATTCATGGTGCAGCTGCGCCGTGCTCCATTGCCGCCCCTTTTGGGGGTGATGGCCATGCTCCCATTCATGGTGCAGCTGCGCGTGCTCCATTGCCGCCCCTTTTGGGGGTGATGGCCATGCACCCATTCATGGTGCAGCTGTGCCGTGCTCCATTGCCGCCCCTTTTGGGGGTGATGGCCATGCACCCATTCATGGTGCAGCTGCGCCGTGCTCCATTGCTGCCCCTTTTGGGGGTGGGGTGATGGCCATGCACCCATTCATGGTGCAGCTGCGCCGTGCTCCATTGCCACCCCTTTTGGGGGTGATGCCCACGCACCCATTCATGGTGCAGCTGCGCGTGCTCCATTGCCGCCCCTTTTTGGGGGTGATGCCCACGCACCCATTCATGGTGCAGCTGCGCGTGCTCCATTGCCGCCCCTTTTTGGGGGTGATGCCCACGCACCCATTCATGGTGCAGCTGCGCGTGCTCCATTGCCGCCCCTTTTTGGGGGTGATGCCCACGCACCCATTCATGGTGCAGCTGCGCGTGCTCCATTGCCGCCCCTTTTGGGGGTGGGGTGATGGCCATGCACCCATTCATTGTGCAGCTGCGCGTGCTCCATTGCCGCCCCTTTTGGGGGTGATGGCCATGCTCCCATTCATGGTGCAGCTGCGCGTGCTCCATTTCTGCCCCTTTTGGGGGTGATGGCCATGCACCCATTCATGGTGCAGCTGCGCCGTGCTCCATTGCTGCCCCTTTTGGGGGTGGGGTGATGGCCATGCACCCATTCATGGTGCAGCTGCGCCGTGCTCCATTGCCGCCCCTTTTGGGGGTGATGGCCATGCACCCATTCATTGTGCAGCTGCGCGTGCTCCATTGCCGCCCCTTTTGGGGGTGATGGCCATGCTCCCATTCATGGTGCAGCTGCGCGTGCTCCATTGCCGCCCCTTTTGGGGGTGATGGCCATGGACCCATTCATGGTGCAGCTGCGCCGTGCTCCATTGCCGCCCCTTTTGGGGGTGATGGCCATGCTCCCATTCATGGTGGAGCTGCGCATGCTCCATTTCCGCCCCTTTTGGGGGTGATGGCCATGCACCCATTCATGGTGCAGCTGCGCCGTGCTCCATTGCCGCCCCTTTTGGGGGTGGGGTGATGGCCATGCACCCATTCATGGTGCAGCTACGCCGTGCTCCATTGCCGCCCCTTTTGGGGGTGATGGCCATGGACCCATTCATGGTGCAGCTGCGCCGTGCTCCATTGCCGCCCCTTTTGGGGGTGATGGCCATGCTCCCATTCATGGTGCAGCTGCGCGTGCTCCATTTCCGCCCCTTTTGGGGGTGATGGCCATGCACCCATTCATGGTGCAGCTGCGCCGTGCTCCATTGCTGCCCCTTTTGGGGGTGGGGTGATGGCCATGCACCCATTCATGGTGCAGCTGCGCCGTGCTCCATTGCCGCCCCTTTTGGGGGTGGGGTGATGGCCATGCACCCATTCATGGTGCAGCTGCGCCGTGCTCCATTGCCGCCCCTTTTGGGGGTGATGGCCATGCACCCATTCATGGTGCAGTTGCGCCGTGCTCCATTGCCGCCCCTCTTGGGGGTGATGGCCATGCACCCATTCATGGTGCAGCTGCGCCGTGCTCCATTGCCGCCCCTCTTGGGGGTGATGGCCATGCACCCATTCATGGTGCAGCTGCGCGTGCTCCATTGCCGCCCCTTTTGGGGGTGATGGCCATGCACCCATTCATGGTGCAGCTGCGCCGTGCTCCATTGCCGCCCCTTTAGGGGGTGATGGCCATGCACCCATTCATGGTGCAGCTGCCCCGTGCTCCATTGCCGCCCCTTTTGGGGGTGATGGCCATGCTCCCATTCATGGTGCAGCTGCGCCGTGCTCCATTGCCGCCCCTTTTGGGGGTGGGGTGATGGCCATGCACCCATTCATGGTGCAGCTGCGCCGTGCTCCATTGCCGCCCCTTTTGGGGGTGATGGCCATGGACCCATTCATGGTGCAGCTGCGCCGTGCTCCATTGCCGCCCCTTTTGGGGGTGATGGCCATGCTCCCATTCATGGTGCAGCTGCGCGTGCTCCATTTCCGCCCCTTTTGGGGGTGATGGCCATGCACCCATTCATGGTGCAGCTGCGCCGTGCTCCATTGCTGCCCCTTTTGGGGGTGGGGTGATGGCCATGCACCCATTCATGGTGCAGCTGCGCCGTGCTCCATTGCCGCCCCTTTTGGGGGTGGGGTGATGGCCATGCACCCATTCATGGTGCAGCTGCGCTGTGCTCCATCGCCACCCCTTTTGGGGGTGATGGCCATGCTCCCATTCATGGTGCTGCTGCGCGTGCTCCATTGCCGCCCCTTTTGGGGGTGATGGCCATGCACCCATTCATGGTGCAGCTGCGCGTGCTCCATTGCCGCCCCTTTTGGGGGTGATGGCCATGCTCCCATTCATGGTGCAGCTGCGCCGTGCTCCATTGCCGCCCCTTTTGGGGGTGATGGCCATGCTCCCAATCATGGTGCTGCTGCGCGTGCTCCATTGCCGCCCCTTTTGAGGGAGATGGCCATGCTCCCATTCATGGTGATGCTGCGCGTGCTCCATTGCCGCCCCTTTTGGGGGTGATGGCCATGCTCCCATTCATGGTGCAGCTGCGCGTGCTCCATTTCCGCCCCTTTTGGGGGTGATGGCCATGTACCCATTCATGGTGCAGCTGCGCCGTGCTCCATTGCTGCCCCTTTTGGGGGTGGGGTGATGGCCATGCACCTATTCATGGTGCAGCTGCGCGTGCTCCATTGCTGCCCCTTTTTGGGGGTGATGCCCACGCACCCATTCATGGTGCAGCTGTGCGTGCTCCATTGCCGCCCCTTTTGGGGGTGATGGCCATGCTCCCATTCATGGTGCAGCTGCGCCGTGCTCCATTGCCGCCCCTTTTGGGGGTGATGGCCATGCTCCCATTCATGGTGCAGCTGCGCATGCTCCATTTCCGCCCCTTTTGGGGGTGATGGCCATGCTCCCATTCATGGTGCAGCTGCGCCGTGCTCCATTGCCGCCCCTTTTGGGGGTGGGGTGATGGCCATGCACCCATTCATGGTGCAGCTGCGCCATGCTCCATTGCCGCCCCTTTTGGGGTGGGGTGATGGCCATGCACCCATTCATGGTGCAGCTGCGCGTGCTCCATTGCCGCCCCTTTTGGGGGTGATGGCCATGCTCCCATTCATGGTGCAGCTGCGCCGTGCTCCATTGCCGCCCCTTTTGGGGGTGATGGCCATGATCCCATTCATGGTGCAGCTGCGCCGTGCTCCATTGCCGCCCCTTTTGGGGGTGATGGCCATGCACCCATTCATGGTGCAGCTGCGCCGTGCTCCATTGCCGCCCCTTTTGGGGGTGATGGCCATGCACCCATTCATGGTGCAGCTGCGCGTGCTCCATTGCCGCCCCTTTTGGGGTTGATGGCCATGCACCCATTCATGGTGCAGCTGCGCGTGCTCCATTGCCGCCCCTTTTGTGGGTGATGGCCATGCACCCATTCATGGTGCAGCTGCGCGTTCTCCATTGCCGCCCCTTTTGGGGGTGGGGTGATGGCCATGCACCCATTCATGGTGCAGCTGCGCGTGCTCCATTGCCGCCCCTTTTGGGGGTGGGGTGATGGCCATGCACCCATTCATGGTGCAGCTGCGCCGTGCTCCATTGCCGCCCCTTTTGGGGGTGATGGCCATGCTCCCATTCATGGTGCAGCTGCGCCGTGCTCCATTGCCGCCCCTTTTGGGGGTGATGGCCATGCACCCAATTATGGTGCAGCTGCGCCGTGCTCCATTGCCGCCCCTTTTGGGGGTGGTGTGATGGCCATGCACCCATTCATGGTGCAGCTGCGCCGTGCTCCATTGCCGCCCCTTTTGGGGGTGATGGCCATGCTCCCATTCATGGTGCAGCTGCGCGTGCTCCATTGCCGCCCCTTTTGGGGGTGATGGCCATGCACCCATTCATGGTGCAGCTGTGCCGTGCTCCATTGCCGCCCCTTTTGGGGGTGATGGCCATGCACCCATTCATGGTGCAGCTGCGCCGTGCTCCATTGCTGCCCCTTTTGGGGGTGGGGTGATGGCCATGCACCTATTCATGGTGCAGCTGCGCCGTGCTCCATTGCCACCCCTTTTGGGGGTGATGCCCACGCACCCATTCATGGTGCAGCTGCGCGTGCTCCATTGCCGCCCCTTTTTGGGGTTGATGCCCACGCACCCATTCATGGTGCAGCTGCGCGTGCTCCATTGCCGCCCCTTTTTGGGGGTGATGCCCACGCACCCATTCATGGTGCAGCTGCGCGTGCTCCATTGTCGCCCCTTTTTGGGGGTGATGCCCACGCACCCATTCATGGTGCAGCTGCGCGTGCTCCATTGCCGCCCCTTTTGGGGGTGGGGTGATGGTCATGCACCCATTCATTGTGCAGCTGCGCGTGCTCCATTGCCGCCCCTTTTGGGGGTGATGGCCATGCTCCCATTCATGGTGCAGCTGCGCGTGCTCCATTGCCGCCCCTTTTGGGGGTGGGGTGATGGCCATGCACCCATTCATGGTGCAGCTGCGCCGTGCTCCATTGCCGCCCCTTTTGGGGGTGATGGCCATGCTCCCATTCATGGTGCAGCTGCGCGTGCTCCATTGCCGCCCCTTTTGGGGATGGGGTGATGGCCATGCACCCATTCATGGTGCAGCTGCGCCGTGCTCCGTTGCCGCCCCTTTTGGGGGTGATTGCCATGCTCCCATTCATGGTGCAGCTGCGCCGTGCTCCATTGGGGGTGAAACAGTAGTGTGCAGATTTTCACAGAGCTGGCTCTTCAAAGAGCACCTTTGGCGATCTGCCTTTCCTGCTCAGGTGGCCAGAAGGGGAGACCTGGTGGCCTCATCAGGTCAGGTTCACCCCTTCCCCTTACCCCCCACATGGGTTGGAGGAGTGCTAGTCACGTGCCCGATACTCGCCCATTGCAGCATGGCCTCCGGGAATCGACCACAGGGAGCGGAAAATACCGAGGTCTTCAGGAAAGCTCGCTGGGAAAGTGTTCTTCATTTCAAAAGGCACGTGCAAAAAAGCACACGTCCCGTTCCAACCAGACTGATGGGAAGTCTACCAGGAAATGGATTGAGGGGTCCTCAATTATGAAAAAACATCAAATGGGAAAAGGAGACCTAAGAAGAGAGGGTGAAGGACCAGGATGGTAACTATGAATTCAATAGGCTGGTCTCCACTCACGTGACCATATTCATCTTAAAATACATTTTGGGAAACGTGACTGATGTCTGGGCCTGATCCTTTTTCAGTGAGGGAGGTGTTTTTGACATCACTCTCTATTTTAAGAACTTTTTGTTTTGGGGACAGTGGTTAGGCCATAAGGCTACCAGTTGGGGGTTGAAGGGGGTGGTGATGGAAGGGGGTAGCCGGGGGAGGGGGAGTATCCCATTGATTTCCTGTGTGTAGCACTTCTACCTCCTTTATGGGGAGTAAGGATAGCTCAGGGGAAACGCGTTTGTCTTGGAAGGAAACAACGCAGCCAACAAAGGTTCGAATCCCGATCCTGCGCTTAGAAACCACTCGCTGATATTAAGCGGGTCATTACTGTAGGAAGAAACTGGCTCCTGCTTTCTTGTTACTTTAAGGGAATGTTCCATCTTAATCTGGCTGGTGGTCGGGGTATGTTCTTTTTTTACAGTCTTTGGCTGCACTCCCACACGCCTTTATGTGTTTACCTGATGTCCATGTTCAGAATGGATGACCATATTGCTGAAGCCCTGTTGTTGTTTCTCACTGTTGTCGTTGGGCGTCTCCCTCCAGGGAAGGGAAAGGACTCTGCCCAGGCTGTGGCCAGAGCCTGGGAGACGGTGTCTATGCGCTTTGAGCTGCTTTGGGTTGGGCAGGGAGTCCTTGACACTCTAATCTACACCCAAACCCTAGCGATCTTATGTCGGTACCTGATCTGGTTAGCCATGATTGGACAGCAAAGTAGGATCTGAATGTTACAGGTCCTCTGACAGGTGGGCTGTGGTCTCCTTGAGCCCAGGTTTCTGAATATACGGCGGGGTTCTAGGGCCACTCCAGAGGTTGACTAGGGTCCTATCAAAAACAGCACCAACCCTAACTCTGCTCTCTATCAACTGGTGGAGACCTGCATGGTGCCTCCTTCCCATGAGTCAGTGGGAACAAGGGGTTCTCTGTCCTGTACTCCACTGAACCCCCTCTGCAAGGTTTTAGGGGCCTTCTTGCTCCTAACCAGGGAGAGGGTCTTGCTGAGGCTGAAGTCCTCTGTTGGACCTTACTATCACCTGTAGACCCTTGCCGGATCACCAAGACTGCACCTCTCGTCTGCTACATCTCCGAGGTCCACCTTCGTCATAGAAGGCAGGGGCCCTTCTTAGCCAACAGCCTGGAGTCGAGATCGATGGAAGACTGAACAGGAGGTCCGCTCCCAAGACTGGAAGCGCCAACGAGCCATCTGACAAAGTCACCCCTGCACCTGCGGCCCCAATACCTCCAATGCAGCAAACAGCCCTGAGAGCCGTCATCCCTCAAATGGCCTCAAGCCTTGATGTCCTGCTCCTCATCTTGCCGTATGTTCTGTGAGCGCCCTGAGGCCTTCGGGCGAGTGACGCAGTATAACAATCATGTAGATAGATAGCTAGACCCCCCAGAACCTCGATGTACCTGAGTTCGCTGGTCCCCCGAGGGTGGGCTCCAGGATCTGGGCTGCATTCCCTTCTTGCTACCCCCTGCCTTTGCCCACTGAATGCAATAGCGCGTATAACACCACCCGGCAACTACACTTGCCTCGCCCTTTGGCGTGGAACCAGGGTACAGCCAGGAATAAAGTCTGGGGCCCCACAAGGAATTTAGGATTGGCAGCTGGTTTCTATTGTATAATGTCTCACTAACTAACTGCACTTGCCTATTGTCTTGAACCCTGCTGAATCCTATTGCAGAACTATGATAACTCTTCTGAACTTCCCCTAAGTATCCAAAACTCGGTTTTTACATTAAAAAGTCTTGTTGAGCAATTCTTCATAGGACAGGATTGACCACTTAGTGTTATTTTCCAATTGCTAAGGGTCCCACACCTTTATAAGGTGGATCTGTACTAATGGTGTATTTGGCAAATCTTTCCCTGTCGGAATGCTGCGTCCTCCTGCTGTGACGTCACTGCAGAGGGAAGCAGCATCGTCTCAGGCAGGGGGGAATTGAGACGCTGCTCGTGCCTGTGGGCTCCGGCACATCATAAGAAGATAAATAAATAAAGAAAGAAATAAATGAGCTGCTGAGGGGAGAGAGACATTGATATTCTCTAAGTTGCATTTAGGTCCCCTGTGCCTCTGCCCTATACCCCCTGTAATGCTGTTCAATAAGGGGCAGTGGAGGGGTAGCGGGGGACGCCAGGAGAGTCCCTAAAGCATTTTAAATTATAGATGAGTGGCTTTCAACTATGGGTTGTAGTCCACTGCGGAGGTCCAAGTGACATTATAGACAACTCAAGCTTTGCTCTGATTGTCTATCAGAAATGACTTGGAACCCGTCGGTGGAATATAGCCCTGTAATTGATAGCCACCCAGCTATAATTCTATATATCTTTCTCTCCCATGTTAGCTTGGGTAACAACCCATTGTTGAATAACTGTAGCTTGATCTAATATGTGGTTGGTGTCCCAACTGAACACTTGTGTTGTGTATGGCAAATGTTACTTACCCAGTCAGAGTCTTTCTGGTGCTTGGATCTGTTTAGAGTCACATGGTTAGCATATTCCTCCAACTACTGTTCAGTCCAGAGTATTACAATTTGTTTTTAACCAAAGTAAACATAGGGGTGTACCTGTCCTATAATCTCTACCATACCTGCATGTTAGTTACCTTGTAGTATTATCTTTAGCTTAATGCGACTAGGCTGTTTAATAGATATTAATATTTATTATACTTACCTGTGTGGGTAATCTATTGATTGAGAACCATTGTGTCTGTTACATAAACCTTATACCCGTCACCTGATCTCCTCAGTCTGAGCCTTACTGCTCAGTCTCGTTACCAGGTGAGAGTTGGGTTCGACTTTGTGTAAACCTTGTAGGTCCACTAAGGTTGTCTTCCCAGAACCCTGAAACAACAGCGGGTCTAAAAAACCCTCCAAACACAAATATATCATGGCAGAGAAAGAAACAGAGACAGAAAGAGTGGATTAGAAATGTGCTAGAAGTCTTATATGTTCACTGACCTGAGTCGCATGAGCTTTAGAGCTCAAGGGTTCAGGGGACAGATTAAACGGCAAAAAGATAATATTGCTGTAGGCGTGAGTTCACCCTTCAAAGACCAACATAAATCCACAACAGGATCCTCCAAGGGATCCGCCAGCTTCCCGGATAAGTCTCTCCACACCTGCAACAGCTCTCTGCTAATGCTTTCCTAATAATGGCAACACAAAATGGCGTCTGATTTCACGGGATCATCGTTCCAACCTCCACCCAGTCCCTATCAATACAAAATGCAGTACTTTCTGTTCTTTGAGCCCCTGCGTCGTCTCCGGCTATCCCACGGCCAGCGATGCTTGACCCATGTGGTTTTAGAGTGGTGCACGGAGACACTCCTTCACCGGCCTGATGTATTTGCCCTTTCCTCCTCTGTACACCTTGTTGTTACTTCAATACTCAGGGTTGAGGGTGCGGCGTGCAACCAGAAATCTTCTGGTATCAATAGATCTGAGTGGCAGGGGCATTACAGATCATCGACCCACCGGCGTATGCCGCCGCCCTTCCTGGAAGCAGAGAGTCGCCCGCACACATGCCGTACACCGTGGATTGAGTCTGTTTGAGAGAGAGACCTAATTCCAAGGACCGCAGATAACTCATGGACCGGCACAGGATCAGCCCTGGCAGCTTTGTATTTGAACCCTGTGTGCCCTTCATTTCTACAGAAGAGCTGAATCCCAAATCAAACACAGAATGCCTCCCACAGCTTTTTCACCATGACCGGTGGCCACCCTGCCGCCACGTGACTGCACTATCTGTGCCTAAGAAAAACGGGGGGATAATCCCTATTTTACATACATGGGCTATCCCACGTTCGCCGACCTACAGTCTTTGTTTTGTTTTACCAACTTTTCCCTCACTTTTTTTCCACAGAAAATTAGATTAGATGTGTACTGGGGGTGTGGGTAGTAAGGGGCAGGGGTCACCTCCCTCATTGTTGCAGCCAACAAAGCAGAAAAGTCGGTAAACATAAATTGGCGAACTGACACCCCCAAAAGATGACGCAACACCTGAAAATCACAGGAGTCCCCCAACTCTATGTGTCTCCTTGTTCTTCTCTAGATACACTGGACATGAGCCTATGAAGCTCTCGACCTGGGCATGATATGCAGATGATCGCAAGGATCTAAGATCACGCTTCATAGCGTTGAGGGACTCTTCCTTGGGATTTTCAGGTGTTGCTTCATCTTTGGGGGTGTCAGAGCTAGCCTTGATGATGGACCGATGGAAGTCCCAGTTCTACCCCACAGGAGTGGATTTGTCTGCAAACAACCCAAGGGAGGACCAGAGAAGATGCCGATGAAGATATAGCCCAGCAGGCGATACCCCAATGGAAACCAATGGAAACCAATAGCAAAATGTGGTGGAGACCCGCCTGCGAATACTCTTAAACCTGGAGCAGAGGGTCCCCTGAGAATGAGTATTGCCAATAATCCACCACCCCAGGACTCAGAGGTAAGTACTCACTGTGTTTGCTTCCTGGAAGTTGATTTCAGGAAAGAGAAACAAACCAGCAAGAAAAAGGCTTATTTTCTAGGTGCGCTTTACAGGAGACCTCCGAGGGCCTTGAACCCCGGGCCAACATGACTCCAATGATAGAAAAAGGACAACCAACCTTTCTACAAGAGAGCCCTTCAAGGTGGAAGAAAAAACAGCTGCGTTGAAGACTCCGGGGTGGTCAGGAAATCCAACAAAGTCAGTGCAGACTCAAAGTACAACATAAAAAGGATGCCCACCGGCAGAGAGGTCCCAAAAAAAGACTATGGTGAGGGAACCTCAGGTCCAGAGCGGCAGAGGAGGTGTGGTGTTAGGGTCCCAACCCCCTACCGGACGACAGCAGTGACCAACACCAAGGCGGACATCCTCCGAGTAGCAGCGGGGAGCAGCGGTAAAATGGCCGGGAGCCAGTCCTAGGATGGAGGGCATGTCCGAGCACACAAATAGAGCGAGCAGGACAGAGGACGCCCAAGGTGGATGTCCAGAAGCCAAAAACCAAAACCAGAGATCTAGCCAAATCTGTCCCTTAAATTGTAACCACGGAACATACTCCAGCAGATAAGTAAACCTGCTCTTCCAAAAATGCCAGTAACAGAACTGAACTTAGGTATAGGGTTCGCTGTTATATATGTAGAGGAGCAAATGCACACGTCATCTCTAATTCCGCCCCCTCACCTGCATCATACTGGAACAGCAGTAGGAGAGTATTATTCGTGACACCAGGTATCATTCCAATGCTGCATCGAAGATACGAGAGACGTTATGCACTCAGACAACCAAATTAAATGTACCCTCGCACTGACATGGTGGAAGGATGTCTGCATACACCAGTGGACATCGAAGAGCTATAAGTGAACTCTGATGAGAGCAGAGTGAAGTCATGAAGAGAAGACACAAAGACGCACCAAAACGATATGCAAATACTCAAAGAACAGAGATGTAACTGAAGTGACAAGAGAAACATGTAATCAAATATGAAGTATGTGCACCAAAGAAATAAGTGAGAAGAGACTAAGTGAATATAATATATGCAGAAAAGCAAGGTAGATGAGACTTATAGAAGCTTGCTGCAGGAGAAAATATAACGTGACTAAAGTGGCCATGATGAAAAGATGGACGCCGGACTCGCGGTGAAACCAATCAAACTACCTCGGAGACAGACCAGGTGCAGAGTCCAGAGATGCTGGAAAAACATCTTTGTGTGAGGAAGAGAGAATATGTATTGTCCTGGGATCAATGCTGCCACATCAAAGAATAATTGCAAGGCACAAAGGGTGTCAAGAGGATAAGCCATGTACGCAAGACATATTTCTCTTAGATTAAGTGAAGAGGAAAACATCTGCAAGTGCCAAGTATTGGACAATCAAAGATGAGAAAAGCTTCTGTGAGGAAGAACAGCTAAGTCTACAGAGGCCAAAAGGAATAATGACACCCAGCTTAGTTATTTAAAATAGCAGTAAATAAAAGGTCTAAATGAACAAAATAGTGGTCTCTTCACACGCAAGTCAGAAGTCGAAAACAGGGGCTATTCATTAAGGTCCAGACGAAGATAGTGGAGTACCTACACTCCCTTAAAAGTCCCAGAATAAAGAACAGACTGCAAAGTCAACTACAAAGGGGAAGCCTTAGCTTAGGGCCAGACCAATGAGTCATGATGGACTAATTGGGCAAGTGGGTACTAGTCTAATGTTGTTCTCTGCACCTGAATTTTGTTTTGCTTGCACGCTCTAACGGGCCGAAAGTCTACGGTTGGGAGAGAATACCAACCAATCATAGGGGTCTATCCAGCAGTGTGTTATAAAATGTTGCAGAAGCCAATTTCCTGCCGTTATTCTGCTATAATCTGTATCATACGTATTTAGAGGTGGTTCAATGTGTGCCTACCTGATAAGGGGCATCCAGTGATATGACTAATACTTGTATGATACATAGGTACATATGTTCCCTTAACCAATCCCTCCCTTCAATAGATTTTATAGTTTTCCACGTAGGATGATGTCATAAATTACGCATGTTGAGGTATAAAGCCTTTGTATAATTGAAGCTTAAGTGTGAGTGCGTGAACTACAGTTCCTTGTTTGCCAGATTGCCCTACTTTATTTGAGCTAATAATAAAGTAGTAGTATGCCATATTCTTTGAGAAGCCTTGGCTCATGGTCGAGCTGATGAGAGATGGTAGGCTAATTGGCCAATGTGGGCAGTGGTCTGAGGTTGTTCCCTGCACTTGGGGTTTGTTTTGCTTACGTGCTGCTAATGAGCGCAATGTCCAAAGTTGAGAAACTATGCCAACCATTCATGAGTGGTTATGTAGCGGTATGCCATACAACATTGCACAGGCCAACCCACTGCTGTTCCTCTGCTATAATCTGTATCACACGTATTTAGAGGTGGTTCAATGTGTGCCTACCTGATAAGGGGCATCCAGTGATATGACTAATACTTGTATGATACATAGGTACATATGTTCCCTTAACCAAACCCTCCCTTCAATAGGTTTTTCAGTTTGCCGCGTAGAATGATGTCATAGCTGATGCATATTGAGGTATAAAACCTTTGTATAACAGGATTGTTAGTGTGAGTGCGTGGACTACTAATTATTGTTCGCCAGGTTGCCCTACTACTTTATTGAGTTGATTTTAAAGTAGTACTTTACCATATTCTAAGTGTCTGCACGGTTATTTGGATGTAAGATCATTATTGGTAATTCCATCTGGCACTTGGAAACGCTCCAGCTGTTACGTCACATAAACTAACACTCAGATGGCATGACCCAAGCCAGCCCACCAACCAGAATAGGGGACTACGAACAAAGGGGCAGGAGGCCGGACCCTCTGGTTGGCCCCCGAATCTGCCACTCAACCCAGAACACCCCACGATAGGTTATATGACCAGCCCAAGGACAGAGACTGGTCTAAACGGGTGAAAACCAAAATGGAGGCTGCCACACTTGGCTCAGAAAGAGCCTGCACGGCCAGAAAGGCTATGTTAGGACTACATTATGGTTTCCCTGAATAAAGGAAGCCCCTAAAACAAAATGGCCAAGACTAGGACTTAGAAAAAGTACATCGGCACCAAAGCATCTAAACTGTATTCTTTCCTCAATCAATTCAAAGAACTTGACCTGCTTAACTCAAGAGTCATTAGACAATGGGAACTGGATTGGAACTTGCATCCTTCACTTGATGTATGGGTTAAAACTTGGAAACAATCTTTCACAGCATCAATTGCAGCCAACCTCACTCAGTCGCCTGATTTTATTTTGCATAGAGCGTATCTGACACCAGTTAGATTATCGACAATGTCTAATGCTATTTCAGATGCATGCTGGTCTTGCCAATCACCATCACCAGAAGTTATTCATTCTATGTTTAAATGTAGATAAGCTCATACCTACTGGAAAATATTTGTAAATGTTTGACGAACCATTAACATTTCGTTTCATGAACCATTAACTTTGGGTAATGTGTTGGTTGTTGTTTTGGTTAATCCCTCTATGATGCCCATTCAATCGATGGACCTATTCTGTTTTTTTGTTTATGTTGCTTTTCATCTTATTGCGACAAATTGGAAAACCACATAAAAATTGACTTATAATCTATGGTGGAATTCCACCTATTCTTTTTACAGGATCAAGAAAATGTATGCATTTACCTATAGAAATGTACCTAAATTTAACAAGAAATGGAATGTTTTACTGCATATCTAACGTAGGGTTATGCTGCATCTTATATACTTCCATACTTCCCGTCCTCCTCTTTTCTATTGTTTCTCGCTCTTTGTTCAGTTTGGCTTCCCCTGTGAGCCTAAATTACAATTCATAACTTTACCCATTTTAATGACTTAATATTGTTTGTATAAGTATTTGATCTAAGCATATACATGATATTAATATTTAACCTTTACTCTTACACTGCATTCAAAGATTTCTTCTATATTAATTTGTTAATTGCCCACCAAAAATAGATCAGTGGTGCAAAAATTTAAATAGGAAAGGAGAAAAAGCAAAAAGTTAAAGGAACCCTACAAAGTGACCCTAGAATTCCCCCAAACTGAAATTCTCTCTCAACAAACAACAAGCCTAGTGTGCATTTTGTATTTAGTGATTCAAGCAAACAACTGTCCTTATAACAGACATGTTTGTCAAGTATAAAGATCTGCAGTCATTCTTATGTTCCGAAAATGCTCTTTGATTTTATGCAATGCAGCAGCCAGGAACCCTCCTTGGTGCTATTTGTCCCCTTTTCCAGACTGGTATTACAAAAGAGCATAATAGGACATAATGCATAAAGTTATTATTCTAGGTTTTTATAGCATGATTTATTCAGTGGTACAAGTGCAACATTTTTAGTAGGACTACAACAGGTATGCAAAGTAATCATTAGCACTGAACAATGTAAAAAAGAGCCAATTTTGAAAGTTAGAACAATGAAATGATTTTCCATTTTTTTAATAGCTTGTTATTAAGATGGATTTTCAGGATCAACCCTGACAGTGGATTTCAAGAGGCCAACCTACTATGGTGAACAGGAAAGACACTGATGTCCAGCCAAACCCAGATAAGGTAAAGTAGCAGAGCACTAAGCATCAACCTAGGAGGGGCCAGAGTGGTTTAGGGCGACAATGACACATGCACAGAGCACTGCAATCATTCAAGTTAGAAAGCAAAAGTACAAAAATACAACATTATTGATTTCCAAGCTAACCACTAGATGGCACACTATGCAAAGCATGTGAATCTAAGCAGACTCACAAACCCCAGAAAGATGCATTCCCCATTGGGGTGCTCTGCTAACCGAAAACCAGCACTTGACCTTTGAAACAGTTATGCAATAGTTAGGCAAAGTTAAGAGCAACCCATTAAGTAAGTGCATATGGTAAAGTAAGTGAGAAACTGAGCAAATAGCAACTTAGAGCTAGTTAGAGACAGGTAACAATTCAAACGCTCACAAGAGCTCCTTGCTGAAGGTCCCTAGTTCTTAGTACGTCCATCCCCTGCCAGGAATTGAGGCCTAATGCCCAAACATCGCAAGATCCACAATATGCACCTTGCAGGAAGGTCTACCGTTGGATTCGCGAACAGGAGTTTCCAAAGCCAACGGTTGTGAGTAAATGTTCCCGATGTTGAATAAAAAGCTAAATAGACGTCTAACAGGTTTTTCTCCCAATCCCACCACTGTAGGGGAACCCCGGGGGCCGAAGGGTGGGGGGGGGGGTCCTTGACCAGAACACTACCAATCTCAGTCAGGCAAGGGAGGGATAGGGTTAAGACGGTACGCCCATGCAACCCCGTGGCTAAGGTTGAAGGGTGGTGAGGGGGGTCGTAATAGCTATGCAAAATCAACCTACTCACTCTGATTCCTTCAGCACCCACATCAGGAGTGTGTGATCCCTCTACTCCCACTTACTTCTAGGTTGTGTTTAGTCGAGGGAGGTCCTGGGGTCGCACATGCAGAGGTCACTTTGGACGTCGGGTTTGGGTCCGGCTAGTTTGCGGTTTGGTATTCTGACAGGGCACTTCTGGAGACTGGACAACTGGACACCCTTGACATGAAATGCTGAAGACCTCCACAGAGCAGGCGACTTTAGGAGACCTCCAGGACACAAAGCAGGTGGGATACGGCGGGAGCCACCGCGATCAGGTGGCAACAGGAGGCCCTCGTGGCGAGAACACAGCAGGGGTATTGTTCCACAAATGACCTATCTACAGCGTTTCATGGTTGAACTCAGAACGGTGACGGCTACAGCGAGGTAGTCCAGAAGCGAGATGGTCAGTCCTCCGTTCGACGTGGGGCACACTCCGAAGGCTCAGCATGCACGGATCCTCGGGCAGGGATTAGAACAGGTTACTCCCAATGGTGCAGTGGATAAAGCACCGACGAAGGCCTTCTTGAGATCAGGACAGAGGAGCAGGGCTTCACTGGGACCTGGCAGGAGCAATGCTGCTCAGCTGCAAGGGTTGTCCTCAGCTCTTCAGCCGACTCCACATATTTATAGGGGTCTTGGCTCCAATGATGATCTGTTAAATTGCTGCAGGAGTCCTCCTGTAACCTAGGATTTGGACTGGAGCCACCCCTAAGCCCACCCATCGTAAGGATCTGCACCATTCAACCTGGTAGGGACTGTGCAATCATTGAGAAATCTAGTGCCATTGTTATATTATGCCAGGCAACCTCTAGTCGAGCCACAATTTACTAAGAGGCAATGAAGATGCAAGCCATAGCTTAAGACCCACCCTGCCCTTTCCCCACCCCTCCAGACATCCCACTTCCTAACTTTTAGATGCAGCGGCTGTACCACTAGTTCCTTTTTCCACTTCCACCACTGGTCTTATGGCAGGGGTCTGAAAAGCGGTGGCTCTCCCTGAGTTTCAGACGATGACTCCCATGAAACCTTAAGCCTGCTAGGGCTAATGAACTCCACTACAAGCTCTCTTTTAAGGGCTCGGGGTGGGGGAGATTCTTTGTTTTATTTCCCTCTTGTGTCCCCCAAACATTCCTTCAGCACACAGCCAACTCTTGGCGGCTCAGACTCCTCTGTCCACGAGCTCCGCATCACCAGTGCTCGAGTCCTCCTCATTAGAAAACTCATTGCTCATTACCAGCACCCCATTTTTAAGTGCCCACAACCCGCAGGAACTCTTGAGCAGGTCTCAAGCTCAACACACTTTAAGATACCAGCAACAGATGGCGCTGCTGGCGGCAAGATCAGAGAACTGTCCAATCTGGACAGTTCTTGATTCCTGTCGCAGCCTTTACTGGTGTGAACCCAGACTGCTCTCCAGGCAATCACTATCCCTCAAGCTTGCTGTATTTTGCTTTGTGTTGCAACCTATCTCTGTCTGTTGTGTTCTCTGACTTTCTCCATCTTTGCCATTTCCTGCTTACCTTCACCCAACAGACCACTGGTTTACACCCTGGGTGGGGTCACAAGGAGGTTTCAACGCTCTAAGGCCACTAGGGCGGTGATCTGTGCAGCATAAAAGCCAATTAACAGAACAGAACATAGGCAATACCCTACCAGCTAGCATGTAATCCTCCCAAACACAATTGCCCCCTCACATGCAGCGCACGCCAGCGGAAGGCAGGCAGTACACCACGTGCCAGATGTCCCGTACCCTCTCAAACCGTTCACACAGCGAAGGTGGACTGCTCCGATTTGCCCCCTCACACCCACACACTTCCTGCATACCCCTGCTGGATGCAGGCAGCCCCCCATTCTCTCCACTCCATCATTCTCGCTACCCCCAGACCCTACTCACGTACCAAAGACCCTCAGCTCCATGCTTCGCCGGTCAGTGCCTGCGGTGCTCGAAGCCGTGCAGAGGTAGTAGCCGGAGTCCAGGAGGAGGGCAGGCTGAATTCTCAGAGACCCGTCTGGAAGGAAGGCCAGCCTGGGAGACCAGAGGAAACGAGAGAGCACGAGATCCGGTGAGGGAGCAAGAGATGGGGAGAGTGAGAGGAAGAGAGAGGCATATGGCGAGTGACACGCGACGGAGAGAGCAAGGCAGAGCAGGAGATTTAAAGAGATGGAGAAAGAGAGAAGGTGAGAGGAGATGGAGAGTGTGAGAGGTGTGGAGCAAGAGATGGAGAGAAGAAGAGATTAGTGAGAGAAAGAGGGGAGAGAGAGGGGTGAGAGATATTTGTAGCAGTTAGTAAACTTCAACAAAAAGAAAATGAAGGCATGTAAAAGAACCCCTTTGCGTCCCCTCGTGCCTTTTTCACGCAGAGAAGCTCTGGCAGAAGTGACTGCAATGAAAAGCATCAGAAAGCAAGGACAGACAAAACTGGCTAGAATGAAGGCGAACACGAGCTGTGAGGTCATCTCCTTCTCACACAGCCTCAGGAGACCCACCCATGCCCCAGCACCACCTCACCTGTCAGTCTCCTTCATCAGTTCACTACCATCCTTCCTCCAGGTGATGGCGGGGTGAGGGGTGCCCTCTGCCCTGCAGGGGAGCACTGCTGTCTGGTTCACAGGCAGGGTCAGAACAGAGGGCCCTGGGTGGATGAATGGGGAAACTGCAAGAGAGCGGCCGGAGGAAAGTGTAATTAGCCCAGAGCCATCAAAGGCCTAGCACTGGCAATGGAGCAGTATAAGGGCCTATTTACATATCATAACATAACATAACAGGCACTTCCTCCTTAAGATATCGGACAGGGCAGCATACCTCCAAATTCAAAAACACCTCGAAAGGAACAACCTCCTTGGCCTTCGCCAAGATGGCTTCAGACCAGGTCATGCCACAGACACGGCTCCCATCGACCTCAAAACCCAAATGGATGAGATAAAGGTTAAAGGGAACATAGCCCTCCTCCTCCTGTTAGACATTTCTGCTGCCTTTGAACTGGTCAACCACAAAGTCTTATGCAAGCACCTCACATCAGCTGCACACTTTTCAGTTAAAGCCACCGCCTGGATTCAATCCTTTCTCCCAAACAGGACTATGAGAGTATTCTCCACCACAGCAACTACAAGCCCAACCCCAGTCCTATGTGGAGTACCCCAAGGCTCCTGTGTCCCTCCCACGTAACACAATAGATTTACGAAGCCACTATTTCATCACTTAGACAGTTTGGGTATGATCTACACAAATTATGCAGACGATACTCAAATACTCTTCCCTCTCTCAGGCTCCTACACAACAGACTCTAATCTCCTAAACAAAATCTATCGTATCATTCAGGCATGGATGGCCACTCACGGCCTCTGCCTGAATAACAAAACAGAGCTACTACTGATTAGCTCTCACAACCGCCTCAGCAGACTGCCAGGCCAATACCAATCTTTCAACATTGACAACAATACCGTTCAAGTTGCTAAAACAGTCAAAACACTGGGTATATACCTTGACTCTAACCTCAGCCTCAGAAAGCAAATCAATGCCACAGCTTCTTCAGTAGCCTGTACAGCTAAGCTAATAACCGCTTGCAGACCATTGCGGTCACCTGAAAGCTGTGTCACCTTAGCCAGAGCACTCATCCTATCGAAGCTTGACTATTGCAACACATTACACAACGGAACTAGTCTTCGCAATCTGAACAAGCTTCAAGTACTCCAAAATAATGCTCTAAGAGCAGCCCTTAACATACCTAGAGCCAACCACATCACGGCCTCCAGACAAAACGTAAAGTGGCTTCCCGGCAAGAGCAGAATCATGTACAAATTGCTATCTCTTACTCATAGATGCCTAGCCAACCTTGCCCCTAAAAACCTTACTGCAAATTCTCAAAAATCCATCTAACAGACCCACAAGAACAGCACAAATTAACCAACTTGTCATACCAAAGTACAAACTTGAGAAATTCGGGGGCAAGAGCTTCCCGTTCCTAGCCGCCAAGCTATGGAATGCCCTTCCTTTAAACATTAGAGAAGAGGCAATATACCAGACTTTTCAGAATAAACTGAAAACCTCTCAAGAATAATCCAGGATCTTTCAGGATCCCCCAGCTCATATCCCCTGGATTACATCCCATTACCATCCTGTCTAATCCCCCACAACCTACTGTGACCACTGACAAGATACATTGACACTCAGGTACACTACTATCCTGTCTGCATGCCTTTTGTAATTACAACGTGAAATAATGTACATCACTCATTGTGATGCAATACACATGTATTATATTACCTGTAACCTCGTAAATCACAAATCCTTAAGTGTAACATGTAAACCTTTGCCCATTGTTATCTGTGACCTTATCAAATATGTATAATACATAATTATATACCACACCTTTTGCAATGTAATACACCTGTATTTTTACAGTAACTTTGTAAATTATGCATCTGTACTTTAACCGTAACCTTGTAAATTATGCATCTGTACTTTAACTGTAAACTTGTAAACTATGCATCTGTATTTTTACTGTAACTTTGTAAATTATGTATCTGTACTTTAACCGTAACCTTGTAAACTATGCATCTGTATTTTTACTGTAACTTTGTAAATTATGTATCTGTACTTTAACCGTAACCTGGTAAACTATGCATCTGTATTTTTACTGTAACTTTGTAAATTATGTATCTGTACTTTAACCGTAACCTTGTAAACTATGCATCTGTATTTTAACTGTAACCTTGTAAATTATGCATCTGTACTTTAACCGTAACCTTGTAAATTATGCATCTGTACTTTAACTGTAACCTTGTAAACTATGCATCTGTATTTTTACTGTAACTTTGTAAATTATGTATCTGTACTTTAACCGTAACCTTGTAAACTATGCATCTGTATTTTAACTGTAACCTTGTAAATTATGCATCTGTACTTTAACCGTAACATTGTAAATCATGCATCTGTACTTTAACCATAACCTTGTAAACTATGCACCCTGAAGTGTAACATGTAAACTTGCGCCCAGATACCTTTGGTTGGGGAGCGCTTTATAAATAAAACAAACAAACAATGAGGGCACAGTTGCAGACATGTGCTGTACAAGACCAGTTTACATTACATTATACTCACAGAGCACACACAAGGGCTGTGGGCACGTGTGCACCCCTGCATACCCCAAGGGCTGGCTGGAGATGATTCAGGGCTGGTAGGGCCCATTTCGACATTGTAGTCATAAGAATAACATTACACTTACTTAGCAAAGCACATTCCCAAAGCCTACAACAACCATATAATTATTTTCTGCTAGAAGGTTACCATTCCAGGATGAACAGTGTGGTGCACTCCTATTGCACTGTTTCAAAATAACCCTATGAGAAATGTGAAGGGGACAAATAGCACCAATGAAGGCTTCCTGGCTGTTCTGCATAGAATCAAAGAGCATTTTGGGATCATGAGAATGAACACACACCTTTATATTTGACAAATGTGTCTGCAATATATGGGTTGTATAATTGAATCACTTTGCACATAATGCACACTGAGCTTGGTGTTCATTTAGTTTTTCACAACAATCACCCCATCATTAACCTTGAAACATATATACTCAGTTGGATAGCCACGTGAATTGGATGTGAAGATACAATGGCTGCAGAAGCTGCCGCTCTGTTGTGTCCGAAGGCCACCCTGCTTTCAGATACAATGTTTCATCATCCATGGGACGCTTGAGGAATGTTTCAAGAGGAGGGCCTGAGCGGGAAGATGAGTCTCGGGGTGAGGATGTCTGTGCATATGGGGTTGTGCGCATGCCTAGTTCCCAGTGCACTGGCATTCATGAAAAACATTGGGATGGACAGACCTGTGTCTGCTTGACTAGGTGGGATACAGAACCTAATACTGAAGATAGGACATTGGTTCGGACCACTCATTGAGGTGAGATGAGAACCTCAAAGGTCAAGTATCTTCAGCGGTTTCTGGCTCCAGCCAATCAAAGTTACATTTTCGGGGGAGGTGCAAGCTCATTGGTGGTGGCTCCTCTGTTCTGGTGGTTACCAGAAGTTCTGGTACAGCTGAAGAGGATCTTCATGCCAGAAGGACAGTGGCCAAGTCACTGAAATAGTTGGTATGCTTAAGAGGTGAAGAATTCCGGGAGGATAGCTCAGCAGCAACGTGCTCCCCTTGAAAACAAGACGACACGAAGCAACACAGGTTTGATCCCCGGGTCCACGCTTAGAAACCTCTGTTATAAATACGCAGCTAAGAGACATATTCCTGTAACAGCGCCTCGATGCCCCGGCTGGAGCTGGGGTGTGCCTCAGCTGTCCAGTTCTGTGCATTGCTAGTGCCAGAAGGTGCAGACGGTGCCCAGTGTGGGCAGTGCAGGTGGAACACATACTCCGTGGAGTAACATCATGGTGTTAGTGCTACGTATTGGTTTGGCCAGCAAGGGTTTCTCAGGACAGGCATTCAACAATGCTTATGACTTAGATTCTCCCACCGGGTCAACACCAGGCAGCACCACACTCGTCTCGCAAATAATGGGGGTCCCGGACAGTGGGTGCCATTGCAAGAGTCCTGCTGTACCCCAGGTCCTCAGGATCTGTCTTTAGGAAGGCATCCACCTCAGAGCTTTGGGACTTGTCCCTGTGTGCTTGGAGGTAACGGAGCAGGCATGCTGTTTTTATCGGTCTTTGGGGAAAGAGATGGAACCAAGCAGGGGTGTTGCTAGGTCTGGAAAATATCAGGGGCTAAGTTAATGTCGGCACTGGCGGGATTCGGGGATAGCTATAGCCTTTTGGTTGTAGTCCCTGATCTTCTATCCGGGCTACAACCAAAAGACCCGGGGCTATAGCCCCCTCAGCACCACCCTAGCAACAGCTCTGGAACCAAGGCTCAAGTCACTGCACTCCATCCATTTAAACCTTCTGGCGGCTGGCCAATCAGTGGGTGCCCTCACATTCAGCTTTTGTGGGCTCCCTACCTGGCTTAATCTGAGGTGTGAATTCAGGCTACAATCCCAGACACCAGTCACAAAGTCGCCATGATCTCCGAGATAAGCAGTAGGCATGTCCGTATGCGTATCCCACACGCACACTTGTAGGAACTGTTAGGAGCCATCGCCTGAGGCTTGTTTTTAAGGCCCATGGACACCACTTCATTCAAGCAAACCTGTGGTGCTGTTCAAGTGTGTTTAGCCCACTCAGGGTAGCTATGGCCCTGTAGCTAAGGCATGTTAGTTCTTGTTTTTAAGCAGGTGTAAGTGCAAGGAACAGATGTAAGGCCACACATCTGTCTTACTTTAATTACAACAGGAACTCATTTACATGCACAATTGAGGCATTCCATATCAGAAGACTAGTTAGAAATATCAATGGCAGGCCCTATTCAACACAACCTGTGATGTTACTAAATGATAGTAGTATCTAGAAACTCGATGCCTATGGGCTGCTAGTGCGCTATACAAATACAAATAAATAAATACAAAATGAATAAATAGAAATCATGAAATAGACATTCCCCAAGGACTGCCATGTATTACCTATACAAAAGCCTGAACGGTAGTCTTTGTTGGTACTTGTTGTTAACCAGACTTAAGTGCAAGGAACAGATGCAGGGGCACACATATGTCTTACTTTAATTACAAAAGCAACTCATTTACATGCACAATGAAGGCATTGCATCTCGGAAGACTGCTCACAAATAACACTGGCAGGTTGTATACAACACAAAATGTGATGTTACCACATGGTATGCTATGATTTACACTAATGACCTCTTCACCCATGTATCCTAATTTATATTTTAGACTTCGATTTGTAAGAGATGGTTTTCATGCAATATTGTTCCGGATACTATTACCTTGTACTTCCTGTTCATATATTTCTATTTGTACATATCCTCATTTGAAACTGTGATTTGTCTTCTGAGTCTACCCGAGGGCCCGCCCAATGGGTGGGTGTGCAATGCCAAGTGTCACGGATGTGACTGACGTTGTGCTTGTGGTTTAGCGTTAAGCTTGTGGGAGCCCAGGGGAGATTTCAGGGGACCAAGAGGAGGGTAATACTTCACAAGAATTCCTAGTAGCCCAAGGGCAGGCACACAGGACTCCTCTGGGCAGGGGAATGTATCTTTGACATATCTGACAATTGTGCATGTACTTTGCATGCAACTTCATGTTATTCAGTGTGCATGTGTTCTGCAAGTATAGCAGAGCCCTCAACTGTAGACAGTTGCCTTAGAGATTGATATACTATTAATAAAACCCATTCCCCTCTTGTGCCGCAACCCATAGAATACAGCTGTGTCCCATGAAAACTTTGGTCCAGCTGTCACTTAGTGACAGGCATAGCAGCCATCTCATCCATCTCTGCGCCTGAACACACGGTGCCGCATGATTTTTATAATGTTTTAAACTAGTCACCTCTATTAGCAATTGAATAGTCCGCGAATTCTAATGACTAGACAGATGCAAGGTAATGCCTTTTTATTTTCATGTTTGCACAGACTACGGTCTTCCAAAGCGCCTTCATTGACCACAGCGCTTTGAAGCCCTAACAATGGCAGTAGGTGCTATGCCAATATCAAGTAACATGACGCAACATGTTTCTTCAGAGAGATGTGCAGCAAGAGAAAAAGAACTACACGAAACTAAGGGATCAAACACAGTAATGTCCACACAACCCTACAGTTCTACACGTCCTTCTGCAGCTGAGAACCTATATACACACTTAACCGGCATTTATGTATGAGTCTGTGTTTAGGTGATAGTGCACTAACATGTGCCCCTAGACGTTTAGCCCAAATAGTTGAGTGCAATCTGGTGGCTCTAGTCAAGCTCCAGGGCCTGTTTTCCTTCAACTGTGATTGTTACTGGAAAACAAAAGCTTGCTCCTGATTGGTTGTACGAGATACTGGTCTTGATGCTGTGCTGTTAAAACATTAAACATAGAAGCCAATGTTCTCCTATGGGAATCTCGCATCCAAAAAGTTCTGTCTCTTTCTGGCAGGTTCCGTCAGATTTTTTGCCATCTGGGTGGAAGGCAGGTGCTCTGGGATTTGGAGATTTCGTTTGTGGCTCCAGAAATATTCTGGGGTGTCAGGTTCTGCATGAAGCTGGGGGGCTACAACGACGGTTAAAGAAAGGAAGGCACGAGTTTCTATTGGTGAGCATTGGATGCTAGAGGAACCAATGGTTCCGGTTGCGGAAAGCAGTAATGCCGATCCAGTGACGGCAGCGGGGAGGCAGAGGGGCGTTTCCTAGCTACCAATTGAAGTTGTAATCCTTATGTCTTGTAGAACCAAACCCGTTGGCATGTCTGGCTACTCAGTTCTGCTCTCTTTGCCCAGGCTTCCTCAGCTCAGTGTCTGAGTTTCTGTGCAGGGTCACACGGTGCAGGCTCTTGGAGGACAGGGAGTCGTTGCAGCAGATTGATCCTACTGGGTTAAGTGAACCAGGCTCCACTGCAGGGTTCTTGTCTGGTTTAGATGTTCCACTGTCCACAGACATCCACGGATCTTCAACGTCCAGAATGGTCTTGGATGGGATACAAATCCAGTGGCGCTTTCACACAGTCCTTTTGGTCGAGGCAACCTCTTCGTGCTTGAGGGACTCGCCCATTGATATGATAAGTAATTTATAACACGCCTGTACACAAGTGTTTCTAGGCATTAATGAGGAATGCAATGGAGCAGGCCCCTTAGCCTCCAATCCCAAGGATGCACCCATTCCAGTGACTGGGGGGTGCCGCATTCAAGCTTTGTGGGTCTCCTTGGGATGTCTAGTCGTAGCCCCGAGCATCCCTACACACTAGTCCGAGGTGGAACCACTCAGAGATGCCCCAGCAATAGAGATCACTTAGCAGCACGCGTCATCCTCCGTGTCCAGGCAGCTCTGCTTTCCCTGACTACCTCGGGGGCCCATCAAACACATGTCCATCCCGTATGAGACCTCAGATCTTAGCATACCAGAGAAAAGTAAAGTGACTGTTCAGAAAAGTACAAACCAATCGCCAGGCCTCTTTCCAGGGTCGCCGCGAGGACTTACACCTACACAAGAACAATGGCTGGTCATTGGACTTTGCTACTAATTTACACAAGGGCTCCCAGCAGAGATACCCCAAGGGTTCTGCAGGCTATACCCCACAATAAATACAAAAAAGCAACACAACCCATGGGCCGCCCAGACAGTCATGCAAAGAGACTCACACAAGACCCACGGCACAGGGTGTTCTCTGATGCTGAGGGGCAGAGGGCTTCTCAGTGGCTTCCCACATATTCACAATTCTAATGAGGCCTCACCTGGCAAAAGATTAGATTAATCTGGCATGAACAGTCAATAATATAGAGGGAAATATTCTGCAAGTATCCTATTTCGCCTGCCCGGGGATTAGGATATCGTCAAATGGTCACTGGTCACCACACATGGATCGCTGCAGAACATCTTGTTCGCCTAGAAACACTTCTGTACAGGCGCATTATGAATGACCTATCATTTCTTATCATATCAAAGAATATGTGATATTACAACATTTACTGTGCTGGGGTGGTCAGGAAAGGTCCCATTGAGAAAGAGGACTTAACGCTGAGCGCATCGTATTTGTGACTGGGACATGACAACGTTGGCGCTATTTTGCAATTTTATATGTGTCCAGTGTAGTTCATGAGAACGGGATATGTGTTACTTCAAGTGCTACTTTGTGCTTAAGTTAATACATTTAAGATTTGCACTTACGCAGCAAGATACATGTCAAAACCACCAATGAAATATAAATAAAATCTTGCTAAGGGGTGTCACGAAGAGCTTAGCAGCAGGGCAACAAGGAGCTTCATAATGTGCATGCAAGAAAGGGGATTTGACACAAAGAAACCACTGTAAAGAAGAGATAGTAGTTATAAACATGCATGAACTGATATACACATACATGGGGAATTTACACATCTATATGCAATGTGCTCTTTTCATAAATTGGTTAAACTCTGTAGTCAGGGTTTGCGAGGTATATTCTGAGTCACTGAGAAAAACTGTTTTTTCAGGGTTTGTTGGCCGGAGGAAAGGTAACGAGTAACCCCGACATTAAGCGGATGGTCTGCCAACAGGCCGGCCCAGGGTTTTTATGGCTTGGTTGTATCGTGAAAGGAACATGTAATCTGTTAAGCGCATGGGAGCTTGTTATTTATTGTTAAGGGTGGATTCAGCCATTTGTTTTTGAGCTGCAATAAACCTGAGGTGGAGGGACGCCTGTGGGCAGAGTGAACGATACTTCATGGGTTTTGATTGTTTTCTCAGGATGTGACCGGAGGCCATGCGTGTTGAATTGGTAGCCGTTTAGATTAGTGGGCTCCGGAGGACTTCAGCAAGCCAGGGTGGGTGAGATGGTTATCACCAGTTCAAAGGAAACCTGTTTATTTTTCCCCTTCTCATATTGTTTGTAGTACTCTTGCAGACCATGTGCAATTACGTCCGGGGTTAGGAGGTCTCAGGGCAGTTGGAACTTGTAATGAATTATGTTTATATGTGAATGTGTAACTGTGTGATGATGTCATGACCTACCACGAACAAATCCAAAAATGGGGTGTGTTGCACACATGAGCTGAAGATGGTAGCTAAGATAATGCTGACCAATGAGGACAGTGGAATTGGAGACAGATTAGATTTCTTTTGTATAGGGTTTGTCCAATCATCTGTCTTGGGTGGGTTGTAATAAAATATATGGGAGTGTTTCGACTGTTGCAAAAATATATATATAATGTGGTTCTGGGAGACTCTGTGGTTAGTTTGACTCTAAAGAATCATCTAGCCCCTCCCGGCCTATTGTACAATAAACTTGCTTTAAGCACAAACGTGCACTCGCTTCTTAAGTGCTGGGCCTGTTTTGGGGTAAGGTAATTAGAGGCCCACCCCCAGAGTGCCAGCCAAAATCGATCTCTTTCCCCAGTTCTGGATGTTTTTAGGGTGCATGCTTGTTCTGTGACACTGCATAGATCCAAACTCTGGGGTTCCAAATACCTCTAATCGCAGACTCTGTAGAAAGAGGATTTTTTAAGAGTCTGGCCATTTTACCTATGAGTGCAACAGTATATTTAGAGCCAGGCCATCACCCTTTATCTTATGCTGTGCTATCAAAGCTAGGGTTGTTCTGGCTTCAAATTCCTCGTAGGAGGTTGGGTCTGACTGTAGGGTGATTATTTGGGACATGCTGGAAAATTCTAAAGGTAAAGACTGGGGACGGGCCAATTATGTCAAACGGTTGTTGATCACGCTTGGTTTGAGGTATTTGTGGCATGAAGGAGCCGGCCCCTCTCAGGGCGAGAACTGTGCTTTAAAATCTGCTCACGCAGAACGGGGTTCATGCCCCTACTTGTCTGCATCGCACTTTGATACAGTGACTGGTGAATAGTTGCTGTTGAAAAACAATTGACAATTTGAAAAAGAACTGGATTCTAAACCCACACAAGTGTCCCATATTTATGAAATTCCGCCGAAACCTTTCACCTCTGGGAATCCGGACTATAATAGCTCCACAGTTGAAGAGACAGTTGTCAGTTTGTTCTGCTGTGTCCCTGTTCTGCTAATCTCAGAAATAATGGGATGTTGTCCTTATTACAGAGCAAAGGCATAATTATACCTGCAGAAGTTTCAAAAATGTTTTTCCAAAAGTGTTGAGAATCAATCATGCATTGCTACGGTGAGTACATTTTTTAGGCTGCATGGTATCACCGACTCAGCTGTATGGATTAATTAGATTCAATGTAACGTGTTGTTATAGTCTTTTTGGATGTTTTATGATCTTTTAGTGTTAATGAGATATTTCCAACTACATTACGATGCTGAATTATGAATATACAGGACCTCTCACTATGTTGGCAAGATAGAGCATTCTTTCTCACTCTGATGATCACTAGATTCTGGGAATCACTGGACCTCACACACATCTGGAAGCATTGGATGAGCCTGGCTGGAGTGGAGTCACTGAATATCAGTCCACAGAGAAACATCAGAACTGGAACTCATCTGCGATGATCCCATCACATAATGTTGACCTTTGAAGTGACCCAGGTCCCCACCCCTGGGGGGTGCAGTAGATGAAGGACTGACAGCAAACCCATGTGAAGTGTGTGGCAGTGTTGCACTGCACTTCATTAATAGACACTTGGCATCGCAGTGCCGGCACTTACCATGGATCTCCACGTAGAAGTGCAGGATGATCCTCCCGACGGTGTTCTTGGCGATGCAGCTGTACTCGCCGCTGTCGGACACTCGCAGGTTCCGGATCTGCAGGAAGCGCCCCTTCCCCAGGAACTGCGTGCGGCCATCAGCCTAGGGGGCAGCATGCAAGAAAAGCAGTCAGGGTAGAGTGCTGGCTGGCAGTGGGCAAGCAGGTAGTCGAGAGATCCCTGGGAGTCCTGGCAGTGGGAGATCAGTCTGGCAGTGAGGGACCTGGCAATGAGGGACCAGGCAGTGTAGAGCTCTGCGATTCCTGGCAGGGTCAGGTCGGACTGGCAGTGATACACCTGGCAGTGTAAGAGTTTGCTTTAACTAGCAGTGTGAGATCAGGCTGGCAGTGAGTGGCCTGTCAGTGTAGAGCTCTGCAATTCCTGGCAGGGTGAGATCAGGCTAGCAGTGAGAGTCCTGGCAGTGTAGCGCTCTGTGATTCCTGGCAGTCGGAGATCAGGCTGGCAGTGTAAGGGTCTGCTATATCTAGCAGTTTCAGATCAGGCTGGCAGTGAGTGGCCTGGCAGTGTAGAGCTCTGCGATTCCTGGCAGGGTGAGATCAGGCTAGCAGTGAGAGACTTGCAGTGGAGAGCTCTGAGATTCCTGGCAGTATGCGACCAGGCTAGCAGTGAGAGGCCTGGCAGTGTAGAGCTCTGCGATTCCTGGCAGTGGTGATCAGGCTAGCAGTGAGGGACCTGGCAGTGTACAGCTCGGTGATTCCTGGCCGTGGGAGATCAGGCTGGCAGTGAGGGACCTGGCAATGAGGGATCAGGCAGTGTAGAGCTCTGCGATTCCTGGCAGGGTCAGATCGGGCTGGCAGTGATACACCTGGCAGTGTAAGAGTTTGCTTTAACTAGCAGTGTGAGATCAGGCTGGCAGTGAGTGGCCTGTCAGGGTAGAGCTCTGCAATTCCTGGCAGGGTGAGATCAGGCTAGCAGTGAGAGTCCTGGCAGTGTAGCGCTCTGTGATTCCTGGCAGTCGGAGATCAGGCTGGCAGTGTAAGGGTCTGCTATATCTAGCAGTTTCAGATCAGGCTGGCAGTGAGTGGCCTGGCAGTGTAGAGCTCTGCGATTCCTGGCAGGGTGAGATCAGGCTAGCAGTGAGAGACTTGCAGTGGAGAGCTCTGAGATTCCTGGCAGTATGAGATCAGGCTAGCAGTGAGAGGCCTGGCAGTGTAGAGCTCTGCGATTCCTGGCAGTGTAAGATCAGGTTGGCAGTAGGATCCCTGGGAGGGTAGAACTCTGGGATTCCTGGCAGTGGTGATCAGGCTAGCAGTGAGGGACCTGGCAGTGTACAGCTCGGTGATTCCTGGCCGTGGGAGATCAGGCTGGTAGTGAGGGACCTGGCAGTGTAAGGGTCTGCTATTTCTAGCAGTGTGAGATCGGGCTGGCAGTGGGATACCTGGCAGTGTAGATCTCTGCGATTCCTGGCAGGGTGAGATTGGGCTGGCAGTGAGGGGCCTAGCAGTGTAGAGTTCTGCGATTCCTGACAGGGTGAGATCGGGCTGGCAATGAGGGGCCTGGCAGTGTAGAGTTCTGCAATTCCTGGCAGGGTGAAATTGGGCTGGCAGTGGGATACCTGGCACTGTAGAGCTCTGCGATTCCTGGCAGGGTGAGATCGGACTGGCAGTGAGGGACCTGGCAGTGTAAGAGTCTGCTATTTCTAGCTGTGTGAGATCAGGCTGGCAGTGAGTGGCCTAGCAGTGTAGAGCTCTGCGATTCCTGGCAGGATGAGATCGGGCTGGCAGGGAGGGGCCTGACAGTGTAGAATTCTGCGATTCCTGGCAGGGTGAGATCAGGCTGGCAGTGAGGGACCTGGCAGTGTAAGGGTCTTCTATATCTAGCAGTGTTAGATCAGGCTGGCAGTGAGTGGCGTAGCAGTGTAGAGCTCTGCGATTCCTGGCAGGGTGAGATCGGGCTGGCAGTGAGGGGCCTGGCAGTGTAGAGTTCTGTGATTCCTGACAGGGTGAGATCGGGCTGGCAGTGAGGGGCCTGGCAGTGTAGAGTTCTGCGATTCCTGGCAGGGTGAGATTGAGCTGGCAGTGTGGGGCCTGGCAGTGTAGAGTTCTGCGATTCTTTCAGGGTGAGAGCAGGCTAGCAGTGAGGGGCCTGGCAGTGTAAGGGTCTGCTATATCTAGCAGGGTGAGAGCGGGCTGGCAGTGTGGGGCCTGGCAGTGTAGAGTTCTGCGATTCCTGACAGGGTGAGAGCAGGCTGGCAGTGAGGGGCCTGGCAGTGTAAGGGTCTGCTATATCTAGCAGGGTGAGAGCAGGCTGTCAGTGTAAGGGTCTGCTATATCTAGAAGGGTGAGAGCGGCCTGGCAGTGAGGGGCCTGGCAGTGTAAGGGTCTGCTATATCTAGCAGGGTGAGAGCGGGCTGGCAGTGAGGGGCCTGGCAGTGTAAGGGTCTGCTATATCTAGCAGTGTGAGAGGACACTTGCAGGGGCATAATGGGGGAGAGTAGCAGGGAGATCCCGTGCGGAGTGACAGCAAGTCAGCAGTCAGCGGCTTTAAAGTGAGATCACTGCCCGTGTGAGATCTGGCAATCGGTGAAATGCGTTGTGTTGGGTGTGATGTGTAACAATTTAATGCAATCAGCAGGCCTGCCCGCGCTCTCTCTCTACTCGCTCTCACTCGCTCTCACTCCCTGCCACTCCATGTCTCTGTGTCTTTCTCTCTTTCTATCTCTCTTTTTCTCTCGCTCTCTATCTCTCCCACTCACTCTCTACCTTGTTCTGTCTCCCTCCCTCTGCTTTCTCTTCCGTTCTGTCCATGTCTGTGTGGGTCTCTCTCTTTCTATCTATCACTCTCAGGGCTTCAAGTGGGGTAAGAAATCGAGGGGGGGGGCCTCATTTGGGGGCGTGGCTTGTGGGAGGGGCGTGGCCTAAAAGGTACGCAAATCGTAGGGTATGCACACAAATACATATAAATGTTATATGTTTGTGTGCGTACCTTACTATGGTTTGTGTACTATGCAAGCCATCTTTTCTAAACATAGAGATATGTAACATATTTCTACGTTTATAAAAGATGGCTTGCAAAGTAGACAAACCATAGTAAGGTACGCACACAAACATATAACATTTATATGTATTTGTGTGCATACCCTAAGGTTTGCCTAGTGTTCAGGACATCTTTTTTAAACATTTCAGGTTTATAAAAGATGGCTTTGAAAGTAAGAAATTCAAGCCACCCTTTATAAAGCTTTGACTACGGATAAAATTGTCCATCGGCAAAGCTTTATAGAAGATGGCTTGAATTGTGTACTTTTCAAGCCATCTTTTATAAACCTCGAAATATGTCGAGGAATCCCCAGGTTCGCCGAGGGTTAAAGACGCCTCGGCGACCTGGGGAAACAAAGGGACCGTCAGTAACTGCCTCTGGTGACCTCTCGCGCGAGGGGTCACCAGACGCAGTTACTATGACTGCCGGAAGTGGCAGCCAGTCACAGCGTCGCTGTGGCTGGCTGCCACTTCTGTAAGCTTGCCTGACTTCATTGCAGGCGCATCTCCCGTTGCGGCTGCGGCCGCGGCCGCAACGGGATACTGCATCCCGCCAATGTTGCGGTAGGACGGGGGCCCCGGCAGGGCCCCGGCTCAGTCCCACTTTTTGGAGACTGCCGGGGCCCGGCCCCGGCCCACTTTAAGCACTGATCACTCTCCTTGGTCTCTTTCTCTATCACTGCCTCTCTTTTCCTCTCACTGTCTGTCTCTTTTATCTCACTCGCTCCCTCTCTCTCTCTCGCTCTCTCTCTCTCTCTGCCTCACAATGTCTCTTTCCCTCTCTCAAACACACTCTCTGCCTCTCTCACTCTCACTCCACCCATTGTCTTTCTCTCTCCCACAATTTCTTGCGTCTCTACCCAACCCCCTTTCCTTTTCTCTCGCCCTCTGTCCACGACTGTTACTCTGTCTGTCTCTTGCTCCCTCTATCATTCACACTCTCTCTCTCTCGTCCTCGCTCTTTCTCACTCCCACTCCTTTATTTCCACTCCCTCTCTCCACACTCTCGAGAGCTCACCTGTATAGGAACTCCTCCTTTCTGCCATGTAATGCTGGGGAAAGGCTCTGCTTCCACGTCACACTCCAAAACCAGCTCTCCGTGTGGCACAACAATGTAGGTGCGTGGCTCACTGGGGCCCACAGCTCTTGGCGGAACTGCACGGGAACAAGAGAAGGAGTGGTTCAAGAAGGCATCCCTTGGGACAAGGCAGAGGCACCACAACTCGTCCTCCTATTCTGCGCCAGCTCGCTGCTAGCTGGTAGCACTGTACTGAAGGTTCAGCTGGCGCTGATGTGAACGCAGGCCTGTAGTTATATATTGGCCCTGGTCGTTGTGCAGTAAGTTGCTCTGCTGATCAGAGGGGTCCCATTTTTGTTTTGCTTTTCCCCACTTCGTTTTTTTATCAGGCCTTTTTTATTTTGTATTCTTCTTCTTTGTTACTATATGCGTCCTGCAACACTTTCCTTTCTCCTTCCCTGCCTTTTCCTGTTCCCTCGGGGGTTCCCGCTCCAGCCACCAATTGGCCCATGAGGCCTTCTCACATGACCGTGAACACTTTTTCTACAACACTCGAAGGGCAGCCCCTGCCCTGGAAGCCCTCAGCTAAGGGCCAGAGGCAAAGGGCAGCTCCTGAAGAAGCAGCTCCAGATCGTGTCTGCCGGTGTCCGCCGGGGAATCTGGAATCCTGGTGCCAGCAACCACCAGCGACTCACAAAGTAAGTGTGCTGCGGACAAGGGGTGTAGCCATCACTGCACCCCACTAAACTGTGCCACCTCTCTAATTTCTATATCAATAGTCTGATGGATGTACCCACATTCACATGGCAATCCCACCTCTCGTATATACCTACTGTATCAGCTACCCTTCCAGGCGTAGTGTGTCACATCTTAACTGCCCAACCACTCTTATTTCCCAATAGCTCGTAGTCTGACGCACGTAGCACGTGGTGGTATGGCGGCCATATCAGGCACTTAAACCAATATGTTAGCCATCCTGGATGTCTCCTTAACTACCCCACCTATCTCATTACCCATTATCCTACTCCCCCAGGAACTTAGCCTTCCTGTGCCTATCCACCATAGCCAGCATTTCAAGATGGCTACAAGCTAGCCATCTTGAAATCAACCTCATTTTCTAAGATAACCACACTTTGCACCATGCCAATTATGTTGGTCAGCCACAGTTTGCACCTGAGCAAGTAGGGATGGGATAGAATTGTGAATGATCAACATACGTGACATTTAAATAGAACTGTCAAAGACTAGCATGCGTCACATCCATTGAGAAGATAATCATGCGTCTTATCCAGACAGAAGTGTGAAGATAATCCTGCACCACATCCAGACAGAAGTGTGAAGATAATCCGGCACCACATCCAGACAGAATTGTGAAGATAATCCTGCACCACATCCAGACAGAAGTGTGAAGATAATCCGGCACCACATCCAGGCAGAAGTGTGAAGATAATCCTGCACCACATCCAGGCAGAAGTGTGAAGATAATCCTGCACCACATCCAGGCTGAAGTGTGAAGATAATCCTGCACCACATCCAGACAGAATTGTGAAGATAATCCTGCACCACATCCAGACAGAATTGTGAAGATAATCCTGCACCACATCCAGACAGAATTGTGAAGATAATCCTGCACCACATCCAGACAGAATTGTGAAGATAATCCTGCACCACATCCAGACAGAATTGTGGAGATAATCCTGCACCACATCCAGACAGAAGTGTGAAGATAATCCAGCACCACATCCAGGCAGAAGTGTGAAGATAATCCTGCACCACATCCAGGCAGAATTGTGAAGATGATCCTGCACCACATCCAGACAGAATTGTGAAGATGATCCTGCACCACATCCAGACAGAATTGTGAAGATAATCCTGCACCACATCCAGACAGAATTGTGAAGATAATCCTGCACCACATCCAGACAGAATTGTGAAGATATTCCTGCACCACATCCAGACAGAATTGTGAAGATAATCCTGCACCACATCCAGACAGAATTGTGAAGATAATCCTGCACCACATCCAGACAGAATTGTGGAGATAATCCTGCACCACATCCAGACAGAAGTGTGAAGATAATCCAGCACCACATCCAGACAGAATTGTGAAGATAATCCTGCACCACATCCAGACAGAATTGTGAAGATAATCCTGCACCACATCCAGACAGAATTGTGAAGATAATCCTGCACCACATCCAGACAGAATTGTGAAGATAATCCTGCACCACATCCAGACAGAATTGTGAAGATAATCCTGCACCACATCCAGACAGAATTGTGAAGATAATCCTGCACCACATCCAGACAGAATTGTGAAGATAATCCTGCACCACATCCAGACAGAATTGTGAAGATAATCCTGCACCACATCCAGACAGAATTGTGAAGATAATCCTGCACCACATCCAGACAGAATTGTGGAGACTAGCCTGCGTCACATTTAGATAGAATTGTGAAGATAATCATTTGTCACACCTAGACAGTGATGCCACTAACCAACCCTACTAAAAACATTCTCACTGCTGTGCATACACCTCTCGAACTCTAACCAAACACAACCATACCTCGAAAGCAGTAAAAAACAGATGCACTTCATTGCAACAACAAACCAAGCCTCACACAACAGCGCATGACAGCTACCAACTGAAAAGCACACCTAAGCTCAGCGAACTGTTAACGCAATGAAGCTGCCAACAGCACATCACAGCTCTCTTGCTCTTCTCCCGCCCATTCCTACTAACCCCCCACCTTCTTTCCTTTCGGATCCGTCAGAGCGCCAGGAGACCACTTTGGTGGTGATAGTGTGCGGTATAAATATCCTTTCACATTAACATTAATTTACTGTAATCCAAGCAGGACAGGCTCAGGGCCCTGAACACCTGTGTCCTCCCTGCCAAACAAACCCAGGGCAAGTGTGCTGTCTGACACCCATCGTGCCACAACATCTACACACTCCAACCTCGTTCGCCTGCCCACCAACCACGCCCACATCAAAGACCACGTGCTAGATCTAGTCCTTTTAGACTTCCACTAATCCACCTACTCAGTGCCTTAAGTGGCACTGGAAAATGAGTTAGGGTTCATCAAGGTGCAAGGCCTAATGGCGGTGGGGGCAGGGGGCAGGATATCGGGAGACTTGTTAGGCCACGCCCCATTGACCAGCCGTGGGTCAATGTGCTACAGGCACCCACACCAGACAGCCTTTTGTAGAGACATCTCTGCATTTATTTGCTAAAGACTTGCCTGGCAAGGGACACTGCCTCGCCTTTTCTGCCTTAATGGTGGCGCTGCCATTCGCCAGGCTGGGGAGGGACAGTGTCACCATTAAGGCTGAAAAGGTGAAGCTGCTGGAAACTGAGGCATTTTTCTTTAAGCCTGAAAATCCTGCAAATGTGCGGGGGCTTCAGGCTTAAGGAAAAAAAGGCCTCTGTTTCCAGCGGCCTCACCTTTCTTCCGTAATGGTGGCGCCGGCCCACCGGCATCTCTTGCTTGAAGGGATAACCCGAAGGTGCGGTACCACCATTATGGATTAAAGGCATTTTTTTCTGAAGCTTGAAGCTCTTGCATATGAGCGAGAGCTTCAGGCTTTAGAAAAAAAAACTTTGTCCTGTAGCGGACGTGGGTGCCAGGGGAGATTAGTGCGCCCTGGCAGGGCCACACCTCAGAATACTATTTCTGAGCCTACTGGATCTCGGCCCCAGCTAGCCCTGGTCCACTTAAAACCAGGCAGCTACCAGGCAGAATTTCCCAGACCTGATCAGAGAGATCATTGGCTACTCTTCTTTGCCATTTCCAATGCTCTGTACATCAGCCAAGGATATCATGACATGCAGCCGAATCCAGTCCATTCTGAAGGTCACACCGTTTACAGGGAGATTTAGGAAGTGCCCAGCACATAATTTCGCGAACTCACACCTGCCATTATGCAAATCACAGCATTGCTCATCAAAGACGGTTATGAAGTCATGTATTCCACAATCCAACCCGCTCCAGCACCACCTACGCACCACAGCCTCCTCACCACAGCCTCCACAGCACAGCCTCCACACCACAGCTTCTGTACAGGCACTATGTGAACTTCAGACCAAAGCACCACCTGACCCCAGTACCACCACTGGCCGCAGCTCAAGCCTCAACAAGTTTACTGGCACTCCCTGCATCTCAGACATGCATTGGCAATGCCAGCAGTTTGTGCTTTTGTGTAAGCATGGAAAAGGCACTTGCCAGGCACTTCAATAGTGGTACTAACTGGTGAAATGGTGCAAACTGGTGCAAGTACCTGGGCATCTAATAGCAGTGCCTGGCAAATTCTTAATTACACACAAGCCAAAACTGTGGACTTTATCAATGCTTGTTTGTAGCAGGATTTCAGTGAAGGGTACACAGAGTGCTTATAAATCGTGTGTCTGAAGGCAGACCTGATTTTTGACAATTTTATTACAGCAGTAGCAGGTTTACAGCTC
This sequence comes from Ambystoma mexicanum, assembly GCF_040938575.1. NCBI lineage: Eukaryota > Metazoa > Chordata > Amphibia > Caudata > Ambystomatidae > Ambystoma > Ambystoma mexicanum. The sequence continues at coordinate 48,020,905 of NC_090929.1, read as the reverse complement.
CAATTAAGTCATTAACTCTCAGAAGACTGCTTTGAAAAAACACTGGCAGGCCCTTCCAGTGCAAAGTTTGATGGTAAGGCTTGAATGAAGCCAGCTCGAAGAGTTTCCATGATGAGGTGTTTTGGGTGGTGAGGGGCAGGAACTGGGTGGGAATGGTCATAGGGATTAGCATGGCCATGGACAGTCAATGGGTGGGCAACAAACCAAAGACCACCTAAAAGCTTTGTGTGTCCATTCTCATATGCCCTTTCTCCCTATCTGGACTCTAATGCAATCGTTTTGACTTATAAGTGGCGCGGAAGCGCCACATTATGGCCGAACTAATGAAAATTGGTTCCTATCCAACTTCCACAGCAACACACCGCTTACCACAAGCTTTGGGTGGTTCCACAGCGACCGCACCAAACTTAAGCAGCTAGGCCAAGATCGCGACCTGACGGTGCAAAACTAAAACCTGCCAGAAGCAATCTGCACTTAAGCAGGTGTGAAACACTTTCTGTGACTCTCCTTTCTCCACGGTGCAAGAGTGCGTCACATCCAGAATCCAAGATGTACCCTGAACAAACCCCACAAATGATTCTAGACCACAAAAAACCTTCCTCCACTGAGTCATCCATCCTCCCACCTAAGACAACTTTCTAGTGCTCAATAAGTCCTGACCAGCTGTGTAAAATGCATAAAATGATCATCTCTAAGCAGGTCATTCTCCCACACAGCAGTGAACACGCTCCCCTCCCCCAACTCCCATCAAGAACTCCCTCTTCTTCACGCCACCCACAAACTCTCCCACGCAGCCGCTCACCATCCCAGGTCCCTATGCGGCCGCCCCTGCTACCCTGGTGCTGGAAAGCTCAAAAATCCTTGGTGTCCTAGAGACACCCCACTCCCCACAGGCACCATGCCAGAATGTCCTCCAACACTCTAGACTTCGGTCCCCAAGGGCTTCCTACTACCAGCGCATTGAGACTATAATAATGGTAAAAGGCACTATATAAACGACAAGGGTGTCCGGTTAAAGGATCGAATACAAAAGGATCGAATGCAAAAGGTGAGAGTCAATAGGATCGAAAACAAAAGGTTTGAATTTTTTTTTTTATTATATCTTTTCTTTTGGGTTTCGTTTAGGTAAAAAAAAAGTGTTTTTTACCACAAAAACAGGGGTTGGGGGACCCCCCCAAAAAAAAAAACAAATGTAAAAAAAAAAAATAGTAAAAATTTCGAACCTTTGGTTTTCGGTCCTTTTGATTCAACCCTTTTGTCATTCGATCCTTTTGATTCGATCCTTTGACCTATAACCAACGACAAGTACAATACAATACAACGTGCAGTACCGACGCCCCTCCTAAACCATGACGTTTAGACTGGGCAGTTATTGTGAACCATCGACCAATCGCAGGTCTCCAAGGGGCCCCTGAGATGGTGTGAAAGTTGCATATTGTGTAGCAAAGCAGTTGCTAGATGACCAACAAAAGTTGGGTGTTGCTAGGTCTGGAAAAGATCAGGGGCTAAGCTAATGTCAGGACTGGCGGGACTCGGAGCTAGGCAGCCTTTTGCATGTAGCATCTGAGATTCTATCCGGGGCTACAACCAAAAAACCCAGGGCTATAGCCCGCTCAGCCCCCCCCTAGCAACGCCTCTGGCCAACACACATTGTGCCCCTGGCAACCAGGCGTCGGATCTCAAGATGATATTAACAAGCTATCACCCTGGCGGATTCTAGCGTTCCCTCCAGCGCTGGCTCACCTGGAGCCATCAGTTATAGCACGCGTAACAAGAGAGTAGAGGCGGCCACTCCAGGGACCATCCTGCCGGGGTAAACATGCCCCGCCTACTAGTACTAATAGTGTATAATTACTATTAGCAATATTACTAATGTATGCTAATAACACTACAGCTATTGATATTAATTATACTATTAGCAATGCTTTCCCCTGTTTCTATGGTGCCTCATGTCAGCGACCCCCAGCTTCTAGCAGTAGTGTGGCTGTCTCCCCGGCTAGGACTGGTGTCCGCCTTCTCGCTAATCGGTTCTTGCATAATTTTCTTCAGGGATCTTTGCTTGAGGTTGGACTATACTCTCTGCACCCTTCACAAACGAGACAGACAACATTGAAAAGGCACAGGAACCATTGTCTAAATGTTTGTCTTAATGTCCCCTTTGTATTGGCTGGGAGCTTTTTCAAGACCTTGGTTACTCGGTTTGTGTGGGATCCCGGAGGAGGGGGTCGGTGGGGGTGTAAATGTGGTAGGCACCGCTTAGTAACGCAAGCTAGTTTCATTTCCTATTGGGGAGGGTCTGAGGGTCACTGAGGGTCACCTCCTTAAGTAGATACCGTTAAATATGTAATATTCACTGGCCCAGGAGGGAAACAACAGCAACACTCAGACAATGACCAGCGCAGCCAGGAGTGCCACCAAAATCCAGACACGAGTTAGGACGACAGCCCCCAAGGCCCAGGAGGGAAACAGTAGCAACACTCAGACAATGTCCAGCACAGCCAGGAGTGCGACTCAAATCCAGACACGAGTTAGGACGACAGTCACCAGGCCCAGGAGGGAAATAGAAGCAACACTCAGACAATGTCCAGCACAGCCAGGAGTGCGACTGAAATCCAGACCCGTGTTAGGAAGACAGTCTCCAGGCCCAGGAGGGAAACAGTAGCAACACTCAGACAATGTCCAGCACAGCCAGGAGGGCGACCAAAATCCAGACATGAGTTAGGACGACAGTCCCCAGGCCCAGGAGGGAAACAGTAGCAACACTCAGACAATGTCCAGCACAGCCAGGAGTGCGACCACAATCCAGACACGAGTTAGGACGACAGTCCCCAGGGCCAGGAGGGAAACATTAGCAACACTCAGACAATGTCCAGCACAGCCAGGAGGGCTACCGAAATCCAGACCCATGTTAGGAAGACTGTCCCCAGGCCCAGGAGGGAAACAGTAGCAACACTCAGACAATGTCCAGCACAGCCAGGAGTGCCACCAAAATCCAGACACGAGTTAAGAAGACAGTCCCTAGGCCCAGGAGGGGAAACAGTAGCAACACTGAGACAATGTCCAGCACAGCCAGGAGGGCTACCGAAATCCAGACCCGAGTTAGGAAGACTGTCCCCAGGCCCAGGAGGGGAACAGTAGCAACACTCAGACAATGTCCAGCACAGCCAGGAGGGCTACCGAAATCCAGACCCGAGTTAGGAAGACTGTCTCCAGGCCCAGGAGGGAAACAGTAGCAACACTCAGACAATGTCCAGCACAGCCAGGAGGGCGACCAAAATCCAGACATGAGTTAGGACGACAGTCCCCAGGCCCAGGAGGGAAACAGTAGCAACACTCAGACAATGTCCAGCACAGCCAGGAGTGCGACCACAATCCAGACACGAGTTAGGACGACAGTCCCCAGGGCCAGGAGGGAAACATTAGCAACACTCAGACAATGTCCAGCACAGCCAGGAGGGCTACCGAAATCCAGACCCATGTTAGGAAGACTGTCCCCAGGCCCAGGAGGGGAACAGTAGCAACACTCAGACAATGTCTATCAGAGCCAGGAGGGCTACCAAAATCCAGACACGAGTTAGGAAGACTGTCCCCAGGCCCAGGAGGGAAACAGTAGCAACACTGAGACAATGTCCAGCACAGCCAGGAGGGCTACCGAAATCCAGACCCGAGTTAGGAAGACTGTCCCCAGGCCCAGGAGGGGAACAGTAGCAACACTCAGACAATGTCCAGCACAGCCAGGAGGGCTACCGAAATCCAGACCCGAGTTAGGAAGACTGTCCCCAGGCCCAGGAGGGGAACAGTAGCAACACTCAGACAATGTCTATCAGAGCCAGGAGGGCTACCAAAATCCAGACACGAGTTAGGAAGACTGTCCCCAGGCCTAGGAGGGAAACAGTAGCAACACTCAGACAATGTCCAGCACAACCAGGAGTGTGACCACAATCCAGACACGTGTAAATCCTATGAGCAGAGTCTAATATTTAGTTCTAATTTATTTTGGTGGTTATAGGGACTTCTGCCAAAGGGCTAAGCCAATGTATCACATTAGTAGCCCAATGTGCCTTTATGGTAGCCAACGGGGAACTCATTATTTTGTTGTTTTCCCGGCCTCTGCGATTTGGTTTTAGGGGCTTACTCTGTTCAGGGAAACGATGGGGATAGCCTAAAATGGCCATTCTGGCCACGCGCCTGCTTCCTGTATTGGGAAGTGCAGGTGCTGCCATTGATTGAATTCAGGTAAACCGGGGACCCCTCGGAGTAGGACCTCCTGGTCCTTTTCAAGTCGCCCTCATCTTCCTCTGCTCCCCGATAAATCCCGGGGATAGTGAAGGCAACACTGCGGACTCCCAGGTTAAACAGGAAATTTGGAGATGAGTACACACTAGGGTTCCAATGCTGGGGGGCATTCTTTCAGACAGTCAAACTTTGCAGGAGACTTCCCAGGATTTCGCTTAAACTGTAGATTCCTCTCAAGGAAACAGACAGCATTCAGGGATCCGGTCAGATCTGGCTTGGGCTCATCGGGCCTTGCTCTGCTGAGGCACAAGCCATGGCCACATATGGCAACATTTGCACCCCACCTGCTCATAGGTACACCGTTCCGATGGGTGCTGGTTTTTAACACACAGATGCGCCCTCCACAGCATCCCTCGGGAAACAGCACGCGGAAGCCCTGGTGTATTCCGATTAGCTAAATCCCTCCCAGCAGACGGGCGATCACACTCGTCTGACCACAGGGAATAGGGCGACTCTGGGACACACTGAGAGACCTGGGGTGTCTCGTGGGGCACATCACACAGCGCCTTTCGGTCAGGACGGCCATGCATCCTTGTACCGGAAACGGCCAGTCAACCACTCTGAGAAAAGCATATATGTCATCACTTTCGTGTAAGTTAAACAGTGACTCAAAGCTCAATGGACCCGTCTTTGCACGAGGCTGTAATTATTGTGAACCCAGTTTTATTGGTGCTTTACTACAGGATGCAACTATGTTTATAGTAAAAGTACCAGCAGGTCGCGCAGAATGGATACATTCTTAAGGCACAGTACCGCCAGGCCCCCACAGGGTAGAAATATTGGGAGATGCCTTGTGACCACGCACCGCAGTGACCTACCTTGCATCCGGACCCAGAAACACCCATGTCGTCCCTTGCCACACACCGCAGTGACCTACCTTGCATCCGCACCCAGAAACACCCATGTCGTCCCATGCCACACACCGCAGTGACCTACCTTGCATCCGCACCCAGAAACACCCATGTCGTCCCATGCCACACACCGCACGCAGTGACCTACCTTGCATCCGCACCCAGAAGCTCCTGGAGGCCTTGCCAGCCGGACTCGACGCTATGCAGGCGTAGAAACCAGCATCCTCCATCTGGGGGAGCAGAGATCAGTCCCCAGGAGAAAAAGGGGAGACAAGACAAAAAGAGCACAGGAGTTAAGGCGCAGAACTCATCTCGCGCTCCCGCAGCATCCAGGCTGAATCCTGCCCGGCCTGGAACTTCTCTGGCAGGGGTGCCCTGGCCGGATGTTGCCTTGCTTCCAGCGTATTCATGGGGCGGCTGGAAGTAGTCAATGAAATGTTCTGGCATGGCTGGAGTAACAAGCACTGCACCACTGATGGACCCCAACCCAAGCTAAGGGGTGCTGCGCGGTGCCTGGGTGCAGCTTCTCCGCCTACCAGCGAAATAGAGGACCGGTCTCGTGTCGCGTGCAAGATATCAGACATGTGCTTGTTCATTAAAGACATGTGAGCGCTAGAGAGATGAGTCGTGGGGTGTAGCAGCCTATTCTGACCCCCCTTCCATAGCTCCCCTCGTTTCTACCTGTCCTGTCTACATCAACGTACTACTTGCCAGTCCTGCCAACGGTCTATGCACACACTCCAGCTTATAGCGATTCAGCGATCCCACAAAATGCCACAAAATGGCCATTTTTTGAAAAGGCGTGGAAACAGCTGGGAAAAACGGACATTTTTTTTAAAGGGGCCAAGTTCTCATTTTTTGGGCACAATTAATGAAATGCACCTCTCATCGCCTGCACTAAAAAAGAAGAGCCGTCCCACCCACAAAGGACATCTGAATGGGTGCATCTTATGTCGGGGGCGGGTCCATTTCTGCGCATTGAAAAGTGCATCACAAATTTACAAGCAGAATGCGCTTTTTAATGTGCAGAAAACCAAGGCAACCCCATCTGTCTGCTTCGAAAAGGCGCAGGGGCTGCGTCATGCAGTGCAGGGGGTGAGCACTGCATGACAGGGTCTTTCCTGATGCCACTTTTTCACTGCTGTGACAGCAGAGGTATGAACTTGCATTTCCGGTCCTCAAACAGGAGAGATTTTTTTTCAGTTGCATTTTACACCACAAAGGCGCCTTAAGGGCCGTCACGGAAAATGCGCTGGAAGCCTGCAGAACATTGTCAGGAGAGCAATTCCAGCACTAATATATTCAAGGCGGCTGGCCAGCGCACCATGTGCGCATCAGCTCACCGCCGTGGAACTGCACAGGTCACCTTTGAGAATAAGGAGACCTCCTCATTTCCAAAACTTGGGTCATCTAAAAGCAGCACATATCCTCGGCTCTATATTTAGATGCCCCGTTTTACTGAGGCCCTGGGCCAAAATCAAAATGTAAAAACATGTAATAAATAGTCACAATATGTGGAGGGAAGGGGGGGGCAGATGGGAGGCGAAAGGCAAGAAAGCAGAAGGAGAGCAGCGAGAGACAGAGGGGGAAGCAGTGGGCGAGAGGTGGAGTGTGTGACCGTAGGCGGAGTGGTGGCCAGTGGCGGAGTGTGGGACCAGAGGAGGAGTGTGGGTCCAGAGGCGGAATATGGGACCAGAGGCGGAGTGTGGGACCAGAAGGCGGAGTGTGGGACCAGAGGCGGAATACTGCCCAGAGGCGGAGTGTGGGACCAGAGGCTAAGTGTGGGTCCAGAGACAGAGTGGTGCCCAGAGGTAGAGTGTGGGACCAAAGGTTAAGTGTGGGACCAGAGGCAGAGTGTGGGACCAGAGGCGGAGTGTGGGTCCAGAGGTGGAGTGGTGCCCAGAGGTGGAGTGTGGGACCAGAGGTGGATTGTGGGACCAGAGGCGGAGTAATGCCAGAGGAGGAGTGTGGGACCAGAGGTGGAGTGTGGGATCAGAGGCGGATTGTTGCCCAGAAGTGGAGTGTGGGACCAGAGGTTAAGTGTGGGACCAGAGGCAGAGTGTGGGACCAGAGGCGGAGTGGTGGCCAGTGGAGGAGTGTGGGACCAGAGGTGGAGTGTGGGACCAGAGGCGGAGTATGGGACCAGAGGTGGAGTGTGGGACCAGAAGTGGAGTGTGGGACCAGAGGTTAAGTGTGGGACCAGAGGCAGAGTGTGGGACCAGAGGCGGAGTGGTGGCCAGTGGAGGAGTGTGGGACCAGAGGCGGAGTGTGGGACCAGAGGCGGAGTATGGGACGAGAGGTGGAGTGTGGGACCAGAGGTGGAGTGGTGCCCAGAGGTGGAGTGTGGGACCAGAGTCAGAGTGTGGGATCAGAGGCGGAGTGTGGGACCAGAGGCGAAATATGGGACCAGAGGCAGAGTGTGGGTCCAGAGGTGGAGTGGTGCCCAGTGGTGGAGTATGGGACCAGAGGCAGAGTGTGGGACCAGAGGTGGAGTGTGGGACCAGAGGTGGAGTGTGGGACCAGAGGCGGAGTGGTGGGCCAGAGCTGGAGTGTGGGACCACAGGCAGAGTGATGGACCAGAGGCAGAGTGTGGGACCAGAGGTGGAGTATGGGACCAGAGGTGGAGTGTGGGACCAGAGGCGGAGTGTGGGACCAGAGGCGGAGTGTGGGACCAGAGGCGGAGTGTGGGACCAGAGGCGGAGTGGTGTGCCAGAGGTGGAGTGTGGGACCAGAGGTGGAGTGTGGGACCAGAGGTGGAGTGGTGGGCCAGAGGTGGAGTGTGGGACCAGAGGCGGAGTGTGGGACCAGAGGCGGAGTGTGGGACCAGAGGCAGAGTGTGGGACCAGAGGTGGAGTATGGGACTAGAGGTGGAGTATGGGACTAGAGGTGGAGTGTGGGACCAGAGGTGGAGTGTGGGACCAGAGCTGGAGTGTTTCGCCAGAGGCAGAGTGTGGGACCAGAGGAGGAGTGTGGGACCAGAGGCAGAGTGTGGGACCAGAGGCAGAGTGTGGGACCAGAGGTGGAATGTGGGACCAGAGGTGGAATGTGGGACCAGAGGTGGAGTATGGGACCAGAGGTGGAGTGTAGGACCAGAGGCGGAGTGTGGGACCAGAGGTGGAGTGTGGGACCAGAGGTGGAGTGTGGGACCAGAGGTGGAATGGTGGGCCAGAAAGCAGGTACAATTAATGACAGCCTGGCTTTCTTGTAATCTCACACACTGCCCACTGCAATGTACCAATCTTACACCTCCAAGTCATTAAAAAATGTGCCACAAAAATGTAGCAATAAGTACAATTTTGTGCCGCAAAATTTTCCATTTCATGCCACAATATCCCAGAGGCGCTGTCTATGCTCCATCATCCCATCACCACCTACCAGACAACTGTCGGCCACTCATCCTACTATTGAAAGACTCCTGTTATTGGACAGCTCTCTTGTCTGTAAATTCCTTTGTGTTTATGTACAAAACACACTGGGCCTCATTAGGAGTTTGCCGGTCTGGAAACAAGGCTGCTGGTAAGCTCACCGGCACCCTTGTTACCGGATCTTCAAACTCTGAGTCTGCCTGCCGTGGCCACTATGCCCGACAGGTCTGACACCGCCGGGCGCTGCAGCCACGGTAGGCACACTGATCACGGAAACACTGCACCATTGCTAATGGTGACGGCGCTTCTGTGTCCCCACTCCCACAGAATCCTACAGTACTCTATGGAAATGGAGACTAACAATTTGCCGACGCTTGACTTGCCGGGTGCCAGACAAGGAATCTCCCGGTGGCACCGCGAAGTCAGGCACCGGTAAATTACTACAGTCTGGCGGCAACCCCCGGGGGGCAGTGGCAGGGTTACCACCGGACCCGGAATGAGGCCCACTGTACCTCAATAAATACAACAATACCATTTCTATATGCGCACAGATCCCTAAACAAGCAAACCCCCCTATCTGTACCATGTGGGCGCTTTGAAACAGTTTTGCTAATTGTATAAGCCCCTAATTAATAAGCAATAAAATAAAAAAGAGGAAAGCATCCACAGGGGGGCTTCCCAGAGACTCACCTGTACCCGCTCTATACGCAGGACGTTCCCGGACCCTCTCCCGGCACCGTCATTGGGCACCGGCACGCCATCTTTCTCCCAGGTCACGTTGGGTGCTGGCACGCCGCCCACACTGCATTTGAGTTCCAGTGTGGCGTTCACTGCCAGGGACTCCTCGGTGGCTTCACTGGAGCCCTCGATCTTGGGGGGCACTGTAACATGCACAAGAGGAGTGACGGGTTAAGCCGTGTGTTTTGAACCCTGGCAATTATTACTTTTATCCTCCCAGGCAAAGGGGGGGGGCTACAGGAGGGAGGGGGGGCGAAGATGTCCTTCCACATAGGTAAAGGATGAGGGGTCATTCTTATCAAAGCTGTGCTGACTGCTGGGGTTGTCACTAGCGGACGTGGGAGATGGGTATTAGCAAGTGGGTAGAGGGGAGAATAAAGTGCCCACAATACAGAGTCGATTACTAGTAGTTAAGGCCTTCTCTCTGGAAAGTATGTCAGTCACCACTCAGACACCGGCACCAACACCTGACTTCCCTGTTGAACCTCTGAGGTGCTATGCCTGTCTCTCTCTCTCTCCCTCCGAGTCAAGTTTCCAGGTGCACACTTGCTAGTGTCACCCAAGCGGTTGCTGCCAGCTGCTCAACCAGCGACAAGACACAGAAAGACAGATGTGTTCATAGGTGGGGTGGGGCGCTGTTGTATTTTATGGTTACCAGTAGAATGTGAGCAGCAATGACAAAGGCGTCCCCAGAGGTGGGCACCAGCCTGGTATTGATGGCACACTTTGCCATTGCATGCACCTTAGAGGAAGGGACCCATAACATTGAAGTGCATTGTCCATATGTGTGGCGGTGGCGCTTCGAGGCGTGATGGCATTCTATTAGACTGTGTAAGGGTTAAAAGGACCAGGCTACAGGCTGTACAACTGTGCTGGTTATTTTCTATTCTTTTTGTTAATTATTAGTGTTTGGGTATGTTGTAACAAATGTGTGAGTTCAACAGCACTGCCAACCAAACAGTACGCAGCACACACAATGAAACATCACCTTCTTGCTCCCAGAAGAAACAGAACTTCGGTTTCGACCTGAGGACAACACTTTCAGGAAGAGCAGAGTTTTTGTCAGGCAAAGTGCTGTGTACTTTCAGCAAAAGAAGCTATTATTAAGGGAAGGTATTTAATTTCACTAGCATAGTAAACTGTCTCTTTTTAAAATGTTACAATGTTCATTTTTAATGATCACATCCAGTGTGTAATGTAGTCATTACAGGAATGTTACACTTATTTTCCTGAGCAAAACAAATGATCAAAAGTTAGAATAAGCATATTCCTTACTTGTGAGAGATTTCCATTCGAATATGGAGTCTGGTACACTCCTATTGTGCATTTTCAAAATACCAGTATGAGACGGGGATGGGGACAAATGACACCAATGAGGGTTCCTGCCTGCTTTCCTAAACATAAAAAAGAACTTGGCAACATAGGAACGACCACAGATATTTAAAATGAACACATATTTCTGTGATACAAGGCCTGCATGCTTGAATCCCTAAATACACATTGCACACTGGGCGTGATGCTAATTTCATTTTCACTGTACCCACCCTGTGCAGCATTAAACTGTTGGTAACTAGGAGTGCAGTGCAATCGTTCTGGCAGCCTCAGGATTTGGATGTGAAGTTAAAATAGGTGCAAAACCTGTCATATCATTAGCGTCCCGATCTAAGTTTGGGGGCCGCCCAGAATTCTTTTAAAGGAGGGATTTAGCCTCGGGCTAAGGATGACTGTAAATGTCTGATTCCCAATGTACAGACATCTTCAGAGAATTATATACATAGGATTTTCCCAAGATGCATCGCAGTGTGTCTTCGTATAAGTTAAAACGGCACCACTGCCATTTAAGACTGTTCTCTTACGTTTTGAGAACGTTTGTCAGTCAACTAGCACCAATAAAAGGGTCTCTCATCTCTTGGGCAGTGGAGAATGAAAGTGCTTCAGGCGAGGCGCATTGTATCATGATGGCCCAGGCTACTAGAGTATGCCCTAGGCTGTAGACTGGATGGGGCGTAACCAAGTACCCAATCTAGTGCATGACCCTGGTCATACTCTAGTGAGGAACTTAGAACCCCCCTGTGTGTTCTGGAGAACCCAGGACCCACGCCACTCTGGAACCTCTGCCTCACTCCAGTGCCCAACCTTGCACCTACTCTAGTAAAGGTCGCAGAAGCTACTCGTGTGCGCTGTAGAACCCTCCGAGCAGAAACTAGGATGCATAGTTTAGAACATGGCCCTACTCCAGTGCACCTACTCTAGTAAATAAACTATAACATTCTCCCGTGTGCTCTAGAAAATTCCGTGGGTACACTAGGTGCCACTGAAGTTTAGAACCTTGCCCCCAGCCGGGTTCAGGATCCAGAATCCCTTTCCTCACAGAAAAACTGGGCAGCATCTCACACCTGTAGACATGGGGGCGCCACTGCAAGGTTCCACGCAGTGCTTTCTGCATTCTAGAATGCAGTGCTCATTAGCATAGTGTGATTCTCATGCCATCGCACTGTGGCCTCCCCCCTCCCTGTTAGCCTCTTTGGGGGATTAGTTTTTCATCTGCGGCTCTCGTAGCCTGGGCCATCACGAAAAGCCGGTGCTTCACCTAAATACATTATCTAAACAATAGATTCTTTTGCTCAAAGTACACAATATTTTGCCTCACAAAAAGTCTGCTCTTCCTTAAAGGATTATCATCAGGTCGAAGCCAAAGTTTGGTTTCTTCGGTGAGCTTGTAGCCGATGTTTCATCTCCTTTTCCAACTGACATGGAAGCTACAAAGCTTCACCGCTCAATGGGTCCACTGGTGCTGAGTGTAGGACCTTTCTGAACGGCCCAGGCCAGAGCGCTGGATTGACATGGAAGCTTCACTGCTCAATGGGACCCCTGATGCCGGGTGTGGGACCTTTCTGAACGGCCCAGGCTAGAGCTGTGGAATGGTATTGAAGCTTCACTGCTCAATGGGAGCCCTGATGCCGGGTGTGGGACCTTTCTGAACGGCCCAGGCCAGAGCTGTGGATAGACATGGAAGCTTCACTGCTCAATGGTACCACTGATGCCGGGTATAGGACCTTTCTGGATGGCCCAGGCTAGAGCTGTGGATTGGTATTGAAGCTTCACTGCTCAATGGGAGCCCTGATGCTGGGTGTAAGACCTTTCTGAACGGCCCAGGCCAGAGCTGTGGATTGACATGGAAGCTTCACTGCTCAATGTGAGCCCTGATGCTGGGTGTAGGACCTCTCTGAATGGCCCAAGCTAGAGCTGTGGAATGGTATTGAAGCTTCACTGCTCAATGGGAGCCCTGATGCCGGGTGTGGGACCTTTCAGAACGGCCCAGGCCAGAGATCTGGATAGACATGGAAGCTTCACTGCTCAATGGGACCCCTGATGCCGGGTGTAGGACCTTTCTGAATGGCCCAGGCTAGAGCTGTGGATTGACATGGAAGCTTCACTGCTCAATGGGACACACACCTGATGTCGGGTGTGGGACCTTTCTGAATGGCCCAGGCTAGAGCTGTGGATTGGTATTTAAGCTTCACTGCTCAATGGGAGCCCTGATGCTGGGTGTAGGACCTCTCTGAACGGCCCAGGCCAGAGCTGTGGATAGACATGGAAGCTTCACTGCTCAATGGTACCACTGATGCCGGGTATAGGACCTTTCTGGATGGCCCAGGCTAGAGCTGTGGATTGGTATTGAAGCTTCACTGCTCAATGGGAGCCCTGATGCTGGGTGTAAGACCTTTCTGAACGGCCCAGGCCAGAGCTGTGGATTGACATGGAAGCTTCACTGCTCAATGTGAGCCCTGATGCTGGGTGTAGGACCTCTCTGAATGGCCCAAGCTAGAGCTGTGGAATGGTATTGAAGCTTCACTGCTCAATGGGAGCCCTGATGCCGGGTGTGGGACCTTTCAGAACGGCCCAGGCCAGAGATCTGGATAGACATGGAAGCTTCACTGCTCAATGGGACCCCTGATGCCGGGTGTAGGACCTTTCTGAATGGCCCAGGCTAGAGCTGTGGATTGACATGGAAGCTTCACTGCTCAATGGGACACACACCTGATGTCGGGTGTGGGACCTTTCTGAATGGCCCAGGCTAGAGCTGTGGATTGGTATTTAAGCTTCACTGCTCAATGGGAGCCCTGATGCTGGGTGTAGGACCTCTCTGAATGGCCCAGGCTAGAGCTGTGGATTGACATGGAAGCTTCACTGCTCAATGGGAACCCTGATGCCGGGTGTAGGACCTTTCTGAATGGCCCAGGCTAGAGCTGTGGATTGACATGGAAGCTTCACTGCTCAATGGGACCCCTGATACTGCGTGTAGGACCTTTCTGAATGGCCCAGGCTAGAGCTGTGGATTGAGATGGAAGCTTCACTGCTCAATGGGACCCCTGATGCCGGGTGTAGGACCTTTCTGAATGGCCCAGGCTAGAGCTGTGGATTGACATGGAAGCTTCACTGCTCAATGGGGGACACACCTGATGCCGGGTGTGGGACCTTTCTGAATGGCCCAGGCTAGAGCTGTGGACTGGTATTGAAGCTTCACTGCTCAATGGGAGCCCTGATGCCGGGTGTGGGACCTTTCTGAACGGCCCAAGCCAGAGCTGTGGATAGACATGGAAGCTTCACTGCTCAATGGGACCACTGATGCCGGGTATAGGACCTTTCTGGATGGCCCAGGCTAGAGCTGTGGATTGGTATTGAAGCTTCACTGCTCAATGGGAGCCCTGATGCTGGGTGTAGGACCTCTCTGAATGGCCCAGGCTAGAGCTGTGGATTGGTATTGAAGCTTAACTGCTCAATGGGAGCCCTGATGCTGGGTGTAGGACCTCTCTGAATGGCCCAGGCTAGAGCTGTGGATTGACATGGAAGCTTCACTGCTCATTGGGAACCCTGATGCCGGGTGTAGGACCTTTCTGAATGGCCCAGGCTGGCGCTATGGATTGACATGGAAGCTTCACTGCTCAATGGGACCCCTGATACGGTGTGTAGGACCTTTCTGAATGGCGCAGGCCTGAGCTGTGGATTGACATGGAAGCTTCACTGCTCAATGGGACCCCTGATGCCGGGTGTAGGACCTTTCTGAATGGCCCAGGCCAGAGCTGTGGATTGACATGGAAGCTTCACTGCTCAATGGGACCCCTGATGCCGGGTGTAGGACCTTTCTGAATGGCCCAGGCTAGAGCTGTGGATTGAGATGGAAGCTTCACTGCTCAATGGGACCCCTGATGCCGGGTGTGGGACCTTTCTGAATGGCCCAGGCTAGAGCTGTGGATTGACATGGAAGCTTCACTGCTCAAAGGGACACCTGATGCCGGGTGTGGGACCTTTCTGAATGGCCCAGGCTAGAGCTGTGGATTGACATGGAAGCTTCACTGCTCAATGGGACCCCTGATGCCGGGTGTGGGACCTTTCTGAATGGCCCAGGCTAGAGCTGTGGATTGAGATGGAAGCTTCACTGCTCAATGGGACCCCTGATGCCGGGTGTGGGACCTTTCTGAATGGCCCAGGCTAGAGCTGTGGATTGATATGGAAGCTTCACTGCTCAATGGGACCCCTGATGCCGGGTGTAGGACCTTTCTGAATGGCCCAGGCCAGAGCTGTGGATTGAGATGGAAGCTTCACTGCTCAATGGGACCCCTGATGCCGGGTGTAGGACCTTTCTGAATGGCCCAGGCCAGAGCTGTGGATTGACATGGAAGCTTCACTACTCAATGGGACACCTGATGCCGGGTGTGGGACCTTTCTGAATGGCCCAGGCTAGAGCTGTGGATTGACATGGAAGCTTCACTGCTCAATGGGACCCCTGATGCCGGTTGTGGGACCTTTCTGAATGGCCCAGGCTAGAGCTGTGGATTGAGATGGAAGCTTCACTGCTCAATGGGACACCTGATGCTGGGTGTAAGACCTTTCTGAATGGCGCAGGCCAGAGCTGTGGATTGACATGGAAGCTTCACTGCTCAATGGGTCCACTGGTGCTGGGTGTAAGACCTTTCTGAATGGCGCAGGCTAGAGCTGTGGATTGACATGGAAGCTTCACTGCTCAATGGGTCCACTGGTGCTGGGTGTAAGACCTTTCTGAATGGCGCAGGCTAGAGCTGTGGATTGACATGGAAGCTTCACTGCTCAATGGGTCCACTGGTGCTGGGTGTAAGACCTTTCTGAATTGCCCAGGCCAGAGCTCTGGATTGACATGGAAGCTTAACTGCTCAATGGGACACCTGATACTGCGTGTAGGACCTTTCTGAGTGACCCAGGCTAGAGCTCTGGATTGACATGGATGCTTCACTGCTCAATGGGACACCTGATGCTGGGTGTGGGACCTTTCTGTATGGCGCAGGCCAGAGCTGTGGATTGACATGGAAGCTTCACTGCTCAATGGGACAACTGATGCCGGGTGTGGGACCTTTCTGAATGGCCCAGGCCAGAGCTGTGGATTGGCATGGAAGCTTCACTGCTCAATGGGACCACTGATGCCGGGTGTGGGACCTTTCTGAACGGCCCAGGCCAGAGCTGTGGATTCACATGGAAGCTTCACTGCTCAATGGGACACCTGATGCTGGGAGTAGGACCTTTCTGAATGGCCCAGGCCAGAGGTGTGGATTGAAATGGAAGCTTCACTGCTCAATGGGACCACTGATGCCGGGTGTGGGACCTTTCTGAATGGCCCAGGCCAGAGCTGTGGATTGGCAAGGAAGCTTCACTGCTCAATGGGACCACTGATGCCGGGTGTGGGACCTTTCTGCATGGCCCAGGCTAGAGCTATGGATTGACATGGACACGTCACTGCTCAATGGGAGCCCTGATGCTGGGTGTAAGACCTTTCTGAATGGCCCAGGCCAGAGCTGTGGATTGACATGGAAGCTTCACTGCTCAATGGGACACCTGATGCTGGATGTAGGACCTTTCTGAATGACCCAGGTCAGAGCTGTGGATTGACATGGAAGCTTCACTGCTCAATGGGACACCTGATGCCGGGTGTAAGACCTTTCTGGATGACCCAGGCCAGAGCTGTGGATTGACATGTAAGCTTGACCGCTCTATCAGACAACTGATGCCGGGTGTAGGATCTTTCTGGATGACCCAGGCCAGAGCTGTGGATTGACATGGAAGCTTCACTGCTCAATGGGAGCCTTGATGCTGGGTGTAGGACCTCTCTGAATGGCCCAGGCTAGAGCTGTGGATTGGTATTGAAGCTTCACTGCTCAATGGGAGCCCTGATGCTGGGTGTAGGAACTCTCTGAATGGCTCAGGCTAGAGCTGTGGATTGACATGAAAACTTCACTGCTCAATGGGACCACTGATGCCGGGTGTAGGACCTTTCTGAATGGCCCAGGACAGAGCTGTCGATTGACATGGAAGCTTCACTGCTCAATGGGACCACTGATGCCGGGTGTAGGACCTTTCTGAATGGCCCAGGCCAGAGCTGTGGATTGACATGGAAGCTTCACTGCTCAATGGGACCCCTGATACTGCGTGTTGGACCTTTCTGAATGGCGCAGGCCAGAGCTCTGGATTGAAATGGAAGCTTCACTGCTCAATGGGACCCCTGATGCCGGGTGTAGGACCTTTCTGAATGGCGCAGGCCAGAGCTGTGGATTGACATGGAAGCTTCACTGCTCAATGGGACCCCTGATGCCGGGTGTAGGAACTTTCTGAATGGCCCAGGCTAGAGCTGTGGTTTGACATGGAAGCTTCACTGCTCAATGGGACCCCTGATGCCGGGTGTAGGACCTTTCTGAATAGCGCAGGCCAGAGCTGTGGATTGACATGGAAGCTTCACTGCTCAATGGGACCCCTGATGCCGGGTGTAGGACCTTTCTGAATGGCCCAGGCTAGAGCTGTGGATTGACATGGAAGCTTCACTGCTCAATGGGATACCTGATGCCGGGTGTGGGAGCTCTCTGAATGGCCCAGGCCAGAGCGGTGGATTGACATGGAAGCTTCACTGCTCAATGGGACAGCTGATGCCGGGTGTAGGACCTTTCCGATTGCCCAGGCCAGAGCTCTGGATTGACATGGAAGCTTAACTGCTCAATGGGACACCAGATATTGCATGTAGGACCTTTCGGAGTGACCCAGGGCAGAGCTGTGGATTGACATGGAAGCTTCACTGCTCAATGGGACACCTGATGTCAGGGGTGGGACCTTTCTGAATGGCCCAAGCCAGAGCTATGGATTGACATGGAAGCTTCACTGCTCAATGGGACAGCTGATGCCGGGTGTAGGACCTTTCCGATTGCCCAGGCCAGAGCTCTGGATTGACATGGAAGCTTAACTGCTCAATGGGACACCAGATATTGCGTGTAGGACCTTTCGGAGTGACCCAGGGCAGAGCTGTGGATTGACATGGAAGCTTCACTGCTCAATGGGACACCTGATGCCGGGTGTGGGACCTTTCTGAACGGCCCAGGCCAGAGCTGTGGATTGACATAGAAGCTTCACTGCTCAATGGGACACCTGATGCTGGGTGTAGGACCTTTCTGAATGGCCCGGCTAGAGCTGTGGATTGACATGGAAGCTTCACTGCTCAATGGGACACCTGATGCTGGGTGTAGGACCTTTCTGGATGACCCAGGCCAGAGCTGTGGATTGACACGGAAGCTTCACTGCTCAATGGGACACCTGATGCTGGGTGTAAAACCTTTCTGAATGGCACAGGCCAGAGCTGTGGATTGACACAGAAGCTTAACTGCTCAATGGGTCCACTGGTGCTGGGTGTAAGACCTTTCTGAATGGCGCAGGCTAGAGCTGTGGATTGACATGGAAGCTTCACTGCTCAATGGGTCCACTGGTGCTGGGTGTAAGACCTTTCTGAATGTCCCGGCTAGAGCTGTGGATTGACATGTAAGCTTCACTGCTCACTGGGACCACTGATGCCGGGTGTGGGACCTTTCTGAATGGCGCAGGCCAGAGCTGTGGATTGACATGGAAGCTTCACTGCTCAATGGGACAGCTGATGCCGGGTGTAGGACCTTTCTGAATTGCCCAGGCCAGAGCTCTGGATTGACATGGAAGCTTAACTGCTCAATGGGACACCTGATACTGCGTGTAGGACCTTTCTGAGTGACCCAGGCCAGAGCTGTGGATTGACATGGAAGTTTCACTGCTCAATGGGACACCTGATGTCAGGGGTAGGACCTTTCTGAATGGCCCAAACCAGAGCTATGGATTGACACGGAAGCTTCACTGCTCAATGGGACCCCTGATGCTGGGTGTAGAACCTTTCTGAATGGTGCAGGCCAGAGCTGTGGATTGACATGGAAGCTTCACTGCTCAATGGGACACGTGATGCTGGGTGTAAGACCTTTCTGGATGGCGCAGGCAAGAGCTGTGGATTGACATGGAAGCTTCACTGCTCAATGGGACAACTGATGCCGGGTGTGGGACCTTTCTGAATGGCCCAAGCCAGAGCTGTGGATTGACATGGAAGCTTCACTGCTCAATGGGACCACTGATGCCGGGTGTGGGACCTTTCTGAACGGCCCAGGCCAGAGCTGTGCATTGACATGGAAGCTTCACTGCTCAATGGGACCCCTGATGCTGGGAGTAGGACCTTTCTGAATGGCCTAGGCCAGAGCTGTGGATTGACATGGAAGCTTCACTGCTCAATGGGACAGCTGATACCGTGTGTAGGACCTTTCTGAATTGCCCAGGCCAGAGTTGTGGATTGACATGGAAGCTTCACTGCTCAATCGGACACCTGATGTCAGGGGTAGGACCTTTCTGAACGGCCCAGGCCAGAGCTCTGGATTGACATGGAAGCTTAACTGTTCAATGGACACCTGATACTGCGTGTAGGACCTTTCCGAGTGACCCAGGCCAGAGTTGTGGATTGACATGGAAGCTTCACTGCTCAATCGGACACCTGATGTCAGGGGTAGGACCTTTCTGAATGGCCCAAGCCAGAGCTATGGATTGACATGGAAGCTTCACTGCTCAATGGGACCCCTGATGCTGGGTGTGGGACCTTTCTGTATGGCCCAGGCCAGAGCTGTGGATTGACATGGAAGCTTCACTGCTCAATGGGACACCTGATGCCGAGTGTAGGATGTTTCTGAACGGCCAAGGCCAGAGCTGTGGATTGGTATTGAAGCTTCACTGCTCAATGGGTCCACTGATGCCGGGTGTGGGTCCTTTCTGAATGGCCCAGGCTAGAGCGGTGGATTGACATAGAAGCTTCACTGCTCAATGGGACACCTGATGCTGGGTGTAGGACCTTTCTGGATGACCCAGGCCAGAGCTGTGGATTGACATGGAAGCTTCACTGCTCAATGAGACACCTGATGCTGGGTGTAAGACCTTTCTGAATGGCGCAGGCTAGAGCTGTGGATTGACATGGAAGCTTCACTGCTCAATGGGTCCACTGGTGCTGGGTGTAAGACCTTTCTGGATGACCCAGGCCAGAGCTGTGGATTGACATGGAAGCTTCACTGCTCAATGAGACACCTGATGCTGGGTGTAAGACCTTTCTGAATGGCGCAGGCTAGAGCTGTGGATTGACATGGAAGCTTCACTGCTCAATGGGACACCTGATACTGCGTGTAGGACCTTTCTGAGTGACCCAGGCCAGAGCTGTGGATTGACATGGAAGCTTCACTGCTCAATGGGACACCTGATGTCAGGGGTAGTACCTTTCTGAATGGCCCAAGCCAGAGCTATGGATTGACATGGAAGCTTCACTGCTCAATGGGACCCCTGATGCTGGGTGTGGGACCTTTCTGTATGGCGCAGGCCAGAGCTGTGGATCGACATGGAAGCTTCACTGCTCAATGGGACAACTGATGCCGGGTGTGGGACCTTTCTGAATGGCCCAGGCCAGAGCTGTGGATTGGCATGGAAGCTTCACTGCTCAATGGGACCACTGATGGCGGGTGTGGGACCTTTCCGAACGGCCCAGGCCAGAGGTGTGGATTGACATGGAAGCTTCACTGCTCAATGGGACCCCTGATGCTGGGTGTAGGACCTTTCTGAATGGCGCAGGCCAGAGCTGTGGATTGACATGGAAGCTTCACTGCTCAATGGGACACCTGATGCAGGGTGTAGGACCTTTCTGAATGGCCCAGGCCAGAGCGGTGGATTGACATGGAAGCTTCACTGCTCAATGGGAGCCCTGATGCCGGGTGTGGGACCTTTCTGAATGACCCAGGCCAGAGCTGAGGATTGACATGGAAGCTTCACTGCTCAATGGGACACCTGATGCTGAGTGTGGGACCTTTCTGAATGACCCAGGCCAGAGCTGAGGATTGACATGGAAGCTTCACTGCTCTATGGGACACCTGATGCCGGGTGTAGGACCTTTCTGAATGCCGCAGGCCAGAGCTATGGATTGACATGGAAGCTTCACTGCTCAATGGGACACCTGATGCTGGGTGTAAAACCTTTCTGAATGGCCCGGCTAGAGCTGTGGATTGACATGGAAGCTTCACTGCTCAATGGGTCCACTGGTGCTGGGTGTAAGATCTTTCTGAATGGCCCAGGCCAGAGCGGTGGATTGACATGGAAGCTTCACTGCTCAATGGGTCCACTGGTGCTGGGTGTAGGACTTTTCTGCATGGCCCAGGCTAGAGCTATAGATTGACATGGACACGTCACTGCTCAATGGGACACCTGATGCTGGGTGTAAGACCTTTCTGAATGGCGCAGTCCAGAGCTGTGGTTTGACATGGAAGCTTCACTGCTCCATGGGTCCACTGGTGCTGGTTGTAAGACCTTTCTGAATGGCCCGGCTAGAGCTGTGGATTGACATGGAAGCTTCACTGCTCAATGGGACACCTGATGCCGGGCGTGGGACCTTTCTGAATGACCCAGGTCAGAGCTGTGGATTGACATGGAAGCTTCACTGCTCACTGGGACACCTGATGCTGGGTGTAGGACCTTTCTGAATGACCCAGGTCAGAGCTGTGGATTGACATGGAAGCTCCACTGCTCAATGGGACACCTGATGCCGGGTGTAAGACCTTTCTGGATGACCCAGGCCAGAGCTGTGGATTGACATGGAAGCTTGACCACTCTATCAGACAACTGATGCCGGGTGTAGGACCTTTCTGGATGACCCAGGCCAGAGCTGTGGATTGACATGGAAGCTTCACTGCTCAATGGGAGCCCTGATGCTGGGTGTATGACCTCTCTGAATGGCCCAGGCCAGAGCTGTCGATTGACATGGAAGCTTCACTGCTCAATGGGACCACTGATGCCGGGTGTAGGACCTTTCTGAATGGCCCAGGCCAGAGATGTGGATTGACATGGAAACTTCACTGCTCAATGGGACCCCTGATACTGCGTGTAGGACCTTTCTGAATGGCGCAGGCCAGAGCTCTGGATTGAAATGGAAGCTTCACTGCTCAATGGGACCCCTGATGCCGGGTGTAGGACCTTTCTGAATGGCGCAGGCCAGAGCTGTGGATTGACATGGAAGCTTCACTGCTCAATGGGACCCCTGATGCCGGGTGTAGGAACTTTCTGAATGGCCCAGGCTAGAGCTGTGGTTTGACATGGAAGCTTCACTGCTCAATGGGACCCCTGATGCCGGGTGTAGGACCTTTCTGAATAGCGCAGGCCAGAGCTGTGGATTGACATGGAAGCTTCACTGCTCAATGGGACACCTGATGCCGGGTGTGGGACCTCTCTGAATGGCCCAGGCCAGAGCTGTGGATTGACATGGAAGCTTCACTGCTCAATGGGACAGCTGATGCCGGGTGTAGGAACTTTCCGATTTCCCAGGCCAGAGTTCTGGATTGACATGGAAGCTTAACTGCTCCATGGGACACCTGATGCCGGGTGTAGGAACTTTCCGATTGCCCAGGCCAGAGCTCTGGATTGACATGGAAGCTTAACTGCTCCATGGGACACCTGATATTGCGTGTAGGACCTTTCGGAGTGACCCAGGGCAGAGCTGTGAATTGACATGGAAGCTTCACTGCTCAATGGGACACCTGATGTCAGGGGTGGGACCTTTCTGAATGGCCCAAGCCAGAGCTATGGATTGACATGGAAGCTTCACTGCTCAATGGGACCCCTGATGCTGGGTGTAGGATCTTTCTGAATGGCGCAGGCCAGAGCTGTGGATTGACATGGAAGCTTCACTGCTCAATGGGACCCCTGATGCCGGGTGTAGGAACTTTCTGAATGGCCCAGGCTAGAGCTGTGGTTTGACATGGAAGCTTCACTGCTCAATGGGACCCCTGATGCCGGGTGTAGGACCTTTCTGAATAGCGCAGGCCAGAGCTGTGGATTGACATGGAAGCTTCACTGCTCAATGGGACACCTGATGCCGGGTGTGGGACCTCTCTGAATGGCCCAGGCCAGAGCTGTGGATTGACATGGAAGCTTCACTGCTCAATGGGACACCTGATATTGCGTGTAGGACCTTTCGGAGTGACCCAGGGCAGAGCTGTGAATTGACATGGAAGCTTCACTGCTCAATGGGACACCTGATTTCAGGGGTGGGACCTTTCTGAATGGCCCAAGCCAGAGCTATGGATTGACATGGAAGCTTCACTGCTCAATGGGACCCCTGATGCTGGGTGTAGGACCTTTCTGAATGGCGCAGGCCAGAGCTGTGGATTGACATGGAACCTTCACTGCTCAATGGGACACCTGATGCTGGGTGTAGGACCTTTCTGAATGGTGCAGGCCAGAGCGGTGGATTGACATGGAAGCTTCACTGCTCAATGGGACCACTGATGCCGGGTGTGGGACCTTTCTGAATGGCCCAGGCCAGAGCTGTGGATTGACATAGAAGCTTCACTGCTCAATGGGCCACCTGATGCTGGGTGTAGGACCTTTCTGAATGGCCCGGCTAGAGCTGTGGATTGACATGGAAGCTTCACTGCTAAATGGGACACCTGATGCTGGGTGTAGGACCTTTCTGGATGACCCAGGCCAGAGCTGTGGATTGACACGGAAGCTTCACTGCTCAATGGGACACCTGATGCTGGGTGTAAAACCTTTCTGAATGGCACAGGCCAGAGCTGTGGATTGACATGGAAGCTATACTGCTCAATGGGTCCACTGGTGCTGGGTGTAAGACCTTTCTGAATGGCGCAGGCTAGATCTGTGGATTGACATGGAAGCTTCACTGCTCAATGGGTCCACTGGTGCTGGGTGTAAGACCTTTCTGAATGTCCCGGCCAGAGCTGTGGATTGACATGGAAGCTTCACTGCTCAATGGGACACCTGATGCTGGGTGTAGGACCTTTCTGAATGGCGCAGGCCAGAGCGGTGGATTGACTTGGAAGCTTCACTGCTCAATAGGACCACTGATGCCGGGTGTGGGACCTTTCTGAATGACCCAGGCCAGAGCTGTGGATTGACACGGAAGCTTCACTGCTCAATGGGACACCTGATGCTGGGTGTAAAACCTTTCTGAATGGCACAGGCCAGAGCTGTGGATTGACATGGAAGCTTCATTGCTCAATGGGACCACTGATGCCGGGTGTGGGACCTTTCTGAATGGCGCAGGCCAGAGCTGTGGATTGACATGGAAGCTTCACTGCTCAATGGGTCCACTGGTGCTGGGTGTAAGACCTTTCTGAATGTCCCGGCCAGAGCTGTGGATTGACATGGAAGCTTCACTGCTCAATGGGACACCTGATGCTGGGTTTAGGACCTTTCTGAATGGCGCAGGCCAGAGCGGTGGATTGACATGGAAGCTTCACTGCTCAATGGGACCACTGATGCCGGGTGTGGGACCTTTCTGAATGACCCAGGCTAGAGCTGTGGATTGACATGGAAGCTTCACTGCTCAATGGGACACCTGATGCCGGGTGTGGGACCTCTCTGAATGGCCCAGGCCAGAGCTGTGGATTGACATGGAAGCTTCACTGCTCAATGGGACAGCTGATGCCGGGTGTAGGACCTTTCCGATTGCCCAGGCCAGAGCTCTGGATTGACATGGAAGCTTAACTGCTCAATGGGACACCCGATATTGCGTGTAGGACCTTTCGGAGTGACCCAGGGCAGAGCTGTGGATTGACATGGAAGCTTCACTGCTCAATGGGACACCTGATGTCAGGGGTGGGACCTTTCTGAATGGCCCAAGCCAGAGCTATGGATTGACATGGAAGCTTCACTGCTCAATGGGACCCCTGATGCTGGGTGTAGGACCTTTCTGAATGGCGCAGGCCAGAGCTGTGGATTGACATGGAAGCTTCACTGCTCAATGGGACACCTGATGCTGGGTGTAGGACCTTTCTGAATGGTGCAGGCCAGAGCGGTGGATTGACATGGAAGCTTCACTGCTCAATGGGACCACTGATGCCGGGTGTGGTACCTTTCTGAATGGGCCAGGCCAGAACTTTGGATTGACATAGAAGCTTCACTGCTCAATGGGCCACCTGATGCTGGGTGTAGGACCTTTCTGAATGGCCCGGCTAGAGCTGTCGATTGACATGGAAGCTTCACTGCTAAATGGGACACCTGATGCTGGGTGTAGGACCTTTCTGGATGACCCAGGCCAGAGCTGTGGATTGACACGGAAGCTTCACTGCTCAATGGGACACCTGATGCTGGGTGTAAAACCTTTCTGAATGGCACAGGCCAGAGCTGTGGATTGACATGGAAGCTTCACTGCTCAATGGGTCCACTGGTGCTAGATGTAAGACCTTTCTGAATGGCGCAGGCTAGAGCTGTGGATTGACATGGAAGCTTCACTGCTCAATGGGTCCACTGGTGCTGGGTGTAAGACCTTTCTGAATGTCCCGGCCAGAGCTGTGGATTGACATGGAAGCTTCACTGCTCAATGGGACACCTGATGCTGGGTGTAGGACCTTTCTGAATGGCGCAGGCCAGAGCGGTGGATTGACATGGAAGCTTCACTGCTCAATGGGACCACTGATGCCGGGTGTGGGACCTTTCTGAATGACCCAGGCCAGAGCTGTGGATTGACACGGAAGCTTCACTGCTCAATGGGACACCTGATGCTGGGTGTAAAACCTTTCTGAATGGCACAGGCCAGAGCTGTGGATTGACATGGAAGCTTCATTGCTCAATGGGACCACTGATGCCGGGTGTGGGACCTTTCTGAATGGCGCAGGCCAGAGCTGTGGATTGACATGGAAGCTTCACTGCTCAATGGGACAGCTGATGCCGGGTGTAGGACCTTTCTGAATTGCCCAGGCCAGAGCGCTGGATTGACATGGAAGCTTAACTGCTCAATGGGACACCTGATACTGCGTGTAGGACCTTTCTGAGTGACCCAGGCCAGAGCTGTGGATTGACATGGAAGCTTCACTGCTCAATGGGACACCTGATGTCAGGGATAGGACCTTTCTGAATGGCCCAAACCAGAGCTGTGGTTTGACATGGAAGCTTCACTGCTCAATGGGACCCCTGATGCCGGGTGTAGGACCTTTCTGAATAGCGCAGGCCAGAGCTGTGGATTGACATGGTAGCTTCACTGCTCAATGGGACACCTGATGCCGGGTGTGGGACCTCTCTGAATGGCCCAGGCCAGAGCTGTGGATTGACATGGAAGCTTCACTGCTCAATGGGACAGCTGATGCCGGGTGTAGGAACTTTCCGATTGCCCAGGCCAGAGCTCTGGATTGACATGGAAGCTTAACTGCTCCATGGGACACCTGATATTGCGTGTAGGACCTTTCGGAGTGACCCAGGGCAGAGCTGTGAATTGACATGGAAGCTTCACTGCTCAATGGGACACCTGATGTCAGGGGTGGGACCTTTCTGAATGGCCCAAGCCAGAGCTATGGATTGACATGGAAGCTTCACTGCTCAATGGGACCCCTGATGCCGGGTGTAGGACCTTTCTGAATAGCGCAGGCCAGAGCTGTGGATTGACATGGAAGCTTCACTGCTCAATGGGACACCTGATGTCAGGGGTGGGACCTTTCTGAATGGCCCAAGCCAGAGCTATGGATTGACATGGAAGCTTCACTGCTCAATGGGACCCCTGATGCTGGGTGTAGGACCTTTCTGAATGGCGCAGGCCAGAGCTGTGGATTGACATGGAAGCTTCACTGCTCAATGGGACACCTGATGCTGGGTGTAGGACCTTTCTGAATGGTGCAGGCCAGAGCGGTGGATTGACATGGAAGCTTCACTGCTCAATGGGACCACTGATGCCGGGTGTGGGACCTTTCTGAATGGCCCAGGCCAGAGCTGTGGATTGACATAGAAGCTTCACTGCTCAATGGGCCACCTGATGCTGGGTGTAGGACCTTTCTGAATGGCCCGGCTAGAGCTGTGGATTGACATGGAAGCTTCACTGCTAAATGGGACACCTGATGCTGGGTGTAGGACCTTTCTGGATGACCCAGGCCAGAGCTGTGGATTGACACGGAAGCTTCACTGCTCAATGGGACACCTGATGCTGGGTGTAAAACCTTTCTGAATGGCACAGGCCAGAGCTGTGGATTGACATGGAAGCTATACTGCTCAATGGGTCCACTGGTGCTGGGTGTAAGACCTTTCTGAATGGCGCAGGCTAGATCTGTGGATTGACATGGAAGCTTCACTGCTCAATGGGTCCACTGGTGCTGGGTGTAAGACCTTTCTGAATGTCCCGGCCAGAGCTGTGGATTGACATGGAAGCTTCACTGCTCAATGGGACACCTGATGCTGGGTGTAGGACCTTTCTGAATGGCGCAGGCCAGAGCGGTGGATTGACTTGGAAGCTTCACTGCTCAATAGGACCACTGATGCCGGGTGTGGGACCTTTCTGAATGACCCAGGCCAGAGCTGTGGATTGACACGGAAGCTTCACAGCTCAATGGGACACCTGATGCTGGGTGTAAAACCTTTCTGAATGGCACAGGCCAGAGTTGTGGATTGACATGGAAGCTTCATTGCTCAATGGGACCACTGATGCCGGGTGTGGGACCTTTCTGAATGGCGCAGGCCAGAGCTGTGGATTGACATGGAAGCTTCACTGCTCAATGGGTCCACTGGTGCTGGGTGTAAGACCTTTCTGAATGTCCCGGCCAGAGCTGTGGATTGACATGGAAGCTTCACTGCTCAATGGGACACCTGATGCTGGGTGTAGGACCTTTCTGAATGGCGCAGGCCAGAGCGGTGGATTGACATGGAAGCTTCACTGCTCAATGGGACCACTGATGCCGGGTGTGGGACCTTTCTGAATGACCCAGGCTAGAGCTGTGGATTGACATGGAAGCTTCACTGCTCAATGGGACACCTGATGCCGGGTGTGGGACCTCTCTGAATGGCCCAGGCCAGAGCTGTGGATTGACATGGAAGCTTCACTGCTCAATGGGACAGCTGATGCCGGGTGTAGGACCTTTCCGATTGCCCAGGCCAGAGCTCTGGATTGACATGGAAGCTTAACTGCTCAATGGGACACCCGATATTGCGTGTAGGACCTTTCGGAGTGACCCAGGGCAGAGCTGTGGATTGACATGGAAGCTTCACTGCTCAATGGGACACCTGATGTCAGGGGTGGGACCTTTCTGAATGGCCCAAGCCAGAGCTATGGATTGACATGGAAGCTTCACTGCTCAATGGGACCCCTGATGCTGGGTGTAGGACCTTTCTGAATGGCGCAGGCCAGAGCTGTGGATTGACATGGAAGCTTCACTGCTCAATGGGACACCTGATGCTGGGTGTAGGACCTTTCTGAATGGTGCAGGCCAGAGCGGTGGATTGACATGGAAGCTTCACTGCTCAATGCGACCACTGATGCCGGGTGTGGTACCTTTCTGAATGGGCCAGGCCAGAGCTTTGGATTGACATAGAAGCTTCACTGCTCAATGGGCCACCTGATGCTGGGTGTAGGACCTTTCTGAATGGCCCGGCTAGAGCTGTCGATTGACATGGAAGCTTCACTGCTAAATGGGACACCTGATGCTGGGTGTAGGACCTTTCTGGATGACCCAGGCCAGAGCTGTGGATTGACACGGAAGCTTCACTGCTCAATGGGACACCTGATGCTGGGTGTAAAACCTTTCTGAATGGCACAGGCCAGAGCTGTGGATTGACATGGAAGCTTCACTGCTCAATGGGTCCACTGGTGCTAGATGTAAGACCTTTCTGAATGGCGCAGGCTAGAGCTGTGGATTGACATGGAAGCTTCACTGCTCAATGGGTCCACTGGTGCTGGGTGTAAGACCTTTCTGAATGTCCCGGCCAGAGCTGTGGATTGACATGGAAGCTTCACTGCTCAATGGGACACCTGATGCTGGGTGTAGGACCTTTCTGAATGGCGCAGGCCAGAGCGGTGGATTGACATGGAAGCTTCACTGCTCAATGGGACCACTGATGCCGGGTGTGGGACCTTTCTGAATGACCCAGGCCAGAGCTGTGGATTGACACGGAAGCTTCACTGCTCAATGGGACACCTGATGCTGGGTGTAAAACCTTTCTGAATGGCACAGGCCAGAGCTGTGGATTGACATGGAAGCTTCATTGCTCAATGGGACCACTGATGCCGGGTGTGGGACCTTTCTGAATGGCGCAGGCCAGAGCTGTGGATTGACATGGAAGCTTCACTGCTCAATGGGACAGCTGATGCCGGGTGTAGGACCTTTCTGAATTGCCCAGGCCAGAGCTCTGGATTGACATGGAAGCTTAACTGCTCAATGGGACACCTGATACTGCGTGTAGGACCTTTCTGAGTGACCCAGGCCAGAGCTGTGGATTGACATGGAAGCTTCACTGCTCAATGGGACACCTGATGTCAGGGATAGGACCTTTCTGAATGGCCCAAACCAGAGCTATGGATTGACATGGAAGCTTCACTGCTCAATGGGACCCCTGATGCTGGGTGTAGGACCTTTCTGAATGGTGCAGGCCAGAGCTGTGGATTGACATGGAAGCTTCACTGCTCAATGGGACACGTGATGCTGGGTGTAAGAACTTTCTGAATGACGCAGGCCACAGCTGTGGATTGACATGGAAGCTTCACTGCTCAATGGGACAGCTGATGCCGGGTGTAGGACCTTTCTGAATGACGTAGGCCAGAGCTGTGGATTGACATGGAAGCTTCACTGCTCAATGGGACACCTGATGCTGGGTGTAGGACCTTTCTGGATGACCCAGGCCAGAGCTGTGGATTGACATGGAAGCTTCACTGCTCAATGGGACACCTGATGCTGGGTGTAAGACCTTTCTGGATGGCGCAGGCCAGAGCTGTGGATTGACATGGAAGCTTCACTGCTCAATGGGACAACTGATGCCGGGTGTGGGACCTTTCTGAATGGCCCAAGACAGAGCTGTGGATTGACATGGAAGCTTCACTGCTCAATGGGACCACTGATGCCAGGTGTGGGACCTTTCTGAACGGCCCAGGCCAGAGCTGTGGATTGACATGGAAGCTTCACTGCTCAATGGGACCCCTGGTGCTGGGAGTAGGACTTTTCTGAATGGCCCAGGCCAGAGCTGTGGATTGACATGGAAGCTTCACTGCTCAATGGGACAGCTGATGACAGGGGTAGGACCTTTCTGAACGGCCCAGGCCAGAGCTCTGGATTGACATGGAAGCTTAACTGTTCAATGGGACACCTGATACTGCGTGTAGGACCTTTCCGAGTGACCCAGCCCAGAGTTGTGGATTGACATGGAAGCTTCACTGCTCAATCGGACATCTGATGTCAGGGGTAGGACCTTTCTGAATGGCCCAAGCCAGAGCTATGGATTGACATGGAAGCTTCACTGCTCAATGGGACCCCTGATGCTGGGTGTAGGACCTTTCTGAATGGCGCAGGCCAGAGCTGTGGATTGACATGGAAGCTTCACTGCTCAATGGGACACCTGATGCCGGGTGTAAGACCTTTCTGAATGGCGCAGGCCAGAGCGGTGGATTGACATGGAAGCTTCACTGCTCAATGGGACACCTGATGCCGGGTGTAGGACCTTTCTGAATGACCCAGGCCAGAGCTGTGGATTGAAATCGAAGCTTCACTGCTCAATGGGACACCTGATGCCGGGTGTGGGACCTTTCTGAATGACCCAAGCCAGAGCGGTGGATTGACATGGAAGCTTCACTGCTCAATGGGACACCTGATGCTGAGTATGGGACCTTTCTGAATGACCCAGGTCAGAGCTGTGGATTGACATGGAAGATTCACTGCTCAATGGGACACCTGATGCTGGGTGTAAAACCTTTCTGAATGGCCCGGCTAGAGCTGTGGATTGACATGGAAGCTTCACTGCTCAATGGGTTCACTGGTGCTGGGTGTAAGACCTTTCTGAATGGCCCAGGCCAGAGCGGTGGATTGACATGGAAGCTTCACTGCTCAATGGGACACCTGATGCTGGGTGTAAGACCTTTCTGAATAGCGCAGGCCAGAGCTGTGGATTGACATGGAAGCTTCACTGCTCAATGGGACACCTGATGCTGGGTGTAAGACCTTTCTGAATGGCGCAGTCCAGAGCTGTGGATTGACATGGAAGCTTCACTGCTCACTGGGACATCTGATGCCGGGCGTAGGACCTTTCTGAATGACCCAGGTCAGAGCTGTGGATTGACATGGAAGCTTCACTGCTCACTGGGACACCTGATGCCGGGTGTAAGACCTTTCTGAATGGCACAGGCCAGAGCTGTGCATTGACATGGAAGCTTAACTGCTCAATGGGTCCACTGGTGCTGGGTGTAAGTCCTTTCTGAATGACCCGGCTAGAGCTGTGGATTGACATGGAAGCTTCACTGCTCAATGGGACACCTGATGCTGGGGGTAGGACCTTTCTGAAGGGCCCAGGCCAGAGCTTTGGATTGACATGGAAGCTTCACTGCTCAATGGGACACCTGATGCTGGGGGTAGGACCTTTCTGGATGACCCAGGCCAGAGCTTTGGATTGACATGGAAGCTTCACTGCTCAATGGGACCCCTGATGCCGGGGGTAGGACCTTTCTGAATAGCGCAGGCCAGAGCTGTGGTTTGACATGGAAGGTTCACTGCTCAATGGGACCCCTGATGCCGGGGGTAGGACCTTCCTGAATAGCGCAGGCCAGAGCTCTGGATTGACATGGAAGCTTCACTGCTCAATGGGACACCTGATGCCGGGTGTAGGACCTTTCTGAATGGCCCAGGCCAGAGCGGTGGATTGACATGGAGGCTTCACTGCTCAATGGGACCCCTGATGCCGAGTGTAAGACCTTTCTGAATGGCGCAGGCCAGAGCTTTGGATTGACATGGAAGCTTCACTGCTCAATGGGACACCTGATGCCGGGTGTAGGACCTTTCTGAATGGCCCAGGCCAGAGCGGTGGATTGACATGGAGGCTTCACTGCTCAATGGGACACCTGATGCTGGGTGTAAGACCTTTCTGAATGGTGCAGGCCAGAGCTGTGGATTGAGATGGAAGCTTCACTGCTCAATGGGTCCACTGGTGCTGGGTGCAGGACCTTTCTGAATGGCCCGGCTAGAGCTGTGGATTGACATGGAAGCTTCACTGCTCAATGGGACACCTGATGCTGGGTGTAGGACCTTTCTGAACGGCCCAGGCCAGAGCTGTGGATTGACATGGAAGCTTCACTGCTCAATGGGACACCTGATGCTGGGTGTAAGACCTTTCTGAACGGCCCAGGCCAGAGCTGTGGATTGACATGGAAGCTTCACTGCTCAATGGGTCCACTGGTGCTGGGTGTAAGACCTTTCTGGATGGCGCAGGCCAGAGCTGTGGATTGACATGGAAGCTTCACTGCTCAATGGGACACCTGATGCTGGGGGTAGGACCTTTCTTAATGGCGCAGGCCAGAGCGGTGGATTGACATGGAAGCTTCACTGCTCAATGGGTCCACTGGTGCTGGGTGTAAGACCTTTCTGAATGGCCCGGCTAGAGCTGTGGATTGATATGGAAGCTTTACTGCTCAATGGGACACCTGATGCTGGGGGTAGGACCTTTCTGAATGGACCAGCCAGAGCTGTGGATTGACATGGAAGCTTCACTGCTCAATGGGACACCTGATCCTGGGTGTAAGACCTTTCTGAATGGCGCAGGCCAGAGCTGTGGATTGACATGGAAGCTTCACTGCCCAATGGGACCCCTGATGCTGGTTGTAAGACCTTTCTGAATGGCGCAGGCCAGAGCTGTGGATTGACATGGAAGCTTCACTGCTCAATGGGTCCACTGGTGCTGGTTTAAGACCTTTCTGAATGGCCCGGCTAGAGCTGTGGATTGACATGGAAGCTTCACTGCTCAATGGGACCCCTGATGCTGGGGGTAGGACCTTTCTGAATGGCGCAGGCCAGAGCTTTGGATTAACATGGAAGCTTCACTGCTCAATGGGACACCTGATGCCGGGTGTAGGACCTTTCTGAATTGCCCAGGCCAGAGCTGTGGATTGACATGGAAGCTTCACTGCTCAATGGGTCCACTGGTGCTGGTTGTAAGACCTTTCTGAATGGCCCGGCTAGAGCTGTGGATTGACATGGAAGCTTCACTGCTCAATGGGACCCCTGATGCTGGTTGTAAGACCTTTCTGAATGGCGCAGGCCAAATCTGTGGATTGACATGGAAGCTTCACTGCTCAATGGGTCCACTGGTGCTGGTGTAAGACCTTTCTGAATGGCCCGGCTAGAGCTGGAGATTGACATGGAAGCTTCACTGTTCAATGGGACACCTGATGCTGGGGGTAGGACCATTCTGAATGGCGCAGGCCAGAGCTTTGGATTGACATGCAAGCTTCACTGCTCAATGGGACACCTGATGCCGGGTGTAGGACCTTTCTGAATGGCGCAGGCCAGAGCTGTGGATTGACATGGAATCTTCACTGCTCAATGGGTCCACTGGTGCTGGGTGTAAGAACTTTCTGAATGGTGCAGGCCAGAGCTGTGGATTGACATGGAAGCTTCACTGCTCAATGGGCACCTGATGCTGGGTGTAAGACCTTTCTGAATGGTGCAGGCCAGAGCTGTGGATTGACATGGAAGCTTCACTGCTCAATGGGCACCTGATGCTGGGTGTAAGACCTTTCTGAATGCCGCAGGCCAGAGCTGTGGATTGACATGGAAGCTTCACTGCTCAATGGGACACCTGATGCTGGGTGTAGGACCTTTCTGAATGGCCCAGGCCAGAGCTGTGGATTGACATGGAAGCTTCACTGCTCAATGGGACACCTGATGCTGGTGTAGGACCTTTCTGAATGGCCCGGCTAGAGCTGTGGATTGACATGGAAGCTTCACTGCTCAATGGGACACCTGATGCCGGGTGTAGGACCTTTAGAACGGTGGAGCTTCCATGGCAGCAGCGATGTACAGTATGTGCATGCAACATATAACATGTGTTACCCATCACAGCGAGGCGGAAGTGCTTGCTGACTTCCCCCGCTGGGTTCACGGCAATGCAGGAGTAAAGTCCTGCATCGCCGGCATGGACTTGCTTCAGGTGCAGTCTCGTTCCCAGGCCATTAGTGATCAGGTTGCTTCTGAGGGTGAATGGTTCTCCATCCTTGACCCAGGACAGAGCAGGCCGTGGGGTCCCAAGAGCCTCACAGGTGAAGGTCACGGCAGATCCTTCCAGCACCGCAACATCTTTGGTGCTCTCGGCCTGCTCCAGCACGGGAAGACCTGCACCGTAAGAGAGTGAAATATCATTGAAAGAGGCAGTCAAGCAAGCCAGACATTGCCCATTAAACTGAGCTACAAAAAGGCACTGGCCTTCAAACACAGCTTAGGTTTATCTCAGAGCCGAGCAATGGAGAGAACCACCAGCCAGGGAGATCTCAGGGTCCTCAATAAGAGCTTCCAGTGCAAGGAGACATTGGCCACCAGACCTAGCCCTCAACCACCAAAAAGCAGCAAATAAATCCACACATACACAATTGAGCATCAAACAAGGCCATCAGCTGGCCCAAAGTATGAAATCAAACACCTGCCAACGCAAATAGAGGCTGGCAAAACACAATGATCAGGGCCATCGCCCCATCCCTAGAGATCCACCAATCTAAAGTGGCGTGTCTTATCAAACGGAGCTAAACAGAAGTTAGTGAACCCAGAGAGTGACATCCCAAGAGATCCACCAATCTAAAGGGGCGTGTCTTATCAAACAGAGCTCAACGGAAGTTAGTGAAACCAGAGAGTGACATCCCAAGAGATCCACCAATCTAAAGGGGCGTGTCTTATCAAACGGAGCTCAACGGAAGTTAGTGAACCCAGAGAGTGACATCCCAAGAGGTCCACCAATCTAAAGGAGCGTGTCTTATCAAACAGAGCTCAACGGAAGTTAGTGGATCCAGAGAGTGACATCCCAAGAGATCCACCAATCTAAAGGGGCGTGTCTTATCAAACAGAGCTCAACGGAAGTTAGTGGACCCAGAGAGTGACATCCCAAGAGATCCACCAATCTAAAGGGGCGTGTCTTATCAAACAGAGCTCAACGGAAGTTAGTGAACCCAGAGAGTGACATCCCAAGAGATCCACCAATCTAAAGGGGCGTGTCTTATCCAACAGAGCTCAACGGTAGTTAGTGAACCCAGACAGTGACATCCCAAGAGATCCACCAATCTAAAGGGTCGTGTCTTATCAAAAAGAGCTCAATGGAAGTTAGTGAAACCAGAGAGTGACAACCCAAGAGATCCACCAATCTAAAGGGTTGTGTCTTATTAAGCAGAGCTCAACGGGTGCCTGCCGTCTCAAATAGACAGTACGCGTCAAACAACAGATCCCAAAGATACACTGCTCATTAAGTGCAACCCATAGCCAACAATGAGAGTCAGGCATTGAAATGGAGCTCATGCTCCCGCCCACAGAGACTGCAGCCAAACAGGGGTTTAGGTCACCAGAAGCCAGGGAGATAGAGGGATTCAGGCCATCAAAGCAAGGAAAAGCTCCAGCCATCCTAAACAGACACTCATCATTTAACATGACCTATGAACACCAGCAAAAGCCGCTGGCACCTAAAACATTAGCCATGAAAGGGGTGCCAACCCAAAGGGTCAATTTCAATCAAACATGAATCAAAGCCCTGCCCAGGAATCAGAAAACCCCAAGCAGAGGCTCGAAAACAAAGCTCAGGGCCCTCGTGTGGATCGAGCCAGTGTGCAGAGGCATAGGCCAGCAAACCTCGCTCAAGAACAACCCAAGAAGCAGAAAACACATAGGAAAACCAGCCCTCAAACAGAGTTCAAGAAGACGAGTCAATCAAAAGGAGAGTGTCGTCATAAAATGCGAGCATAAGGGATCACCAGCACCAGGTGATGGACAAACCCTACGAAACCTGAACACCAAACAGAGTGCAAGCAATCAGCCAATGCCAAGATACACCGGCCATTTAAACAACAGCAATTCATCACCAGGTGTCAGCCACACCATAGAAACTGGCCAACCAGTAGAGCTCGATATCACCACAAATAGCCATCCAATGAAAAGAGGCGGTGTCCATTCACAAGTGTTCACAGACAGCACTAGGAGCCAGTGTACTTCCACAAGACGCTGGTCATCAGGTGAGAAACATCTCAAGAGACACTAGCTGGCAAACATTACTTAAAATAAGCCCAAAGTATCAATGTCCATCGAGTATGAGCTTGACGTCAGTAATAGCCAGTGAGCCTAAGCAAGTGCATGTCCCATCATTAACAAGGTCAGGGTCATCAAGAGCAGGTGGCCAACAGTGACCATCACACCGGAGTCCAAACCGATCTCCAAGAGACATACAACCAAGAGGAGCGGTCATCAAGCAGAATTCAGCATCATTATAAGGAGCCCGCCATCCCAAAGCACGGCGAGCCATGAAACAGCACAAACAGCCCTTACTGGGACAACAAACCTAAAGAGGCACTGCCATCCCAAAGCACGATTAACCATGAAACAGCACAAACAGCCCTTACTGGGACAACAAACCTAGAGAGGCACTGCCATCCCAAAGCACGGCGAGCCATGAAACAGCACAAACAGCCCTTACTGGGACAACAAACCTAGAGAGGCACTGCCATCCCAAAGCACGGCGAGCTATGAAACAGCACAAACAGCCCTTACTGGGACAACAAACCTAAAGAGGCTCTGCCATCCCAAAGCACGACGAGCCATGAAACAGCACAAACAGCCCTTACTGGGACAACAAACCTAAAGAGGCTCTGCCATCCCAAAGCACGGCGAGCCATGAAACAGCACACACAGCCCTTACTGGGACAACAAACCTAAAGAGGCTCTGCCATCCCAAAGCACGGCGAGCTATGAAACAGCACAAACAGCCCTTACTGGGACAACAAACCTAAAGAGGCACTGCCATCCCAAAGCACGGCGAGCCATGAAACAGCACAAACAGCCCTTACTGGGACAACAAACCTAAAGAGGCACTGCCATCCCAAAGCACGGCGAGCCATGAAACAGCACAAACAGCCCTTACTGGGACAACAAACCTAAAGAGGCACTGCCATCCCAAAGCACGGCGAGCCATGAAACAGCACAAACAGTCCTTACTGGGACAACAAACCTAGAGAGGCACTGCCATCCCAAAGCACGATTAACCATGAAACAGCACAAACAGCCCTTACTGGGACAACAAACCTAAAGAGGCACTGCCATCCCAAAGCACGATTAACCATGAAACAGCACAAACGGTCCTTACTGGGACAACAAACCTAAAGAGGCACTGCCATCCCAAAGCACGATTACCCATGAAACAGCACAAACGGCCCTTACTGGGACAACAAACCTAAAGAGGCACTGCCATCCCAAAGCACGATTACCCATGAAACAGCACAAACGGTCCTTACTAGGACAACAAACCTAGAGAGGCACTGCCATTCCAAAGCATGATTACCCATGAAACAGCACAAACAGTCCTTACTAGGACAACAAACCTAAAGAGGCACTGCCATCCCAAAGCATGATTACCCATGAAACAGCACAAACAGCCCTTACTGGGACAACAAACCTAAAGAGGCACTGCCATTCCAAAGCACGGCGAGCCATGAAACAGCACAAACGGTCCTTACTAGGACAACAAACCTAAAGAGGCTCTGCCATCCCAAAGCACGGCGAGCCATGAAACAGCACAAACAGCCCTTACTGGGACAACAAACCTAAAGAGGCACTGCCATCCCAAAGCACGATTAACCATGAAACAGCACAAACGGTCCTTACTGGGACAACAAACCTAAAGAGGCACTGCCATCCCAAAGCACGATTAACCATGAAACAGCACAAACGGTCCTTACTGGGACAACAAACCTAAAGAGGCACTGCCATCCCAAAGCACGATTACCCATGAAACAGCACAAACGGTCCTTACTGGGACAACAAACCTAAAGAGGCACTGCCATCCCAAAGCACGATTAACCATGAAACAGCACAAACGGTCCTTACTGGGACAACAAACCTAAAGAGGCACTGCCATCCCAAAGCACGATTAACCATGAAACAGCACAAACGGTCCTTACTAGGACAACAAACCTAAAGAGGCACTGCCATCCCAAAGCACGATTAACCATGAAACAGCACAAACGGTCCTTACTAGGACAACAAACCTAAAGAGGCACTGCCATCCCAAAGCACGATTAACCATGAAACAGCACAAACGGTCCTTACTAGGACAACAAACCTAAAGAGGCACTGCCATCCCAAAGCACGATTACCCATGAAACAGCACAAACAGTCCTTAGTAGGACAACAAACCTAGAGAGGCACTGTTGGTAAAGGCAGTTTGGTCTTCACAACTAAATCAAAGAGACACTAGCCAAAATAGAAAAGCTCAGCATTATTCCTCAGACTAAAGAAACCCCTTTATATGGTGGCCATCAAGCCAACCCACACAGACACTGACTAAACAGAGATCCATACCCTCACTGGGAGGCAGGCACTGGCGAAGAAACCACTGTTTCCAGAATCTGGTGTCCATCTGACAGAGATCTGGTCATATGATGAAGAACCACCAAACCAAAGAGGCAAAGGCAGTACGCGGCGAATGCCGCCAACACGGGGAACCAAATGAGACATTGGCCATG
Source organism: Ambystoma mexicanum (assembly GCF_040938575.1). Taxonomy (NCBI): domain Eukaryota; kingdom Metazoa; phylum Chordata; class Amphibia; order Caudata; family Ambystomatidae; genus Ambystoma; species Ambystoma mexicanum. Next base: position 47,982,815 of record NC_090929.1, on the reverse strand, counting down.
AAAGCAAGCTCAAGATGTGTGCCAGGGCTGGCCAGGTAGCTCTCAATCTGGTCACCGGGGGCATGCCAACACGGAGGAACTCACAATCATCCCAAGAGTCGGCTGTACAAGTAGACAGCGTCCACGAGAAAGTGATCCTCACGAGGGGCTGGCATATCAGGAGAAGCACGTGGCATTTAGTGATCAAAATATTCCACAAGCAAAAACCATTCTAACAGACACTGTCCACCAATGAGAGGTCGAGGCCAGAACCAGGATCTAGCAATCCCAAAGAGACATACCCTCAGTTTGGGAACACATTTTTCAAACTCCAAACGCCCTTCCTGAAATAAGCACTAGTGCACCAGGCCCAGTTTGCCCTGGAATTACCATGGTTAGGATAGCACAAGTGTCCAGGTTCGCCCTAGTTTCCGTGCTACTTCAGCCCTTTCAGAGTTCAGTTTGATGGTTATACTCATTGCTGCGCTGGTTCCCACTAGTCAAGGCTGTCAAGTCCCCCAAGCCCCCCTACTCATGGCAAGTTGTCATCTTCTTCCTTGGGTGTTGAGCCAGCAAGGCACACTTACCCTGGATCACAAGGACAAAGGTCCGCTCAGCCACTCCGGCTTGGCTAGAGGCCACACAGGTATAATTTCCAGCATCCTGGATCTGCACCTGAGAAATCCTGGATGCAAAATTGGGAAGAAGAGAATGAAGGATGATTAATATGTGTCTCTAGTATTTGTACACACTGCACACATTCCTTTAGCATGGGTTGGGGCTCTAGGTTTACCAGTGACCTTCCTCACACTGGGAGGGGTCCTACATATCATATAGCATACATTTCCCAAGATGCATTGCACATAACGAGGCAGCATTGAGCAGTTTGCATCCCTTGTGGTTAGTGCATTATGAGACGGGGGTCTTCTCCCACCTTAGCGTGCTCCCTGAGGCGGAGAGTCTGAGTCGATCAGCGGCGAGAAGAGGTTGTCCATTTTTCAGCCAGCTCATGTGTACCGGGAGGGAGCTCTGGGCCAGGCACTCCAGCGTCACCAGCCCCCCGGGCACGCTGGACAGAACCTTGGACTCGCTGCCGCCTCGCTCAATAGTGGGAGGAACTGTGGGAAGAGAAGAGGCAGGTATTCAGCAGAGCTTGTAGGCGGGGGCGGCAGGCTAGGCTCAGTAGCGGTAGTCGCCGCTTCTTCAGGGTATCGATTAATACCTGGACACCCTGTCTAAACGCTTCTTCACCGTTTACAGAGACAGGGGGCACATTCTCTCAGACCAAACTCTAGACGGCCTCTCTCTCCTTGGGTCCTATAGTCCCCAAAAAAATCTTTTTTCTTTTTATTGATAGTGATTTGGCTTCTACTAAAACCTTTCACAGATACAAACACATCAAAGAGACAAAATACAAAAGACAGTTAAAAAAAGAAAAAAGAGATAATAGTCCACAATCACAACAACCTCATAGAAATTACATTTCTGTACACAATGTCAACGGGAGGATAATTCAGGGGCAACACCCTCGCCTTGGAAGCGAGACGACACTGAGCAACACAGGTTCGATCCCTGGGTCCCTGCTTAGAAACCACTGAATTATTAAGCAAGTTATAAAAAACCAATTATAATTACATTTTATAAACGCTAAAACTGCTATCCACAAAGAAATCTGTGGAGCCATGAGAATTCGGTTCCCAAACAGGCGTGTGGACATGTCAACGGTTGCGCTTTGCAGATAAAACAGAGCATTCAATGAGTGCTTTAAAGTTCCAACATACATTTTACAAAAACGATACAATCTTTCTGCTTAATATTAATTTTGATATGAAATGTGCTTAAAGCTTTAATGAATTCAACTAATTGCACAATAAATAAAAATAAAAACAATCTTTCTGCTATTGGCATTTTATTTCTAGCACCTATGATTTTGTTTGTTAAAATTCCTGCCCAGCAGAAAGGCACACAATATTGAAGGCTCGGCACACTACAGACACCTTATCATACCTGATTTTCTGTGCCGGTGCCTACGCCTGGTTGAAATTCAGCAAGAAAAAAGTTATTTGCAGCCTCCATCTAGTCCAGCCAAACAAAGGGGGGTCTGTGAGTCTCTCTACCAGCACGAACACAGCCCACTGACCTGTTCTTGGGCAGCTTCCATTCTGATCTTTCTAGCTGGAGCGCTCTGTCTCGTTCTGTTGCCTTTCTCTCTTTATCCTTCTAAACTCTGTCCGATTCTAACTGAGCAAACTTACACTTCATTTCTAAGTCTTGCAGTCAAACCATGTCTCCCTTGAATTCAAATAAAGCTTCTGCATCAAGCAAATCCCTTTAGCACTGATCACAGGGACCCCAAAGGCAGCCCTCTTGTATAACCCAGGGCCCAGAGGGAAGACCTTGCGGCGGTGGTGCCTGCAAGCATGGCTCCGGATTGGCAAAACAACACAGAGAGTCAAAGATCTACTATAACAGGGGCGTTACAGGATCCAGTGACCGGGGACTTGAAACCTGGGCCAACAGTGATCCAGAAAGCCCAAAAGAAGAGGAATTGGCCCTCCCTGAAGTGGGACCCACTAGCCAAAAGGGAACACGCTGGCAAAGAGGGTTCCAGGAAGACGGAGGAACCCGACCAAGCATGATCTGACGGCTCAAAGAGCGGAGAGAGGAAGCCTACCGTCAAATATCTGCTCTATGATATGATATGGCATTTATAAAGCGCCTATACACAGGTTTTTCTAGGCGCGAAGTGTAACACGCATCCGAGTGCCAGCTAGGGTAGAGCTCCAGGCACAAGGTGGGCAGACGAGAGAGTCAGCCTCTCCAGAGCACTACCAGTTATTTCTGGTTGGAAACCCACCACTACTCAAACCCAGGTGAAGGATTTTTTGTCTTAGCGGATCACCAGATCAGGCTATTGAAACATACCAGCACGCTTGAAGGCAGCTATCTTAAACAAAGTTCCTAAAAAGGTTGTTTTGTGACAGGGTTGTTGAAAGGTGTTCCAATGGCTAAAGGAGTCGGGCTGTGTGCATCCCAGATTGCAGCTAGCCTTTCATCGTTTGGACTGGCCATTCAGAACTATGGGTAGTCTTGTCTCAGCTTGGTGAAAATGGAAGAGGCCCCCAGTTGCTTTCGCCAGTCTCCAGTTTAAGGCAGTGGTCAAAGTGTACGAAAAGAAGTAGTGGAACGATGTTCCATGCTGGTCTGTCCGTGCTCCTCACAAACACCATCAAAGTGCAAGCTTCAACTACTTCCTACACTTTTATATTAAAACTAAGCCATTCCAGAACGGTTTATTTTTAAAATAGAAGCATAGGAACAGTGAAACTTAAAAATAAAAAGTATAGGAGCACCGCTCCCGACCACTCCCTCCCACTTCAATCTGTGGTTTAAGGATTGAGAACTTAGCTGGAGCACTGCCAAAAAAAGTGCTAAACCAGAGGTGCTTTAGACGCAATCTGACAGCGTCTGCCTTCACAATCCAAACAAGCCACGGGCCTTTCAGGTGGTTTATGATCATGAAAGGAGAATGCATTTACTTGCAAGGGCAGACCTCAGTTCCAAGCTTAGGGCCAGGACAAGTCAAACATGGAGCCAGTGCCCCAGGTCATTAACCCCCTTGTTGCTAATCACATGAGAAATACAGCTATACAATGCTTTCATCCTGAGACCCCCACATGACACAGTACCATCCAAACCCAGACCACCGACCATTAAACCTTCACATCCCTCGATCGATCCCTGAGATCAGAAGGCAAGGCTATTGCGCCTTCAGGAACGGGTCACGTGATTTTTGCAGTGAGGTGCAGGGTGGCGGAGAATTATAGCCCAAAACGAGGGTGGAGGACCTTGGGAGTTGCTGATCTGTCTGGGACATGAGTGGAGCATGCAAGTTAGTGTGACCTCAGCCCTCCCCCTAGCTCATCTCTGTATCTGCCGGTTGCACAGTTGCAACAATAAAATAACATTGTTTGTGTTAGTAGTCAATTAATTGTTAGGCCAACTTCACCGCGGATGACGAGCCCAGCAGTGCCCACGTGGACGGAGATGGAGAGATGAAGGTGGAACAATGGCCTGGCATCCCATATGGAGCCGGCCCTAAATGTATAGGACTCCTCCAATTAGTATTGTAGAATTGTACTGTATATGGTTACATCATCAGTGGTGTAGTTTGTGCTTACAATGTGCCACTCATGCCGACGGAGCTCAGAACTTTTGGTGGCAGCAGAGTTCTTTGGTGATGTACTTCTATTTTGTAGAAAAAAATATGTGTTATCCTTGCAAGCAGTGTCTTGGGCATTTTTCCCTAGCGGGTTGTATTTTTCTGGAGTGCGCATGCAGGGGCGTGCCTTCAGCTCCCAGCAAAAGATTCTTCCTTGCTTCGCATGGCTCTGTATTTTTTGACCAAGAAAGGACAAGCACACAAGAAATGGTGAAAAAAGAGTACAGTCACCATTTATTGTCAATGCTTACCCTTCTGTGCATTATCGGGGCTGTGAGCAAAGTCTGTGGGTAAACATTGCACAAAAGTCAGTAGAACACGTCCACTGCCACCAGCCATTCAGGTATGCTTGTCACTGTACCAGAAACGTTACCGGAGCAGTGAGAAAAGGGAATACAGAGTAACCCCCCAGCACTTCACATAAGGCGGTGTGTGCTGATCTCACAAAATAAAATGTAGAGAGGGTAAAAAATATCCCACTACCCTTGGGAACATGTGTACTTACAAGGAGAAAAAAAATAAAATAAAAAAGAAAGCCCAAGGGGCTCCCTAGCAACACTGCACAGAAAGTGATGTGTGCTGCAAAAGTATATCACAGATCCGAAAAAGTTGTAGGAAAGCATGACTCCAAAAATAAGGTATGGAGAGACAGAAAAATGACCCCCATAGCAAGAGTAAAAGAAGGGGTGAGTGGGGAAAATGTTCCCCCTCACCCAAGTCCAGCAAAAAGTGCTGGGGGTCTCACAGGTGAAGGGAGATTTGGCATAAAAGTGAAAAATCTACCAACGCAAGGAAGCAGTGTGAATAAAACAGTTCTAAATTGCACCTCTGCTATGAGGCCCTGAAAGGTTTGCTTTTTCCTGGCTGGTTTACTGAACGTTTTCTAAGATAAGATCTCACTCATTGATCGTGTAGGATGTGACCTGGGAGGCTATGAGCAATGTATTATTAGGGTATACAAGCACACCCTGTTACTCGTGCAAAGTAACCTTGTCCAGTTAGATGGATCAGCTCCACTGGTTGGTGGCAGAGGTTAACCGATTCAGGATATTGGTGGGATTCTGCTTGCTGTCTCCGGAGAGCTGCTATAGAGGCTGCCACGTGTCAAAATCTAGTACTGAGTATCCTGTATAATAAAAGGCCAGATGTATGTTTGTCGGATGCAGTCATGCGCAGTAGAAACTGCCCCTTCACGTGTTGTCACCGCTAGAGGGAGCTGATGCCTTAGGAATATATAGTGGTCATACAGTGTGAATGAAAACCTATTGTATTGTCTGCCTTAGGATACATAGTGGGCCTACTGTGTTGATGAAAACCTAAAAAAATGTTTTCTATGAAGATGAATTACAATCAATTACAATAAAAAATACCACACAATATATTGACACTCTGAAAATGTCTGTCCTTACGCACTTTGGCCCGTGTACACAGACTTTCCCAGTTGTATATATAAATATTTGTTTTAATTGTATTTCGGTTCATTTGAAACCTTTATCCAAATCCTTTCTATACATTACGAATCATAATAATTGCAACCATTTCAATACACACATTCCTATCAATCTCACTTTCCATTTCAATTATTCAATTTCCTTTTAAAATTGTAAGACACTGCATCTATGAAAGAGCAACATTGGGGGTATCTATCAATCCGCCAGGTGTCCCCCTAACAAACTGGAACTAGTTTTGATGAAATGTATGAATGTAAGTACCCTTCTGACTTGCCATGCATGGTCATGACTTCTGCCTGCTTCTGAAGGTGAGGGCACCGCAGCAGAGCCAAGGCCGGCTCTCACATGACACCAGTACGGTGTCCGGCTTCTTGAGGGCGCTCCACATCTTGTTCGATGCCCACAAAAATGTGAATGTGTAGACTCTATGTGATTGGGCGACTGGTGAAAGTTTGAAAGGATGCACCCCCACTCTTTTTTTGGATCCTGCTTCTGTAGATTCAGGTCCTCAGTTCCTAGGGACCCACCTGCATGCACCCTAGGAGTGCATGCACCCTAGGCCTGCTTGCACCCTAGGCCTGCATAACAACAGACGTTAGAGCCGGATGATACCAGGGTAAGCCCCAAAGCTGCCCGCTAAGCTTCTCTATAGGAGGAGCCACAGTACCTTCACCGGCTCTTTGTCTTTGGGCCCTCGTTCTAATTCCCAAAGCCCCACCCTCATCCACCTCCTCAACGAGTTGCAACAGTCACGTGGCTAGGGGGGGCTTTCTGCATCTAATGTCCTTTCCTCTCCAATGTCTTTCTCCTTCACCTCTTCCAGAATCTCTCACTGATGCCCCACCACGTGCAAATATCTCACCACTTCTTCCACGTTCTCCTTTCAGGCTTGTAGAATACCTGTTCCTTTTCTCAGCTGCTACAACTTACAATCTCCCCTCTTTTTCCTTCTACTTCTCCCTTCCCCAACCTCCTTAATGTCCTCTCCAGCCACTCCCCTCAATACTCTCTCTGCCTTCCTCCTCCGAGGTTTTCAAACACCTCTTCGCTGTTTTACACCACAATTTCCGCTTCCTTCCTTTGGACCACCTCCCACCAGCCTCTTCCCTCTTGCTCCACTGCACTCTTCTTTCCACCTCCATCTCTCTTCAGGGGTACTTCTCCACCCTAAAATGCTCAGACTATTGTCACAATGCCCGGGGGTTACTTAGCAGCTTGGCACACCTACCAAGGACTGTCTTTTATTTATTTATTTTAATGTATATAGCGCATAACAGAGCCCGCAGGCTTAATAGCGCTTACAACAGGACTAACATAGGAACATAGAGCAAAACAGGAGGTGTAAAGGCAGGGACGAGAGCTGGGTAATTAAGAGGACATGACTGTTTTCAGTCCTCGTTTAGCGGTGGAACGCGCCGCACAAGCTCTCAGGTCTGGAGGCAGAGCATTCTATATTTTAGGGGCGTCATGCAGGTACGAACCACAGGCTACACTCACGAGTCCAGACCGTAGGGTTACCAGGAGGCAGGTTTTATTGGACCTTAAGGTTCTTCAAATAGGCAGCAAGGAGACACATTTAGAGAGGTTTCTCGGGCCCTGGCCAGACAGACCCCTGTGTGGGATACACTGTACTCGGAAAGGGATTCTGCTAGAGACAGGAAGTTGCCAGTCTAGAGCTTTCCTTGCTGCAGTCACATGATCAGATTTGCGAAGCTCCTCCACTGCATGGATGGCATTGTTCTGTATTACATGAAGACGGCTAATGTCCCATTTAGCAATTAATCAATATGCCCCTGCCGCTCGGGGCATATTGCTATTAGTACCCCGGCCCGCAAGATCTGTGGGACCGGGGTACTAAAAGCAGTTTTTTCTACCCTGAAACAAGAAAATGGCCACCGGGAAAGGGAAAACGGAGTAATTTTCCTTTTCCATGGCGGCCATCGGGAGCGGACGCGTTGCGAAGTGTTCCCAGCGCGTTCGCTCCCAAAAGACGACAGAGAGGAAGGTTAGTGGGGTTGGGAGGGCGGGGGAGGTGGGGGAGAGGGAGGGAAAATAAAAAAAATAAAAAAGACGTACCTGAATCCCCGGCGGGGGACGAAGGCCACCTCCAGCCGTGTGGAGGCTCAGAGCGGGGATGGCCTCTACACGGCTGAAGGGTGCCACGCCGCCCGCCGTGGACAAAGGAGGCAGAAGGTAAGGGGGGAGGGAGGGTGGGGAGATGGGAGGAAAGGGGAAAAAAAAACATGCCTGAGTCCCCGGCGGGGGGCGAAGGCAACTTCTCAGCCATGTGGAGGCTCGAAGCGGGGATAGCCCCGCTTTGAGCCTTCTCATTGGCTGAGGGGCTGCCAAGCCCCCCGCTGGGAACAATGGCCGTGGAATCCCGGCTGAGGGATTCCCGGCCAGGTAATGCCCCGACGAGGGCCAATCAGAATGGTTGTTTCATTCTGATGGAGCCCTCGCCGGGTACTAATGCCTAGTAGGAGACTCAAGCAATAGTCCTGTTTGCTGCTTACCATGGCGTGATCATTGAGCTGCTTCAAAGCGCTTCCCGCCCTTACTTATTCCTTGTCTTTAGTGCTATGGTTTGAATGTTCTTTTATGTATTGGTTTTCTTATGTTTTATCTTTTGTTACACTTCACGTTTTCTTGTTTTGCACTTTGTGAAATATTTGTGATTTAATGGTTTAGGTCTTGATTATCAGAACATGGCATGAAATTACTATGTATATTTATTATAATAGTTGTTCTCATTGAGAACTTTTAAAACTGTCTAGATTTAATATAATTTAAATCCTGAAACATGCTTATTTTTGCAACGGCTGGTGGTGGTTTTACAAGTTATTTTTGAGAAGAAGTTGCACATTATCTGGTGCGGTCATTGCTTGACCTTAAGCAATTGCTTTTATTAGCAGAGTTAATTCCTCCCACTTGACACACTTCCTTTTAGCTTCTTTTTGATATCAGACCCCAGTGCCAAGCCAATGGGTGACAGGGTCCCCTATCTTTTGAAATGTTGCTTACCATGAATCTTCAGCAGAAACGTCTTGGTGGCCTCGCCAGCATTGTTCCAAGCCACGCATGTATAGCTGCCTGCGTCGGAGGCCTGGGGAGCCTTCAGTTTCAGGATCCGCCCGTCAGGAGACAGCCTGTGGGACGAGAGGGTATAGTCACGATCCGGCAACTGCTACAAAGCCTACCTGGCCCTCAGTGTGGCTCTGCCAATCCATTTCTATCTGGCTGGTGAGTGTCCTCTTCTCAGACCCAAGGGAGGCCACTAGTCCAGTGGAACCTCATGCCCAGACTTTAACAGGGTGCTCTGGGTAGTACCCTTCCAATAGAGGCAGAGAACACAACTCAGGCACAGGGAGGTAAAGTGATTTGACCAGGATCACGCCATTTATTACAAGTTCAAGACTCTATGCATTGTCCACAAGGCTTTCTGGAGCCTGGGACCTTCCTATCTGCAACAATGCCTACCTAAATACTGTCCCTCCCGAACCCTCTGTTCATCTACCTCCAAACTTCAGCGAGTGAGGCGGTTCTCCAAGCAGAGATTTGGAGGGAGACCTTTATCCTCAGCAGGGGCCTCCCTCCCTCTGCAATAGCCTCCCTGCCGTCCTCCATCTTCAGCCTGATCTCTTTAAGTTCCGGAAACTTTTTAAGACATTCCTCTTCTCCACCTCCTCCTTCTCTCGCCCTCTACCCTGTTAACCTCTCTCTCCACTCTATCACTCCCTCCCTCCTTTACAATACAGTTTTGCTGACTGGCCGCCAGGTGTACCTCAGAGTCTCACAGGTGCCTGGCACCCTCGCCAGTCCTCTTGCACTGCCTCCGGCCCTGCACTTGCCTCATCGCTACTGCACTTGGCCATGAGGGTGACATCTCTCAGCACTTACCCCAGTTTCTGACTGGGCGCACTTGACTCCCCCCACCCCTGAACTTGTCCTCCCCCTCCCCTCTCCTGCACCTTTTGTGCACTTGCATGATCTCAACATACCATGCCTTGAAGATCATCTGTCTTCCCCGTCTCCCCTCCTTGCATGGTGGCGCCGCAATGCACTTGGAAAAATAGTATTGTCGTCAGACCTATTTGCTGTTATCTTCACTGTTAATTGTATTATATGCACTTACTCTGCCTGTGCAGACTTCTATCGTTCTGAATGACTGTTGTTTTTTCCCCTTGCTCCGTCCCTTCTTGAGCACTTTGAAACACTTGCCTTGTGTATAGGTGCTTTAAAAATAAACATTACCATACCGTACTATACCATACCAAGTGTGCACGCCAGTAATAGAACACAGATCTGGACTTTGGCCACATTTCCTCATGAGAAATAGGGAGGACATGTCTCTAGGCCTCCATTAAGGCTGTAAGGCAATAGATGTGTTAAATGGTCTCTGGGATGACCAGGATGTAGCATTGGGATCCCAAAATGGGAGTCTGTTAAACCTGTTAGGCTACTTCAGGGTTCCAACGAAGCTGCTAGGTTATATAGGAGGGCGTGCGTTCATGCAATGGGAAGATTCCCCCAAACACGCCTGCACCAGTAACTCATGACGGTTCGCAGGGCAGTTCACAAATTGACTATATTCTGGTCAATGTGATATACTGGGACGTGGTTACCAGTGTGGAAGTCATAAGACGATCAGAGAGTGACCAGCACCCTCTATGCTGCTCTTTAAGGTTTGATTGGGGGGGGCGAATATAAGTGGGAATAAGAGAGGGAGGAGCTCAGTTACTGTTAAAGGCAATTCCAGGCAGGCTATTAAATGGTCTTCATTGGACGACAGTGTGGTTAAACCACAAATATATGCGAGTATCGCAATATATGTGGGGATCGGCCTGGGTGACTCTAATCCTCCTAACCCTAGAGAACAATACCGTGGCATGGTGAAGATTACGTCGTCACACTTCACCAAGCCAGGTATCGGTATTAGGAAATACATTTCGGACAACAAGGGGTGGTTTGATGGAGACTGTATGTTAGCAAAGCAGAATTTGCTAAATTGTCTTAAAAATGTAGGAGTGGTTGACAAGTGTAGCGTAAAGAACCTGCAGATAATATATAAGGCTGTAGTGGCAGCGAAAATGGCACAATACTATACAAACAAATGGGGTGAATTACTGTCCTATAGCAGGAATGGCGACGAGGTACATTTTTGGAGGTTGGTTGGTGGGGGCGTGAAGTGATTTAGGTGGGACCGGTCTGTAGCCAAATTGCTGCAACCAAATGGTTTAACCATTTTGCAAATCTGTATAAGAAAGGACGGGACAAGCCGTGTGTCTCACTAGGGTAGCAGAGTGGTAATAAGCCAGATGAAATTGGCATTGGTTGAGGTGGAGGAGGCCATCATGGGGCTCGGGAGTGGGAAAGACCCGGGGCCAGATGGAATTCCCATTGATTTGTTAAAAGATGAACCCTCGATCTGGGCCTCTGTGTTAACCCGTGTATTTGATTATGTTGCAAGTAAGGTTGATGTGCCCCAATCATGGCTTGAGGCAATTATAATATCGTTGTATAAGAAGGTAGATAACAAGAAGCCTGGGAATTACAGACTGGTTTCACTGTTAGATGCAGTCGGGAAGGTATATGAACGGAGACTGCTGACTCATCTACAGTGCTGGGTCAGCGAAGGCAACCACATTAACCATTTACAGGCTGGATTTCAGCCAGGTATTGGAACAGTAGAGCAGTGCCTTCGGTTATACACAGTCCTGGCAAAGTATGTGTCCTTGCAACATCATAGGATGTATGCCATCTTCGTCGGTTTACAGACCGCATTTGACAGTATGTCAAGACTTAAATTGTGTCCTGTTCTGTGAAATAAGGGAGTACCAGATTCATGGCTGTCCTGTATTATGTCCATTTATTCTAATAATGGTGGCTCTGTGAGGCGGGGATTGGGAGGGGAAACAACTGATACTTTTTCGGTAGAGAGGGGGGTGTGGCAGGGTTGTGTGCTAGCCGCCCTCCTATTCAGCTTGTACATAAATATAATAATTGAATATTTGTTAGCACATGGTCTCGACTTCCTGAAACTGGGGACATGTATATTCCCAGCACTCTTGTGTGCAGTTGACGCAGTACTGCCAGCCACCACCCCCATGGGTTTAAGACGCAATCTGAAAGTTTTCATTGAAATGTGTGAAGATGTCCCAATAGAGCTTAATACAGAAACAAACAAGGTGATGGTGGTTGGCCGTAAAAACAGTAAGAAAATCAATTGAAGATTCTAATAAAAGAGCGTACCTTGGAGCACGGGCATTATTGTGATACCTGGGGATTAGGTTCACGGAAGATGTCATGTGGGCAGCTCAATGTGCCAGGGCGGCGTCCTCCCGAGAGAAGCACAGCACTGCAATCACCCACTTTTCTAACACACATGGGAACGGTGCAATTGCCCTTGCTCTTAACTTATATAGAGCTCAGGGTTGGGCGGCAACCCTTTATGGGGCAAAATTATGGGGTCATTGTGTTAGGGCACAAATCAATGTGGTGGCAACTATTTCTTAAGACTACTACTCATGGAACCGAGGGCGCCCAATGGCTAGCTTGGGATTGGAATGCGACATGAAGCCTTTGTGTGACATTGCAGCAAGTAGGGCGCTAAAATACTGGGTCACACTGTGGAGCACCCCAGAACTTGTTAAATATGGAGAATCAATTGCGAGCCTGCAAAGTGTCCATGGCTCCAATCCACTTCCATGGTTGAGGAGCATTTGTAAAGGCTTTGGGGCCCCTAATTTACCAACCTTTTGGACTAAGGCTGCTGAGTTAACAATGAGATCGAAAAAGGCGGCTCAAATGAAGTGTAACGGTGTCTTAAACAGGAAAATGCACAAGGCATATGTTGCATTAAAGACTGGCGTACCATACTTAATGGTGAAAGGAAATGTGGGCTTTGAGCCCTATTTAGATTGGATAGCGCCTGGCTATGCCCGAGCCCTGTATTCCCAACTACGCACCGATACACTAAAACAGCCAGGTGGACTCGCTCCACAGACACCCAATGTAACACCTGTGGCGATCCTGAGGAAACACTACAGCATTTCCTGCTTCTGTGGCCTGGGTACCTGGACCTCAGGAAACACTAGCTTGCGCCTCTTTTTAGGTTAAAGGGTGTATGGCGAACTGAAACAGCTGTAACATCAAGGATGTCATTTAGGGGTCACACCTGCGACCCCTGAGGTCTCCCTTGCTACCTTTGTGGTCTCCCGTGCAACCCCAAAAAAAAGTGTAAAAATAAAAATCTTTTTTTTTTAGGCTCCTCGGTTGTGGCCAGCAGCATGTGGTGTTTTGTTTCTGGAGTGGCTGGTTTTCTTATAGCTATAGCCGATAAGATAGCTCAGTGGGTTGAGCACTCGCTGCTGCAATGTATGTGTGATCTGCAGGTTGCAGATTTGACTCCCGGCAAGGTCAACTCAGCCTTTCATCCTGCTGAGGATGATAAATGAGTAACCAACACAGGTTGGGTCATAATATATGTATATTTGTTCTATTTGAAGCGCTTAAGCGTAAGTGCTATATAATAACACATCACGCAGTACAAATGTCCTTTAACATTATCGTTTGGCCTTGGACGCCTGCTTGCATTAACAGTAATTTGGTAATATTAATATTAATGATACATATGGTGATCCATTCTTGTATGAATGATATCGTTACCATATTTTTCGTAGTGTATTTAGAAACAATGTTATGTGATGCCACTTCCTGTTTTGTCAAGGGGTGAAAGGTCGTGTTCCATCGCTTCCCGTGATGCAGTGGAGTAACTTTGCTGAAAATGTTGGGGGGGACATGACATCTGAACAAAAGGTGCCCCAGCCAAATGAATGGGGACAAAATGGTGTGCCATGAAAGTTGGGGGGGACAAACACCCCTGTCCCCTCCTAAAATTACGCCCATGCTGTGATGTCACTTTGGGGTGGGGTCAAATAACATCACTTCCTGGGTCATGTGATGTCACTTCCTCTACCCCTGGCAAAATGGCATCCCTGTGTAACATTCTGCAAATGTACAACTGATTTAAATGTAATCTATTTTATTGCTCAATGTATACACAGCATGGTTAAGAAGAGCGAAATGGGTGCTCTAGAACTGAAATTATATATCTAAAAAGGAATTTGCTTTCTACTCTAAATACTGCCAATTCTGAATGGTTTGAACTCTATGGCTGTTTATGAATTTTAAACCCTTTTTAATAACTTCTTTTAACTGTGCTAACTATTGCTTTTATGGTTAATAATGCTGAATAAAGCTTGTTTGAACACAAATACCCGGGGATGCGCCACCCCCCCCCCCCTTGCCCCCCGTGGCACCAGGGAATCTTCGTAATGAAAGACCCTGTGCACAGAACACAAGATCCCACCACTTATGACCATGCACCCCGGGGATGCACCAGCACCCTCCGCCCTGCGCCACCAGAGAATCTTCTTAACTTAAGACCCTGTAAAGCGAACACAAGCTCCTACTCAGTGAGTGATCCAGACTGCAGCTCCAAAGGGACGCCATCCTTCTGCCAGCTGATTTCTGGTGCTGGGGTCCCTTCTACGGCGCACTCCAGTATCACTTCTCTCCTCTCTGGGACACTCCTTTCACTGGGGACCCCCGCGCCCAGGATTCTGGGTGCCACTGAATGGAAACAGAACATGTTAGCAAGCACAGGGGAGAGGTGGGGGGCTGGGGGGGGGGGGCAAAGCCTTAAAAGATGGAGATTTCTGGGTGTCGGGCTGGAGGTCGTGTTAGGGTGACACATGAGGAACACGGGTAATGTCAGACCTCCATACAGTCACTGTGTAAGTACTGGCGGGGCGGCAGCAGTGCAGACCTTCTGCTCTACCACTCCCATGCCCCTGCACGGAGATGATGGCGTGGCTCACCTACCGTAACATGCATGCGTGGCAAGCAGGCCAGGGAGAGTTCCATGCCTGGCACTGATCACTGACCATTGGAATTCTGGAGCCATTGAAATGAAAAGCTCTGAAGGTGTGTGACAACCGTGGAGAACCCTGCACCAGGGCTGGACCTGCAGCGGCGCCGTGCACACGCGGGAGCTCTGCCCTGCGTGCCTGCTCCAGCCCTGCATGCCTGCCCTGCATGCCGGCTCCAGCCCCGGGCTGGACCTGCAGCGGCGCCATGCACACTCGGGAGCTCTGCCCTGCATGCCTGCCCTGCATGCCGGCTTCAGCCCCGGGCTGGACCTCCAGCGGCGCCATGCACACTCGGGAGCTCTGCCCTGCATGCCTGCCCTGCATGCCTGCTCCAGCCCTGGGCTGGACCTCCAGCGGCGCCATGCACACCTCCAGCAGCGCCATGCATGCCTGCTCCAGCCCTGGGCTGGACTTCCAGCGGTGCCATGCACACTCGGGAGCTCTGCCCTGCATGCCGGCTCCAGCCCCGGGCTGGACCTCCAGCGGCGCCATGCACACTCGGAGCTCTGCTCTGCATGCCTGCCCTGCATGCCGGCTCCAGCCCCGGGCTGGACCTCCAGCTGCGCCATGCACACCTCCAGCAGCGCCATGCACACCTCCAGCAGCGCCATGCATGCCTGCTCCAGCCCTGGGCTGGACCTGCAGCGGCGCCATGCACACTCGGGAGCTCTGCCCTGCATGCCTGCCCTGCATGCCGGCTCCAGCCCCGGGCTGGACCTGCAGCGGCGCCATGCACACTCGGGAGCTCTGCCCTGCATGCCTGCCCTGCATGCCTGCTCCAGCCCTGGGCTGGACCTCCAGCGGCGCCATGCACACTCCGGAGCTCTGCTCTGCATGCCTGCCCTGCATGCTGGCTCCAGCCCCGGGCTGGACCTCCAGCTGCGCCATGCACACCTCCAGCAGCGCCATGCACACCTCCAGCAGCGCCATGCACACCTCCAGCAGCGCCATGCATGCCTGCTCCAGCCCTGGGCTGGACCTGCAGCGGCGCCATGCACACTCGGGAGCTCTGCCCTGCATGCCTGCTGCAGCCTACACCTGCCCTCCCATACATGCTCTTCTCTCCCTCTACCAGTGGTGGAAGTGTACGAAAAGAAGTAGTGGAACTATGTTACCTGCTGGCCAGTCCCCGCACCCAACAAACCCCATCGCCACGCCCCTTCCGACACACAATCCAATCCCCCAAACAAACATACCTGCTCCTTATGGGAGTGCAGTGAAGTGCAAGCTTCAACTTCTTCCTATACTTTTATTTTAAAACTAAACCATTCCAGAACGGTTTCTTTTTAAAATAAAGTATAGGAATTGTGAAACTTAAAAATAAAAAGTATAGGAGCACCGCTCCCGGCCGCTCCCGACCACTTCGACCTCTGCCCTCTACACACTGCATCCAGAAGACTCACCTTGCACTAGCAGGAGAAAGTCCTTCTGGGCATGGCCCTGAGGGTTGCGTGCAATGCAGGTGTAATGGCCACCGTGCAGGGGCTGCAAGCGACTGATCTGCACACGAGCTCCCCTGGAAACGAGGCTCCACTCTGCGCGGTTCTCTGCATGGGGAGAAAAAGCACATGCATGGTTATTCCAGATCAAAAACAATTGCACCCAACTTCCAGTGGCCCGCCGGATATAACTCACCGAGGGGGGCTCCGTCTTTCAGCCAGGTAAGGGTGGGTGCGGGGCTGCCCTCTGCCTCACAGGAGAGGGTAACAGGGTGGCCTGCCGTGTGGTTAACCGTTTCTGGAGCAGGTTCCGCGAAAGATGGAGGAACTGCAGGACAAAGCGAGCAAAAACCTGTCAGCTTTTAGAAAAGTCTCCAGAAATCAAGATGGCCGCATTTGGACAAGTCCAGAATTTGCCCATAAGCACAGTCTAAGCACCTATCTGGAGAAAATCTTTAGCAGCTGTTTCTAGACATCATCACATAAAGTTACAAAGGGGTGTGGGGGACCCTCCACTGAGAGCGGACATGGTTCCAGGGAATTCCTTCCACTCGAGAGGGTCTGATTTTCAGGATGACAGAAGACCCCATGCAAACCACGCCCTGATTGGTCATTTTCCTGATCCATATTCGTGGTGGACATCCTGAAAACCCGGGCTGGCTAGAAACGGATCCAGCCTCCTCCCTCATCTTTAGGAGTTATGTTACATTGTCCAGAAATTATACTGCACCCATCACCACCGCAGCAGTCTTAGCAGCAAATGTTATGGATGCATTACACTCAGAGCATTACAACTTGCCAATAAACAAATGAAGGTATGAGGGGCCAACAAATAATCACATTTCTGAGCACGTTACCAATTCTAGTGTAGTCACTGGTGCAAGTGAGCGCCCATTTAAAGATTGGGAGATTTCCGTTCACAGTAGAAAACACCTGGATCCCAGGGCAGAGCCACCAGTGTGGTCAGAGGAGCAAACATCTGGATCCCAGGGCAGAGCCACTAGTGTAGTCACAGGATCAGGGCAGAGCCACCAGTGTGGTCACAGGAGCAAACACCTGGATTCCCAGGGCAGAGCCAACAGTGTGGTCAGAGGAGTAAAGCCTGCATTTGACACAATCCCCCAGTTGCCCACTCTTACCCTGGACGCTCAGGGAGAATGTCTGTTCCGCTTCTCCAGCAATGTTGGTCGCTCTGCAGACGTAAAGTCCTGAGTCAGAAGCCTGCAATGGAAGAGGACTCCTGGTCAGAAGAAAGCTGGTTCTGTGGCAGAGTTTTACATGGACACAGTAGCACCAAGAGCCAAACTCCAACATTTAGGTGCATGCACGCTCACCTCAGACTGAGAATCAGCACGCAGAAAGGCTCATCAATGCATCTGCACTCTCTTCACTCTCAACAGCAGAACACAGACAGGGTCATCAATGCACCTGCACTCACTTCACGCTCAACAGCAGAACTCAGGCAGGACCATCAATGCGCCTGCATTCACTTCATTCTCAACAGCATAACTCGGACAGGACCATCAATGCACCAGCACTCACTTCACGCTCAACAGCAGAACTCAGACAGGACCATCAATGCGCCTGCACTCACTTCACGCTCAACAGCAGAACTCAGACAGGACCATTAATGCGCCTGCTCTCACTTGACGCTCAACAGCAAAACTCAGACAGGGTCATCAATGCACCTGCACTCACTTCACGCTCAACAGCAGAACTCAGACAGGGCCATCAATAGGCCTGCACTCACTTCAGCCTGAGCAGCATCACTCAGGGTCATCAATGCGCCTGCGCTCACTTCACTTATAACAGCAGAACTCAGACAGGACCATCAATGTCCCTGCACTCACTTCACTCAAAACAGCAGAACTCAGCCAGGGTCATCAATTGGCCTGCACTCACTTCAGCCTGAGCAGCAGCACTCAGGGCCATCAATGGGGCCTGCACTGCACTCACTTCAGCCTGAGCAGCAGCACTCGGGGGCCATCAATGGGCCTGCGCTCACTTCAGCCTGGGCAGCAGCACTCAGGGCCATCAATGGGCCTGTACTCACTTCAGCCTGGGCAGCAGCACTCAGAGCCATCAATGGGACTGCACTCACTTCACTCTGAGCAGCAGGACTCAGGGCCATCAATGGGCCTGCACTCACTTCAGCCTGGGCAGCAGCACTCAGGGCCATCTATGGGCCTGCACTCACTTCAGCCTGGGCAGCAGCACTCAGAGCCATCAATGGGACTGCACTCACTTCACTCTGAGCAGCAGGACTCAGGGCCATCAATGGGCCTGCACTCACTTCAGTGTGAGCAGCAGGACTCAGGGCCATCAATGGGCCTGCACTCACTTCACTCTGAGCAGCAACACTCAGGGCCATCAATGGGCCTGCACTCACTTCAGTCTGAGCAGCAGCACTCAGGGCCATCAATGGGCCTGCACTCACTTCAGTGTGAGCAGCAGGACTCAGGGCCATCAATGGGCCTGCACCCACGCTCACTTCAGCCTGAGCAGCAGCACTCAGGGCCATCAATGGGCCTGCACTTACTTCAGCCTGGGCAGCAGCACTCAGAGCCATCAATGGGCCTGCACTCACTTCACTCTGAGCAGCAGGACTCAGGGCCTGCACTCACGCTCACTTCAGTCTGAGCAGCAGCACTCAGGGCCATCAATGGGCCTGCGCTCACTTAAGCCTGGGCAGCAGCACTCAGGGCCATCAATGGGCCTGCGCTCACTTCAGCCTGGGCAGCAGCACTCAGGGCCATCAATGGGCCTGCGCTCACTTCAGCCTGAGCAGCAGCACTCAGGGCCATCAATGGGCCTGCGCTCACTTCACTCTGAGCAGCAGCACTCAGGGCCATCAATGGGCCTGCGCTCACTTCAGCCTGGGCAGCAGCACTCAGGGCCATCAATGGGCCTGCGCTCACTTCAGCCTGGGCAGCAGCACTCAGGGTCATCAATGGGCCTGCGCTCACTTCAGTCTGAGCAGGAGCACTCAGGGCCATCAATGGGCCTGCGCTCACTTCAGCCTGGGCAGCAGGACTCAGGGCCATCAATGGGCCTGCGCTCACTTCACTCTGAGCAGGAGGACTCAGGGCCATCAATGGGCCTGCGCTCACTTCACTCTGGGCAGCAGGACTCAGGGCCATCAATGGGACTGCGCTCACTTCAGTCTGGGCAGCAGCACTCAGGGCCATCAATGGGACTGCGCTCACTTCAGCCTGGGCAGCAGCACTCAGGGCCATCAATGGGCCTGTGCTCACTTCACTCTGAGCAGCAGCACTCAGGGCCATCAATGGGCCTGCACGCACTTCAGCCTGGGCAGCCGCACTCAGAGCCATCAATGGGCCTGCACTCACTTCAGTCTGAGCAGCAGCACTCAGGGCCTTTAATTGGCCTGCACTCACTTCACTCTGGGCAGCCGCACTCAGAGCCATCAATGGGCCTGCACTCACTTCACTCTGGGCAGCCGCACTCAGGGCCTTCAATGGGCCTGCACTCACTTCAGTCTGGGCAGCAGCACTCAGGGCCATCAATGGGCCTGCACTCACTTCAGCCTGGGCAGCAGCACTCAGGGCCATCAATGGGACTGCACTCACTTCAGCCTGGGCAGCAGCACTCAGGGCCATCAATGGGACTGCACTCACTTCACTCTGAGCAGCAGGACTCAGGGCCATCAATGGGCCCGCACTCACTTAAGCCTGGGCAGCATCACTCAGGGCCATCAATGGGCCCGCACTCACTTCAGTCTGAGCAGCAGCACTCAGGGCCATCAATGGGCCCGCACTCACTTCAGTCTGAGCAGCAGCACTCAGAGCCATCAATGGGCCCGCACTCACTTCAGTCTGAGCAGCAGCACTCAGGGGCCATCAATGGGCCTGCACTCACTTCAGTCTGAGCAGCAACACGCAGGGCCATCAATGCCCGTGGCCTCTCTTAACTGTAGCCAGCAGCATGCAGGCAGGCTCGGCAATTTGCACACAAGTTTTTCCACATCTACAGCAACAGTCAGACATGTCTGGCAGTGCAAATGTGCTCATGTCAGAGTAAACAGCTTCACTCACAGAGGTTTGACAATGCACATGTAATCACTTTGTTGGATACCCTGTCTTTGCAACTGTGCACTTGCATCTGTATGCATTTGCATCTGTGTATTTGTAGAATTCTTTTTTAAATGGGGGGTGGGGGGCAAACACCCATAACCTTTCCACGTCTCGTTTGCTTGTTCCGTGAAACATGCGTAAAACGGCTGTAAATGCACAGAGGTGTAAATGCACAGAGGTGAACATGCGCAGAGTAGAGGCCCATCTGTGCATTTCCATCTTGTTGCATCGCATCATCTGTTTTTATAAAAAACTTCACAATCATTTCAGAGACCTAACAAGCCCCCTATATTTCTCTAATGGAGGAAAATCACCCCCTTTGTCTTACATAGTCCAACCTTCTGAGCCCCAGGCCCCCTCTGATGGAATAAAGTCTTCATGCGGTTGGTTACATCATCCCCACGTAGCTGTGTGTGTGTGTGCGTGCGTGCGTGAGTGCGTGCGCGCGCGCATGGGATGTGTACAGCGCAGCCCAGCTGGGGAGTCACAGGGCGATGTACAAGGAGGGCCCACCTAGAGGGGTGTGGCTAGGGTGCGGGGTAACAAAGGGGCATGGAATGAGTAGGAGGGGCAGAAGTAGAATTGAGTGAAGCCATCTGTGATTGGCGAGACATTCTCTTAAGAGTCCTTCCTGTAGTGTAGGATGGGGGGAGGGGGTCGGTCCCATCTTCATTCTCAACTGTTTCCGGAGACTAGTTGCATAGAATGAAAAGGGCCGTTTCCTGTTTATAGTTTTGGCTATTAAGTAGTGTTATGCGCCACCTCTAAGCCAAATATAATGCATTGGAGTACAGATAGGGAGAAATGGCATATGAGGAGTGGACTTACATCTGTAGGTGTTGTTTGGTTTTTTGCCCACCCATTGACTGGCTATGGCCATTCCCACACATTCCCTGCCCGTCACCCCCTCAAAACACACCCTCCTGGTATCTGTTTGAGCTCATTTTATTCAAGCTTTAACATCAAACTGTGCACTCGAAATGCTTGCCAGTGTTATTTTCCAAGCAATCGTCTTAGAGTGACTTTATTTGAGTTATAAACTCACTACACGTGTAATAAAAATGTCTTAACCAGGTCTACCTTTTCAGCCACTCAATTTATAAGCACTATGCGTGTACTTCACTGAAGTCCTGTTAAAAACAAGCATTGGCAAAACCAACAATTTTGGCTTGTGTATAAGTATTAGGCATTTGCCAGGCACTGCTATTATATGCCCAGGTACTCGCACCATTTTACAGCTGCTACCATCAGTGGCCAGTTAATACCACTATGGCAGTGCCTGGCAAGTGCCTTTCCCACGCCTACAAAAAAGCGCAAACTGGTGGCATGCCCAAAGCTTGTTTCAAAATTACCATTCTCGGATTCTATTGCATGTGGCGTCTGGTGGTGCACTGGCCTCCAGAAATGTTGAAATTTGCAGAGTGGTGTTTTGATTGAAATTGCTTTGTACGTGAAGGAGGCTGAGTAGGACATGAAGCGTGCTTAAAGGCGTGGCCGGTGCAGCGTCTTCAGAATCGGCGTGATCTGGTGGAATTCTGTTAGTCCTGTGATAAGTGTGCTTCAGCGTTCTGGGCGGCTTTCAGATCAGAATAGGCGGGATCTGGTGGAATTCTGTTAGTCCTGTGATGAGGTTGCTTCAGCGTTCTAGGCGGCTTTCAGATCAGAATAGGCGTGATCTAGTTGAATTCTGTTAGTCCTGTGATGAGGTGTGCTTCAGTGTCCTGGGCGGCTTTCAGATCAGAATAGGGGTGATCTGGTGGAATTCTGTTAGTCCTGTGATGAGGTGTGCTTCAGTGTCCTGGGCGGCTTTCAGATCAGAATAGGGGTGATCTGGTGGAATTCTGTTAGTCCTGTGATGAGTGTGTTTCAGCGTTCTGGGCGGCTTTTAGATCAGAATAGGGGTGATCTGGTGGAATAATTCTGTTAGTCCTGTGATGAGGTGTACTTCAGTGTCCTGGGCGGCTTTCAGATCAGAATGGGGGTGATCTGGTGGAATTCTGTTAGTCCTGTGATGAGGTGTGCTTCAGCGTTCTGGACGGCTTTCAGATCAGAATGGGGGTGATCTGGTGGAATTCTGTTAGTCCTGTGATGAGGTGTGCTTCAGCGTTCTGGGCAGCTTTCAGATCAGAATAGGCGTGACCTAGTTGAATTCTGTTAGTCCTGTGATGAGGTGTGCTTCAGAGTTCTAGGCGGCTTTCAGATCAAATAGGCATGGTCTGGTGGAATTCTGTTAGTCCTGTGATGAGGTGTGCTTCAGCGTTCTGGACGGCTTTCAGATCAGAATGGGGTGATCTGGTGGAATACTGTTAGTCCTGTGATGAGGTGTGCTTCAGCGCTCTCTACGGCTTTTAGATCAGAATAGGTGGGATCAGATGGAATTCTGTTAGTCCTGGATGAGGTGTGCTTCAGCGTTCTCGACAGCTTTCAGATCAGAATAGGCAGGATCTGGTGGAATACTGTTAGTCCTGGATCAGGTGTGCTTCAGCGTTCTCGACGGCTTTCAGATCAGAATAGGCGTGGTCTGGTGGAATTCTGTTAGTCCTGTGATAAGTGTGCTTCAGCGTTCTGGGCGGCTTTCAGATCAGAATAGGCAGGATCTGGTTGAATTCTGTTAGTCCTGTGATGAGGTGTGCTTCAGTGTTCTCGGCAGCTTTCAGATCAGAATAGGTGGGATCTGGTGGAATTCTGTTAGTCCTGTGATGAGGTGTGCTTCAGCGTTCTCGGTGGCTTTCAGATCAGAATGGGGGTGATCTGGTGGAATTCTTTTAGTCCTGTGATGAGGTGTGCTTCAGCCTTCTGGGCGGCTTTCAGATCAGAATAGGTGGGATCTGGTTGAATTCTGTTAGTCCTGTGATGAGGTGTGCTTCATCGTTCTCGAAGGCTTTCAGATCAGAATAGGCGGGATCTGGTTGAATTCTGTTAGTCCTGTGATGAGGTGTGCTTCAGCATTCTGGGTGGCTTCCAGATCAGAATAGGTGGGATCTGGTTGAATTCTGGTAGTCCTGTGATGAGGTGTGCTTCAGCGTTCTGGGCGACTTACAGATCAGAATGGGGGTGATCTGGTGGAATTCTGTTAGTCCTGTGATGAGGTGTGCTTCAGCGTTCTGGGCAACTTACAGATCAGAATGGGGGTGATCTGGTGGAATTCTGTTAGTCCTGTGATGAGGTGTGCTTCAGCGTTCTGGGTGGCTTTCAGATCAGAATAGGCGTGATCTGGTGGAATTCTGTTAGTCCTGTGATGAGGTGTTCTTCACCGTTCTCGCCGGTTTTCAGATCAGAATAGGCGGGATCTGGTGGAATTCTGTTAGTCCTGTGATGGGGTGTGCTTCAGCTTCCTGGACGGCTTTTAGACCAGAATAGCGTGATCTGGTGGAATTCTGTTAGTCCTGTGATGAGGTGTGCTTCAGTGTTCTGGGCAGCTTTCAGAGGGGCCACAGGGACAACTGGGACTTCTGCGAGTAGGGCATTACATCTATCCAAATGGGAGACAACTACGGCTTTCATGACTGTTCTGAAATCTGGGGCAAGGATGAAATGCTGGCCTTTGCAGAACAGTGCCAGCTGTTGCCATGCTGCTTGGGTCTTCTTGGTGATGTCTGCTTTGAATGAGCATTCACTGTCAATGGTAAAGTTGGTAGATGCTGCACTGGGTGACTTGAGGCATGAATCCCTCCAGCTTCTCATCAGTCAGCCAATTCTGGACTTGGACGTGCTCAGTTGGATATTTTAGGAGACGGAATTCAGCCTTTGTCGTTTTTCACTTCAGGCTTGGAATAGGGACAGACCGTTCTTGAGTCGAGGAATATTTGGTTAAGGTTGCGGGTCATATGTGTATTGGTTTATGGTGATGGCAGTGTTGGAGAGGAGATTTTCCAGAGGTTCCATGTAGAGGTTGAAGATAACAAGGGGCAGGATAGAGCCTTGCGGATCACTGCAGGTTACTGGTCAGTGCTGGGGTCTGTTGGGGCCGTGGGTGAGTTGGTGTCTTTTGGAGACATAAGAAGTCAACCACGGCAGGACCGTTCCTTTGAGGCCTTTGTGGGTGGTGCGGGTGTTGGAGAGGGTTTCGTGGTTAAGGCTGTTGAAGGCATCAGCGAGGTTGAGCAGGATGAGGAAGCAGCCTGTCCCGAATCTGGAGATCGTTGTTCATAACTCCCAGCCTTCTGGATACATCTAACAGGCCCCAAAGCTTGCGCCGCTCACCTTTACTCAGAAGGCAAGATAAATTAGCTGGGTTCAGCAATTCCTCTATTTTCTAGAATTGAAGAAGAGAGCTAATTACATAATTTAAGAAAAGGGTCAAGGTTCAAGCCTGATGACTGGCTTGATCTTTTTGTGCAGCAAGAGCCGAAGCTGTGCCACGTTTTTCAATAAGGAATTATCTGATTGGTCCAGGTTCAAACTTCTTATCCAACCACAAACAACGCTGCCCGCTTGTAGCTTTGATTTGTGGTCTCAGTGCTTGTAGGTTTTTCTTTTTTTCAATTTCTCCATGTCATGTTTAAACTGCAGAGCTGCTATTGGCCGAGTTTGTCCTTTGCTTCTTGGAACCCATATACACCCCAATTTGGGACCATACGTCTGATTTTCAGGCTTGCCCACATGCAAGTGGAAGGAGTTTCGGAAACTGCCCTTCCATGTGCTTTTTTGTTCACTTCTCCTATCACTCACATGAGTGTGTGCTCTTATGTGCTTATTCCTTTTAATCATGACAGTTGATGGGAGAAATATGTTATTGAACCCCCTGAGCTATCTTACAATGTTTGAAACCTGACAGAGCCGCTATATCCTTAGGTTTTTGGTCAGGGTACCAAATGATGGGAGCTGCATAGTCTAGGGCAGTAACGGAGGCTAGGGCGGTTGTACTCACGGGCAGTGTTCCTGGTGTGAAACTAAGGCAGGAATGTGGCTCTGAGAGTGCAACGCATAGTATCACTCATTTATGCCATGTGCTCTCAAGCCTGTGTGAGCACTGTGTGCCTCGACTGAGCCTAAGTGCCCCCTAACTGTCCCTGTAAACTATGATCCTGTTTATAGTGACCCAATGCAACATTACTTATTACATCGTCCTTCAAAGAATGTAATCTTAGCATCTGGGGGTGGGGTACCAGTATGTTACCAGCTTCTTGTCACCTAATGTGGCTCGGCCCCACGATTACACAGACCACGTTAAATGCAGGATAACGTACCAAGGCCCTATTTGCTGTGGGTGCCCTTAACTGAAACTTGAAAAGTTCAACTCTTGTGAAAATGTGGTGTTTGTAGTTGGAGGCACGATCAATTTTTAACAGCCCCCATCTTTGGCCATGGAGTCAATTATCCTGGGATGATGACATACCTGGCTCCATTGTATTCTGAATTGTGCCGCATGAAACACATGTATGAACACACACAGTGGACACATCTCACCTGGGCATTCACAATCTCCAGCATGTGCTGCTTTGCCAAGGCGTGCTCTGCATTCCCAAGCACCAGCTGGTGCCCGTCCTTATACCAGCTTATCACAGGTGGTGGCACAGCGTTGGACTCACATTGCAAGACAACAGTTTGGCCTTGGCGGGCAACGGTCAATTCCTGTCGCTCGCCAGGGGACTGCGCAAAGCGTGGGGGTACTGCAAGAAACAGGACATGCAGGTGTGAGGAGGTCAGCTGGGAAGTCCTTATAGCAAATTACCCATTCCTGCAGAACACCAGAAAATAATAGCTTGGATTGGAAGTGAAAAAAAACAAAACCAACATTACGCTTTACCTGGAACCTATATCTAATATGTAGTGTGAAGACACATAGTCATTTATGAATTTTCCCATAACTTAGATTACATGTCATGCATGTGTACAGGAGGCGCCAACCCCTCCCTATTAACTGAGTACAGATGACATGATAGGCTAATCAATGGTTCTATTATGGCAGAAATCAGGATTAGAGTGCCTTTATTTAAGGTAAAAAGTGCACATGCCACTGCACATATTTGGGTTAGAATGACCCAGGAAGTGAAGGGTGCTTTAAATATCACACACATATTGTAAGTGTATGAGAATATATCATGAATAAGGAATGCAAAGTGGGAGATGCTTAAATAATTAAATTATAGCTCCCTGTAGAATTAATTCCGTATCAGACGACGATATATTTCCAAATGGATGACTCAGGTACAAAATGGTGTCTAGTTTTAAGCCAGGTGTGGAAAACCCAGACTCATGCAGACAAAGCAACACAGGCTGATACATTAGATAGTCTTTGGCAGCATCTCACAGAGAGATAATTGGGTTTGTTAGTCAAAAATGGAACTTGGCAGGAAAAGCAGACAAGATTAATGATCAAGTTTAGATAACACAAGGGAAACTTGGATATATTTATCTATGTTGTTCATGAGGAATGGGCATCGTGTATTTCATGCAGGCCAATTTGACAGGCCAGCTGCATTACTTGGCACTGTATATATAATATTGTTTATTCATTTCTCCACGGTATGAGGCATTTACTAACTTGTCAAGACCTCAAAAAGTAGATAAAGAATTGACATTGATGTAATAAAGTTGTTTCTGGCAGAAGTTGAGAAATGTCATAAATGTGTCCAGCCAGTTCTAAAATAAGCTTATCAGTTTTGTGCGTCAGAAGAAATTGTTAATGCCAACTATGACTAATGAGGGCTTGGTGTACACCAGACTATAAAAGCTGGGGAGAGGCATAATGTATTTGAGTGTGTGTCTAAAGCGTGTCTTGAAACTACATCTAATAAAGACTGCTGAGAGACCCTCCCGGGCGCCTCACTTTCTCCTGCCTTTGTCTCAAAGAGGTGTTCATAGATGCCAGAAGCTTGATGGGATGGGAAGACGACCCCCTGTTTACACGGATTGCCCCCACTCTTGAATCAAGTCTAAGGGTCTCAGTCTGCCCCCAGCATCAGACTCAACCGTCGTATGGCCACTCACTTTAGCTAAAGGTTTTGGAAATATCCACTTGGGGTCCTTTGTGTGATTTGCTCTTTGGTTTTGTAAATACATATATTTAGCAAAATAAAGCATTCACCATGTGTGTTACATTTGTTTATTTACTGTATTTGTATATATGTACAGATTTTTAAAAATCACTGATTAGGTGTGAAACGCAAGTAGGCTGAGAAAACGCATAGAGGGTCAAAGCAACAAAATAAAGACAAATGTGAAGATGTTGGAAATGCACTGTTTCTGGAAATAAACTTTCTCCTGCGCCCAAAAGGCGGTAAAAGTAGAGAGCCAAATGCTGTGTTGCTGATTCACACGGGCCAGCCTTGGATTGCTTACAGGGAAAGGGTTGGGAGCCAAATGCTGTGTTGCTGATTCACACAGGCCAGCCTTGGATTGCTTACGGGGAAAGGGTTGGGAGCCAAATGCTGTGTTGCTGATTCACACAGGCCAGCCTTGGATTGCTTACGGGGAAAGGGTTGGGAGCCAAATGCTGTGTTGCTGATTCACACAGGCCAGCCTTGGATTGCTTACGGGGAAAGGGTTGGAAGCCAAATGCTGTGTTGCTGATTCACACAGGCCAGCCTTGGATTGCTTACGGGGAAAGGGTTGGGAGCCAAATGCTGTGTTGCTGATTCACACAGGCCAGCCTTGGATTGCTTACGGGGAAAGGGTTGGGAGCCAAATGCTGTGTTGCTGATTCACACTGGCCAGCCTTGGATTGCTTACGGGGAAAGGGTTGCGATCCAAATGCTGTGTTGCTCATTCACACAGGCCAGTCTTGGATTGTTTACGGGGAAAAGGTTGGAGTCAAATTCCGTGTTGCTAATTCACCCAGGCCGGTCTTGGATTGCTTACAGGGAAAGGGTTGGAAGCCAAAATGCTGTGTTGCTAATTCACACAGACCAGTCTTCGATTGTTTACAGGGAAAGGGTTGGGGGCCAAATGCTGTGTTGCTGATTCACACAGGCCAGCCTTGGATTGTTTACGGGGAAAAGGTTGGAGTCAAATTCCGTGTTGCTAATTCACCCAGGCCGGTCTTGGATTGCTTACAGGGAAAGGGTTGGAAGCCAAAATGCTGTGTTGCTAATTCACACAGACCAGTCTTCGATTGTTTACAGGGAAAGGGTTGGGGGCCAAATGCTGTGTTGCTAATTCACACAGGCCACTCTTGGATGGCTTACCGGGAAAGGGTTGGGATCCAAATGCTGTGTTGCTAATTCACACAGGCCAGTCTTGGATTGTTTACGGGGAAAAGGTTGGAGTCAAATGCTGTGTTGCTAATTCACCCAGGCCGGTCTTGGATTGCTTACAGGGAAAGGGTTGGAAGCCAAATGCTGTGTTGCTAATTCACACAGGCCAGCCTTGGACTGTTTACTGGGAAAGGGTTGGGAACCAAATGCTGTGATGCTAATTCACACAGACCATCCTTGGATTGCTTACGGGGAAAGGGTTGCAACCATGGTTTGTATGTCTAGATTACAGCCACGGGCAGCAGAATGCTGATAAAGTGCAGCAAACAGTGGCCTGCAACCCAGTGTTTGTGCATGCATGGTATTGGGGGGCATGCTGTTGCAATGTGTGAGTTGGACAATGGGTACAGAGTAAGGTGGCAGCAATGTTTGAGTTGGTCAATGGGTACAGAGTAAGGTGGTAGCAATGTGTGAGTTGGCCAAAGGGTACAGAGTAACGTGATAGCAATGTGTGAGTTGGCCAATGGGTACAGAGTAACGTGGCTGCAATGTGTGAGTTGGTCAATGGGTACAGAGTAACGTGATAGCAATGTATGAGTTGGCCAATGGGTACAGAGTAACGTGATAGCAATGTGTGAGTTGGCCAAAGGGTACAGAGTAACGTGGCTGCAATGTGTGAGTTGGTCAATGGGTACAGAGTAACGTGATAGCAATGTGTGAGTTGGCCAATGGGTACAGAGTAATGTAGCAACAATGTGTGAGTTTGTCAATGGATACAGAGTAAGGTGGTAGCAATGTGTGAGTTGGCCAATGGGTGCAGAGTAACGTGATAGCAATGTGTGATTTGGCCAATGGGTACAGAGTAAGGTGGTAGCTGATTTAGGGGTGAGTCTGGTAGTTGGGGAGAAAAGGGACTAGTGAGTCTGCCATGGTATGTCATCTTAGTAATGGGCTGAGCCATTAGAGTTCCCGGCTGTTGTTGAGTTGTGAGCGGGCTTATTCCTCCTTTTCTTTCAGAGTACCTAATGTTTAGGGTTCTGTTTCACGGCACGCGCCAGGGGGACTGAAACAACTGCTTCTGATCTCCCCGTTTAATGGCTGAAAAGCTTCTGTATCATGTCTTGGAGCAAGCAACCGAGTAGCGTCCCGCCTTGGATGTGCCAGGCTGAGGGACATTTCTAGTTACTTGCAGTTGTATTTGTTTGTGCTTGAGTAACAGCTGTCAGGACCATGCAGCAGCAACTGGGCAAATGAAACTGCTGAAAGCCAACAAGATTATCTACGGGTAGAAAGGGCCCACCCGTACCTAATGTACAGATCCAGGAAACGAGGCGCATTGCGCCCATGGCACAGAATGCACCGTGTTCATGCTGTCTTCACACCATTGGTATATTTTACCCCTACTGCTCCTTGGTGAAGTTAGTGCTCAGCATAGGAAGCACGCTCCACTGCTACATATGATCTGCCTTATGAATCTCAGCGCAAAGCAACATGGGGTCCTTCCTGGGTAGGTTTAAAATGCGGACAATATGTAGCCTTTTCAGAGGGAGTAAGTTCAGTTAAGCAAGAGAGCCTCTTTTTTTTGTTTTGTTTGAAAATGTTCTTATTTGAAGAATGGGATACAAGGCAATAAATAGTAAGAGTGGACCAAACACATAATATGATAATTAATGGAGATCTATCCATATATTGGTAATGGGAATTCATGAATGCCAGGTAAACATATAAGATTTGATGCAAAACAACACATGTTTGGGATAAGAACAAAAAGACCTACAATAAACAGGAAACACACACACGGGGGTGCGGGGGTGGGGAGGAACAGGATGCTGTGCTGCAGTAGTGTACATTATGAATGATTAGGCGCCTCATCTTGTAAACACTCATTTTGCAGGGTAGAAGTCTGTGATTATTTGACAATTGCATTCTTCACTAGTCAGAAGAAACGTTGCTGTAAATATGACCCCATGGAAAGACGGCTGCCTGAGGGGTCCATTACAGCTGGGCAAGTCGGTTTCTAGACGTGACCCAAGCAGTACTGCTTCAAAAGGAGGGGGAGGGTGTGATTTTCTGTGGCTTTCAGTACATGTGAGGCAGAGAACCTGTCTGGAACATATTGTATGAGCTGCGTCAACATATATCCAAGTGACGAGGGCAGAATCCATGAAGGCCAGTCAGACTATCTGGGTTCTGAGGTCGCCAAGTTGACTTCTTCTACTTTCAGGCAACTGTGCAGCCCGCTTTGCAGAGTGACACACATGAGGTCAGCCTTCCAGCCTGCGGCAGTCTGCCACTGCTCAAAACCGCTTACCAAACACATGAAGGTTAACCTGCTTCTCATCAGTCCCGGCTGCATTGCTCGCCACACACCTGTATGTCCCTTCATTGGTCAGGTGCACTTCTGGGATCTGCAAGATTTGTCCACCTAAAAAAAAAGAAAAAACATCAGCTGCTTCCCTGGATGTGAAAAGTGCAGGCTTCTCACTGTTCCATCAGGAGAGGGACCACATGTCTGTAGCCACCCTGGACCCAAACCAGTCTGTACACCACCAGTGGTTGCACCACCGACAGAAGGTATGCTGACACTTCCCATGAAGACTCCAGCTACAGAATAGTCTATACAACCCGGGGGACCACCAGCCGCAGAAAGGGTTAAACATCATCGGGAACCCACAGCATCAGAATGCTCCTTAGATCCCAGAGAACCATCCTGTGCCGACATTTCAATGCATTCCAGTGGACCGTGATCAGCAGACAGGCCTACACATCCCAGAGTCATTATTAGCAAGCAAGCATTCCAGGGAACTGAGAGTAGCAGATGTGTCTAAGCCTCCAAAGGGGTGGGGGCGGGGGGGTCAGCAGATGATGATATGTCTGTAACTCCCAGGAAACTGACAGCCAAAGACCTGCATATACATCCCAAGGGGATACACCTAAGGGAACCCACTAAAGCAGAAGGAAAACATTACTTACCCGTAATAACAGTTTTGCAGCTTGTATCTGTTTCAGAGCCACATGCATGGATCCTATCACTGGTCCATCCCTTTCAACACCTAAATTAAAGTTTAGTAAACATAAAGCAGTATCCAATCAAAAGACGGCAGCAGGGGAGGATGTGACCCGGAAGAAGGTGGCGTTCCGCCTAGACCCATGGCCCAAAACACCCCTCCCACACTTACCTGTTTGCCTACTTTAAATTGCCCCCAAATCGGAGCCCAACGGCACAAGTTAAAAGCTCCGTGCTCCGATAGCGGTCAAAGGGGGAGTGAAAAAACGAATTGGGTCTTTAGCTATTTGTTTTTTTTCTCCAGACAATTGATGGGAATCCCTCTCCAGCTGCCTCACTTGACTTGATAGCACATACGAACCTCATCCCCAAGGTAACCTTGCCATCCTGGAGTGCTGTGGCGTGCGGTGGTGATTATGGTAAGAACATGTATAAGTTATATTGGTTTTCTTTTAACTGACGGTGCTCACAGCGAGTAAAGGAAAATAATCATTGCGAGCACTGGCCGTTAAATTGATTATTTTCAAATGTTACACATTTTGTAAATCTTCTGTGCTCCCTGGAGGATAACCACCTGGCAGCCTTCACCCTTATCTGCTACCAGGCATGTTACGGTGAATCCATAACGGATTTACAAAGGTTTTGTAAATTAATTTAAGGGATGGTGCTTGCAAGGAGTATAACAATCCTTGCAAGCACCATCCGTTAAATGGATTTACAAAACCTTTGTAAATAATCAACTTTCCCCTCAGCCTTGACCCTTGTGTCTTTACCTATCCTGTGTGGGATCACCCTTTTTCAAACTGATTTATACAGAGGTCTCGGATAAAGTGAATTAGTTCTAGCTGAGAGTCGTTGTTCTAAAGGGCTTTGCACCGACAGAGACGGCAATTGTTGTGCAAAGTTAGTTTTCAAGAATATTCGAACTGGCACCACTCGGTCATTGGAAGCACTAGGAACAATGATGGCAATTTGCCATCATCAGCTCTTGCACCAGGAAAGGCAGGCTGCTGTTAATCACATGGACCAGGTTGGGACATCTTCACGCCCCCCCAGCCCCACCTCCCTTTTTGAAAATCGGGTGATCCACCAGTTGCACCGTAGCCTTGCAATGCAATCCCTGCCGCCCCGTTCCTCACGATGCCAGGACAGCGCGCTGACCGGTTTAAATGGCCACTGTGTGAGCATGCAGTGAGCATGCAGTGCGCATGCAGTGCGCAGGTCTGGGCCCATTTCGTCTGCCAGCTCCCTGCAATCCCCACACACGAAAGAAATAGAATAGGGTCCTTGTGAGGCCAACACGTTAGACGCCATTGAGTTTCACAATGCCAGCACCCCGTGCCAAACACCCACAGGTTGTCACTGGGCACCTACAGTGAACAATAGTAGTGGACAAGGGAGGTGGCATAAAATGCGCTGTATCCAAGCCACATATTAACTGCGCGGGTTCAGAACGAGGATGGACTTCCCTTCCAAATAACGGGACACGTCCCATGTGTTGCCCCGGGATCTGAGCCTTGCAGTACCTCCCCGCTAGGGAAGAACAGAAAAGGTCCTTGATGTGGGTATTAGAAGACTGTGTATTTTCTGTGCCAATGGGATGTGGTAATGATACTATACTGGTGGTTAGTGTTTAGGACAGCTTAAAATGGCAGGGGTAGCGGAAGTGACATCACAAAACCTTTGACCTCTGAGGAC
Source organism: Ambystoma mexicanum (assembly GCF_040938575.1). Lineage (NCBI taxonomy): Eukaryota > Metazoa > Chordata > Amphibia > Caudata > Ambystomatidae > Ambystoma > Ambystoma mexicanum. Next base: position 47,949,857 of record NC_090929.1, on the reverse strand, counting down.
ATCACAGGAAGTGATGTAACTTGACCCCCAGCCCGGAGTCACATCAGAGAAAGCAGTGGAACACGACCTTTCATCCCTTGACAAAACAGGAAGTGGCATCATATAGCATTGTTCCTAAGAACACTACGAAAAATATGGTTACGATATCACTATAATGTGATATATATTTCATACAGTTACTGTGCATGCAAGCAGACGTCCAAGGTCAAATGATAATGATGTGTTATCATATAGCACTTACGCTTAAGCGGTTTATATAGAACAAATATACATACAATATCCCCCAACCTGCGTTGGTACTCATTTATCAAGCTCAGAAGGATGAAAGGCTGAGCTGAGGTGTTTAAGAACAGACTAAACCAGTGACTCACCCCCTGATCAAAGTGTTACACTTGTGGAACCCCGTGTTTTTTTAAGAGACCGGAACAAGGAAGCCGGCCATTCCAAAAATAAAGAGCCACATGACGCTGCCCACAACCCAGGAGCTTACATTTAAAAAAAAAGAAATCTTTTTTAAAATTTCTTTTTTTTTTAGGGGAAGCAAGGGAGACCTCAGGGGTCGCAACTGCGACCCCTAAATGACGCCCCTGTGGTTGTCATCAAAAACGAGTACAGGGCCAAACGAGAGTCTGGTCAAAACAGCAGCAACTTCATTCCGACCACACAAATGTTATCTCGCCAATTGACCCCTCACTCACATGGAGCCCATACCCAGGGAACTACAAGGCAACTTAGCTCAGCTTCCACTAGAGTGCAGAGGGAGGGATCTGGGGACAGGTCTGGGAGTTCAGAGGGCAAACACACTGCGTTTTCAGGATCCTTACAAACATCCTAACCTTAAAACCATTGCTTTACAATACAAGTAGGGATTACCAAAATCTCCTATACACAGTGAGCAGGGGGCCCCACCCCAACATGCCTACATTTCCAGGAGGCCCTCCTTGTGAGCAGAGGAGGATTGGGGTGTAACACTAATTGGCAGTCATGTAGGAGGGTGTTATGGCCAATGGATCTCCTGACTTAGAGGAGCATAGCTCGCTCTAGGACTTTAGTTGTAAGGAAGGTTGGCTACACGGCCATAACTGGCGAGAGTCGAGGGGCCGGCACTGATCTTTTAAAGATGGGGTTCTCCATGCCTTGCTTCAGTGGGAGGGAAATTAAGCCAGAGTGGAGGCATTCATTACAGAGAGCGGCGAGACAGGCAGATAAGGGTTTGCTATGTACAGTCATGAAACTGGCAGGCGTTGGCATGACTGTACAGATGATGCCCTCATCTGATTGATGTTATTTGGGGTATCGCATTCGTGACGTGGTGGACTGCATGGGGTGTCATGGGAGGAGTGGTGGTCATGGTTTGGGCTGGTGGGGCTTCACAGGAAGCAATCAACTGTTTGGTTTTGCTGTTTCTGGATACGAAAAAGTCCCCTATCTTATTCTCCAGCTGCTAGTATGGATGAAGGTCAGCCACAGGGGTTCTTGGTATGACTGTTCAAGGTAGACCATGGAGTTGAGTGCTAGGTGAGAATCTGAGCATATGGTTGCAGTGAATGTGTCAGCTGTGTGAAAGGAGGTGTGTTAGTCCAGTGGGTCCTCCATGTAGGCTGCAGAACTCCAGCGAATGCAGAGTGAATGTTGGGTGCTAATGCTAAGGAGTAGTTTACGAAAGTCAGGTGGGTGTCCATCATAACTAAGCGTGACCAAGAGAGGATGGCCGGTGGGTGTCCAAGATAACTAATCGTAATCAAGAGAGAATGGCTGTTGGGTGTCCATCATAAATAAGCTTAACCAAGAGAGGATGGCCGGTGGGTGTCCATCATAACTATGTGTAACCAAGAGAGGATGGTCAGTGGGTGTCCATCATAACTAAGAGTAATCAAGAGAGGATGGCCGGTGGGTTTCCATCATAACTAAGCGTAACCAAGAGAGGATGGCTGGTGGGTGCCCATCATAACTAGGCATAAACAAGAGAGGATGGCCGGTGGGTGAGCGTAATCAAGAGAGGATGGCCAGTGGGTGTCCATCATAACTAGGCATAAACAAGAGAGGATGGCCAGTGGGTGTCCATCATGACTAAGCGTAACCAAGAGAGGATGGCCGATGGGTGTCCATCATAACTAAGCGTAACCAAGAGAGGATAGCCGTTGGGTGTCCATCATAACTAAGCGTAACCAAGAGAGGATGGCCGGTGGGTGTCCATCATAAGTAAGCGTAACCAAGAGAGGATGGCCGGTGGGTGGCCACCATAACTAAGCATAACCTAGAGTGGATGACCAATGGGTGTCCATCATAACTAAGCGTAACCAAGAGAGGATGGCCGCTGGGTGTCCATCATATTTAAGCGTAACCATGAGAGGATGGCTGATGGGTGTCCATCATAAGTAAGCGTAACCAGCGTAAGATCAACTGCAAGTTTGTGGCCGCGGTGCAACACCCCAGACAAAATGGCCGGCGCGCTAGAACAAAGGAGGCTGAGGTAGGCCCAGCAGCCCCACGGTGGACGAAGGTTGACAAGGAGAGCGCAGTGGGTGGAATGTGAAGCAGGAAGCAACTGCAGCTGAGACAACTGCACTGGGTATATAGAAAGGGTTCGCTAGAAGCAGACCACAACACAGTGCACAAGCTGCTCCCGACACGCGTGAGCTGCAATGGACTGCCCGCGAGAGCGAGAGGTGTAGCCCCCAGAAAGTGGACTGTGATAAGGCACAAGAAACACACAGGCCTGGCAGTGCCACAGCGCGCTATAACCACGTAGAAGGAGGAACGGGGAAGCAGGGCCCGCACGCTACATAAAAGCTGGGCCCAGGTACACAGGCTGGACTGCACAATGTCGGTGAGAGGAGGCAAGACCAAGAGTAAGCAGCCCACTATGGACATTTTTGCCAAGCCGCAACAGACTCCAACCACCCCGGTACAGGGTGCGGCAGCCGCGCCTGCAGAAATATCCCCGACAAAAGAGGATCACTTGATCCTAACAGCCATTACGGAGTTGTAAGCCTGGTGGGGTACAATGATGGCGGACCTAAGAACCGCTTTGGAAACCAAAATAGAGGCGGTTGGGCTAGAGGTCAACCTGCTGCGACAAGATGTAAAGAGCTGGCTGAAAGAACAAGTGGCCTAGAGAGTGCAGTGAAAACCAATACGGAAACCAGCACAAGCAACACAAAGGAAGTCCATATTCTGAAGCAACAGGTTGCCAACTTGGAGAACCGCGTGGAGGAGGCTGAAGGGAGAGCGAGACGAACAAAATACGGGTGGTCGGCCTACTGGAGGGAGAGGAAGGTCAGGACCCCATGGACTACATGGAGAATTTGATCCTGCAAGAAATAGGAGCCGACAAACTTTCACAAGGATTTGCTGTGGAACGGGTGCACAGGGCCCTGATGAGGAAACCACGACCTGGAGCCCCCCCTCAGGCGATGATAGCAAAGATATTGAACTATAAAGATAGAGAGAAGATCCTGGAGTACTTTCGCAAAGGTGGAACGATCGAAAGGGCATCTGCAACCATTACAGCATACCCTGACTACACCATGTTGGTACAGAGACAGCGTTATAACTATGTGGTGATCAAGAGGAGATTGCGTACGGCTGGAATCAAGTACATGCTTTTGTATCCCGCAAAGCTCAAGGTCCTGCACAAAAGTAAGGTGTACTTTTTTGACACCCCGGAGGACGCAGCGGCATGGTTGGATATGCAGGGTTGTCCGGAACAAGGCGAGAAGCAAGATCACGAGGATCACGATAAGTGAGGGGGTCACATTATGTAGAATGCAAGAATGGAGAAGGGAGACCCTGGTGAAAAATAAAAGGATTGTCGCATGGGTAACAGGGGCGGGGCGAGGACAGATAACATTGAAAATTGCAATAAGAGACATTTGGACTTGTTGGACTAGAATAAAATGTGAATGTAAATTGGGTAGCACTAAGCGTGCTCACATGGAAGCAAACGGGAGTGGCAAGATGGAAATGACCTACCCCCAGGAGTTAGAGTAGTAGGGCTGCCATGCTGAGCCGTGAGTAAAGGCAATTGCCAGAAAAGGGCTAGATGCGGGGGTGCCTGAGATCCAGGGATGGAGCTGGGCAACAGTTGGGTAGGGTGTTGGGGTGGGAGGAAATGGAGGGGAGTGAGTTGGGGCAGGAAAAGTAGGCGGGAGGGAGGGAGGTTGGCAAGTTTGGGGTGTTTGTTGTTTGGGGAAGTTCATGTTGGGAAACAAGCCCGCACAGAATGGGAATGTATTTGGTAATGGACTGCACTCTGTGGTGGGAGAATAGGGACCCTGATATGTCATGGGGATCTTAAAATAATTACTTGGAACGTCAGAGGGCTCAATAGTTATTTGAAGAGGAATAAGGTCATGCTATACCTACACAGACGGAAAGTAGACATAGCCCTGCTGCAGGAGACCCATCTTACACAAGACAAGATGGAGATGATCCGGATGAAATGGAGGGGGACTGTGGTGGGGGCATCATATTCAGCCTATGCCAGGGGGGTGATCATTTGGGTGGCGCCACATGTCCCGTTCCAACTGTTACAGTCCACGGTGGAGGCAGACAGGAGGATGGTCATGATGAGAGGGCTGGTGGAAAACAACATTATAAATATGAACGCACTGAACCAAAGCACAGCGCCATATTTCAGAACCTTATGCAACAAAATTAGTACGTGCTTGGGAGAGGCGGTGATCTGGGGAGGGGATTTCAACTGTGTGTTAAACCCTATGGTAGATAGATCAGATGGAAAAATGGACAGACCCACCCCAGCTGCCAGTGCGCTGCATACGCTGTTGGATGATTTCAGGTTTGTGGATGTATGGAGGTCACACCACCCCCAGGAGAGGCAGTATTCACACTACTCAGGCTCACAAAACTTGCACACTAGATTGGATGATATGTTTGCCACACAAGAGTTAATGATTGAGATAACGGAAACGGAATATAAAGTGAGGGTCCTCTCAGACCACTCGCCACTAATCAAGAGATGGCAATACCGACCCCCGAGAGCAAAGATCCCAACATGGTGCCTCAGAGCAGAGGCGCTGAAAGACACCATCTTCCGGGAGGACATGAGGGAGGAAATAATAAACTACTTTGAGATGAATACTGGCAGTGTAGCGACTGCGGGTATGCTTTGGGAGGCCTTTAAAGTGGAAATGAGGGGGGTTGCTATAGCTAAATCCAAAGGACTACAAGGAGGGATCCAGGCTGAACTGCAAGATACGGAGAGGGAACTAGAAAGGGCACTAAGGGAGGGAGGTAACACCAAGGAAAATAATGAAGTAATACTTAAGCTGCAGCAAATATGTGCGGGGCACTGAGAGAGATTGTGCAATCTTAACTGTAAGAAGTATATGGAGAGACAGCATGCAGGGGGGGATAAACCAAGGAGGGTCCTGGCATTGTTATACAAAAGTTAGACCCCCAGGTCCACAATCAGAACAATAACGAGGGAGGATGGGAGCTTAGTGGACACCCAAGAGGGAGTTAACCAAGAATTTGTCGAGTATTATTGACTCCTGTATGGAGATGATGAGGACAGTGACTGCACAGAAATAATTGAAACACTGGAAGATATAGGACTGCCGGAGATCAATGCCAAAGAGCGGGAGGAGCTGGATGCCCCGATTACCTTAGAGGAGTTGGAAGAAGTAGTGAGACAGTTGCCTACTAGCAAAACTCCGGGGACTGATGGACTCCCAAGTGAATTTTATAAAACATATAAGGATGAAGTTGCTTCCTCCACTTTTAGAAATGCTGAACGAAGCGTATGAAGTGGGTAAGCTGCCAGAGTCCCTTAGAGAAGCGACAATTATACCGTTGCCCAAACCCAATAAGCCCGGTCATAACTGTGGATCATACAGACCCCTGTCAATGCTCAATCAAGACAGTAAAATATTGACGGCTGTTTTGGCAAATAGAATGAGGAGGGTTATTGCTAAACTAATACATCCCGACCAGACTGGCAATGTTCCAAACAGGAACATATCCAACAATCTTAGGCGACTCCATCGAGTCGTTGAGCATGCAAATGAGGATGAAGGTGAACTGGCAATTGTATCGCTAGACGCAATAAAGGCCTTTGATTCGGTCAAATGGGCGTGGCTGATGGCGGCCCTGGCTCGCTATGGAATAGGGCCTGGGTACTTACAGTGGGCCAAAATGCTATATACTGCCGCCGTTGGCTAGTTAAAACAGGGGCGGTGATATCAGAGAGGTGGCAACTTTGTAGAGGTACTAGGCAAGGATGCCTGTGGTCTCCTATGTTGTCTATTCTTGCCCTGGAACCCTTGGCCATATACCTGAGGCAACAGTATGACCCAATAGGCATTGCTGTAGGAGGGGAACCGCACCTAATCTCTTTGTATGCGGATGACATGTTGTTGGCACCCGGAAGAAAATCTCCAGTACATTTTGGAAGTGATGGAGAGATATGCAAAGATGTCTGGCATAGCTGTGAACCCCCAAAAATCTAGTATCTTTCCACTGGGCAGGTACAAAGGGACCCCGCGAGAACAGCTAGCGGTTCTACAGATACCATGGGAGGTGAGAACGTTCCGATATCTTGGAAGGAACAAGTTACTTACCTGTAACTGTTGTTCTCCAGCATGGGTCTGGCATGGATTCACATGCTCATGAATATTCCCCGTCGTCAGGCCGGGAATCCTTGGTATAGAAAAAAATCAGTATCAGTTTCGTTTCTGATCTGTCTTTCTTAGTAGTAACCAATCACTGGTCTCTGGGTCATACTGCCCCCAGCCAATGACTGCCCTCTCCCTAAGCCCCGCCTCCGGCAGCCATCCTCAGATTTGGTAGCACGTAAAGTGGCAGTATGACCAAGTGAAGAGCCGCAGAGGGGTAGGCGGGAGGGTTTGCATGTGAATCCATGCCAGACCCATGCTGGAGAACAACAGTTACAGGTAAGTACTCAACATTAAGCAATACAGCAACTCAACATTAAGCAACTCTTACCTCCTCACCAGGCTCACCTTAGGCGAACAGGTTGCGCAGCACTGCTTGGCCGACCCTGGACTCCTCCCTGGAGTCCCGGTCGACGTAGTAGAATCTTGTGAAGGTGTGCGTCGACCTCCACGTTGCAGCCCTGCAGATGTCCAGCAGGGGCACACCAGACAGGAATGCCGTGGTAGCAGCGATCGCTCTGGTCTAATGGGCTCTCAGACGGCCGGGCAGTGGTCGGTTTGCCAACCGGTGACAGTGCATGATGCAGCCGGAGAGCCATCTGGAAATGGAAGTCTTCAAGAGAGCCTTCCCTTGATTCACAGTCCCAAAGTTCACAAACAGCTGTGACGTCTTCCGAAAACTCTTTGTGCGGTCCACATAGAACTTCAGCGCTTTAGCTACATCCAACGAGTGCAAAGTCCTCTCGGCCGGCGACGAAGGCGACGGGAAGAAAACTGGCAACACCAAGGGCTCGTTGAGGTGGAAGTCCGACGGCACCTTGGGCATAAAGGATGGGTGTGTCCTCAGCACCACCCTCGTGTCATGAAAAGTCAAGTATGGAGGCTTGCAAGATAGGGCCTGGATCTCTCCCACTCATCGTTCGGAGGTGATGGCCATGAGAAAAGCTGTCTTCCATGACAGGAACTTCAAAGGCGCCAAACGCATAGGCTCGAATGGGGCCCCCATGAGCCTGGTCAGTACCACATTAAGCTCCCATGCCGGGGCAGGAGCCTTCAACGGCGGGAATGATCGGAATAGTCCCTTCATGAATTCTTTCACCAGGCGATGCGACCACAAGGACGCCCGTCCCACAGTCCTGGTATATCGGGAGATTGCAGCCAGATGTATTTTGATGGAAGCGTGAGCCAGTCCAGCTTTGGCCAGCGACAGTAGGTACGGCAGTACTTGAGGGGCCATAATCCGCAGAGGGTTAATCTTCTGTGCACGGCACCAGACAGAGAACCTCTTCCATTTATGTCCGTAGCACTTGAGAGTTGAGGACGCCCTGGCCTTTGCAAGAACCTCTTTGCAGTCGGCCGGGATGCCGTACCCTCCAAACTCTAGTGCTGCAGGAGCCAGGCCTGCAAGTTCAGCGACTGCGGGTTGTGGTGAAGAATGGCGCCTCCTTCTCTGGAGAGAAGGTCTGCGTCCGTCGGCATCTTGACTGGTGGGGACGTTGACAAGTCCAGAAGGTCCGGGAACCAGATCTGTCTCGGCCACGCCGGTACGACGAGGATCATCCTGCACCAGGACCTCTTGAGCTGGTTGATGGGCCGGAGCAGCAACGGCAGCGGAGGGAACGCATAAAGAAATAGGCCGTCCCAGGGGAACGAGAAAGCATCGCCCATGCTCCTCAGCTGGGGGAACCTGCTGGCGAACCTCCGGCACTTGGAATTTGTCGCTGTCGCGAAGAGATCGATTTGGGGTTCGCCCCATCGTCGGAAGAGTCGATCCACTTGATCCTGGCGTAGTTCCCACTCGTGGCACGAGCGCAGCTCCCTGCTGAGTGAGTCGGCGATCGTGTTTTTTATTCTTGCCAGATGAAGAGGCACCAGAAACATCCCTTGGGCGACGGCCCAATGCTTCCTTGGATAGGGCCGGGGACCTGGTTCCGCCCTGCTTCCGGATGTTGAACATCGTGGTGGTGTTGTTGGTGAAGATCCTCACCACCTTTGCCTTGAGGGACGGAAGAAAGGACCTGAGGACCTGAGGGCCCAGAACACCGCACGGAGCTCCAAGATGTTGATGTGGAGAGACTTCTCCTCCGGGAGCCAAAGGCCTCTCGCGTGAAGATCTCCGGAGTGCGCTCCCCAACCTTCCAGGGAGGCGTCCGTCATCACCGTCACCTGGTGAGCTGGGGTCTGAAAGTCCGTGCCCGCCGACAGATGGGAGCGGGTACCCCACGACCGGATCGCCTGATGGAACGTCTCGTTGAGAGGGATCCTGTCCTCGAAGCTGCCCGTCGACTGGACCCAGCAGGCGTCGAGGAACTCCTGTAAGGGTCGCATCCGAAGCCTGCACAGGCGCACCAGATAAATGCAGGAGGACATCATCCCGAGGAGGGATTTGATAGATCTTACCCTGGCCATGTTCGTGGCCAGCAGACGCTGCACCTTGCCCAGAATGGTCCCGCTCCTTCCCTCCGACGGCAAGGCCAGCCGCGCCACTGTGTCGAGCTTGGCTCCCAGAAACAGGGTGACTTGCGACGGAACCAGGTGGCATTTTGGAAAGTTGATGGAGAATCCCAGGTCTGTGAGCAGCTGGACGGTCTTCGCAGTGTGCTCCACGGTGAGCTCCCTCGTCCTTGCCCGTCGTCCAGGTAGGGGTAGACGTGGACCCCCTGTAGGCGCAGCCGCGCCGCCACCGGTGCGAGGCACTTGGTGAACACCCTGGGTGCCAACTTCAATCCGAACGGGAGGGCCTTGAACTGGTAGTGCCGCCCTTGGACCACGAACCTGAGGAACTTTTGGTGTCTTTTTAGAATGGGGATGTGGAAGTACGCATCCTCCAAGTCCAAAGACGACAGGAAATCGCCCTGCTCCAGCTGTCCCAGCATATGCTGGAGGGTGACCATACGGAACTTCTGTGCCTTGATGTACTTGTTCAGTCGTCGTAGGTCCAGGATGGGGCACCATCCTCCTGTCTGCTTTTTTACGAGGAAGTACCTTGAGTAAACTCCGAAGCCCCGAAGCCTCTTTGGGACGAGCTCGATGTCACCATTCTTGAGTATTGCCCTTACTTCCAACAGTAGTTGAGGGATGTGATTTTCCTTCCTGGCCACGGGTGGAACGCGAGGGCACTTCTTCTGAAACTCGAGTGCCCGGGCAGTCTCTGTGTCCGTCTTGATGGCCTGAAGGGACTCATCAACCGCAGGTTGTTCCCGTCGAAAGGCATGTCGAAAACCTTGGTTTGTACGTCCTGGTGGAAATCCGTGGCCTGACGGAAACCGGTGTCGGCGATGTCAGTTGCCACCGTGATGGCGTGGTCTAAAGCAATCTCCCCCTCCTGTAGGATTTCAAGGGCCTCAGCCCTTTTTGGCGTCCGGAAGGAAGTCTAACAGAGGGGCGATTTTGAACCACAACTCCCTGTCGTAGCAGGCTACGATAGCCAGGGCGTTGACCGCCTTGATAGTCGTCGCTGTGGATGAGATGATCCGTCGTCCCATCGTGTCCAACTTCCTGTCCTCGTCCGGCGGGGAAGTTGATGTCGAGGCCGATGCCCCCCCAGCTTTCTTCTTTGCCGCCGCCGAGACGACCGAATCCGGGGTAGGTTGTACCTGAAGGCACAAGGGGGCAGCGTCGGGGACCCGGTACTTCTTCTCGTACCGGTCCCTCTTTGCCGGCGCCGTGGCAGGGTTCTTGAGGAAGGCGAGCCCCTCATCCCAGATGTCATCAAGAAGCGGTACGGTGAGGACCGTCTTCCTTTTAGCCTTGCGCCGTTGGTAATGGAACCCTTCTTTCTTCTTTTCTTCTGGGCAGAGCTGGAAAAGCTCGGATGCCCTGGAAATCATGGCATGAAAGGATCCAATCTCATCGGGCAGGGACACCCGAGCAGGGGGCAACGGGGGACACGTCCCATCGTCGCCTCTGTCGTCATCTGTACCTGTCGTAGCCGTGTCCGTGCCTGTATCATCCCCGTGGGTAGTAGACCGGGGGGAAGGCTGAGCAGGCCGCAGAGGTGGGAGAGGTGGCATAGGATGCGTCCTCCTCCTCTTATGCGGTGGACTCTCCGAAGGTCCTGGGTCCGGTTCCCCCGTCGGGTCCGGTACCTCCGTCGGGGGAAAGGGCAACCTTGTCCTTATCTCCGAGCATAAGGACTGAATCGCTGACAAAATGGCCGCCGAAGTGTCCTGCGGCGCCAGAAACGGCGGGCGCGAGGGCTCTTGAGGAGCCTCGTCGGTGACACTGTCGCTCTCGTCGCCACCCTCGTCGGGATCCCTCCCGATGGGCAGGGCCTCTTCCACGACTTCGATGAGCTCTTCTTCAGAGGTCGTGTCCGTATCCACGATGGCCACCAGCCCCTCCCCCACCTTTTCCAACGAGGACTTCGTGGGGGTCTTCTCAATGGGCCTGAAAGACGACTCCCTCCGCGGTGGCAGGGAGACTCTGGATCCTGAGGGCGCCTCCACTGGTGTAGCCTCTACAGGCTGAGCCAGGGCCACGGCGACATCCTCAATCGAGGTCTTAGCAGGGTGAATTAAAGCCATCGCTACCTTCTGGACGCCTGGGGCCTTCACCTTGGGGGGAGGGTCTGAGCCACGCTCCCCCTCTGCCGGAATCTTCGAGATCGACCGGGGCCTCTCCAGAAGCTTCGCCGGGTTCTCGGACTTCCTCTTACCCGAGCCAGAGCATTGGCTCGTGGTTGATGGTGCCGGGGTGGATGCGCCCTGCCTGGCAGCCAAGGAGCCCGACCGTTTGGCGCTCCCGGTGCCCGCGGACTCGCGTTGCTTAGCCTTTTGTTGGGCCCCCGTCGCCGGGTCGCCCTCACAGGATTTAGAAGACCGCTCAGACTTCTTTTTTTTCTTCTCGCCTGACGAGCTCTTCCCTTCCAGCCAGCTGGCGAGACGGAGGTGGCGATCCTTCATGGTCCGCTCCGACATGCACCCACAAAACGCACATTCCTTCTCCGTGTGCGTCTTGTCCTCATGGAGACAGTAGAGGCATAACGAATGCTCGTCCTCCTTGAAAACATTCTGAAGCTGGCATCCAGGGCAGGTTCTGAACAGCTTCCCGGGCGTCGAGCTTCCTTTCTCCTGGGCCATGTCCGGGGTAGGCCTCAGAACTTCTGGAATCCTCCAAAAGCGTAACTCGACGAAATCTTCACCCTTGAGGGGCGTAGAAAACTCCGAAACGGATCCCCGTTGATCGGATGTAGAAACGGTGGAGCTTGAGGCTCTATTTAACCGAAAAATGAGAAAAATCTCTTGAAATAGCGCGAAAACGCAGCAAAAGCTCAAGAGCTACAGCACGAGGACTCCCAAAACGTCAACGTGCTGTAAAAATCTGAGGATGGCTGCTGGAGGCGGGGCTTAGGGAGAGGGCAGTCATTGGCTGGGGGCAGTATGACCCAGAGACCAGTGATTGGTTACTACTAAGAAAGACAGATCAGAAACGAAACTGATACTGATTTTTTTCTATACCGAGGATTACCGGCCTGACGACGGGGAATATTCATGAGCATGTGAATCCATGCCAGATCCCATGCTGGAGAATAAATATATACCATACGGTAGAAGAGGAACACCAGTATAACACAGAGGAGACGATCAGGAAAATTGGAAATAGTATGCAGTTTTTGGTGAAATTATCCCTAGCGATGATGGGGCGAGGGGCAATGTTGAAAATGGTGGTCCTAATGAGACTCTTGCATTATTTTGGAAATATTCCATACCTTATAACAAGGCAGACCTTTTTTTTTTTATACTTTTATTTTTGTTGACAGAGGCAGGTAGCATACACACTTACATCAGGACAGCAAGAGCAAATACAGTACGTAGGTACATTAATGCAAGGGCTTTTCTGCGGAACATAAGCTGTCAGGGACCATCAGTAACATAACATGAGACACCAACACTTTAGACAACACTAGTAGAAGGCCGGGGAGATCCGCCCACCGTGGAGATGTCATCCAGACCGTTCAAATAACTATTAAAGGCAGACCAGATATTACGGGGGCGGGACCGGGCCGGGAGCATATCCAAAAACCCCTCCTCGCAATTCCTAGACCATGTGAGCAGGTTCAACCATTTCTGATATGTAGGGGGGGTCGAGCTTTTCCAATCCAGCAAGATGCATTTCTTGGCCACCACACAGCTTACATTTAGGAACTTGACCACATCTCTAGGCTCCCCGAGGCCCCACACCCCAAACAGTGCCCCCAGCGGGTCGAGGTCAACATCAACATCAATAATTGTCGACAACGTCTGCATGATCTTGGACCAGAATGTGGCCAGCTCCGGGCAGGCCCAGAACATGTGTAGATGGTCAGCCCCATCGGTTCCGCAGCGAGGGCAGGGCCGGGGAGTAGAGCGTGCAAATCTCGAAATTCTACCCGGTGTAAAGTACAGCCTATTGAGCAATTTATACTGTATGGTGCGGTAGCGAAAGTTCAAGGACACCCCACTGGTATGAGAGCACATTTTCCCCCACAATTGGTCTGTAAGGTCCGTCCCCAGTTCGGCGGCCCAGTCCTCCCGTGCCCTGGACGGGCGGGGAGAGGGGCCGGTTAGTAACAATCCATATAATGAGGAGACCACACCCCGCGCCCCTCCCGAATTGGCGATGTATGCGATCCCGGGGGAGTCCGGAGGCTCAGCTGGGAAGTCAGGCCACGCGCTGCGGAAGGCTGCGCGCAGCCTGTAGAATTGCAGCAGCTCCATGACTGAACCGGAGTGCCCCGGCTTCAACGTCTGCAGTGTTATAAACCGCCCATCTGGGTAAAAGTCAGTGAGGGCACGGTAACCCAGCGCCTCCCAGTGCCGCGCCAGTGCAATGTCACACGTGGGTTCAAGCCCGGGAAGGTTCCAGGCGGGAAGCCACCTGTAGTATGGATGTTGTTCGGCACACGTGTTAAACAGCCGGCCCCAGGCCTGTACAGTGGCGCGGACTGGATCGATAGGCGAGTCCGGGACATACTTCCTATTTAGAATCAGGGACATTATGTTACAGGGTGCCCCCGCCAGAGTCTCCAATTTAACGTGGGGGCGAGGTGGGGGTCCAGGGTACCAGTACGAGGCGAATTGCGCCTGTGCAGCCGTCCAGTATCTAAGCAGGTCCGGGGCCGTGAAGCCCCCTTTGTCATATGGGAGGCACATGTCCGACCATTTCTTACGCACCGCACCAGAGTGCCAGAGAAATTGTGCAAGTGCTTTATGAAGGTCTGTAAAGTATCTCCCACCCGGCCAGACAGGGACGTTAGAGAAGATATACAAGAACTTAGGAAGCAGGATCATTTTCACCAGCGAGAGTCTACCAGCCAGCGACAGCGGGAGAGCGCGCCAGCGCGTGATTTTAGCCTCAGCTTGTTCCGCCACCGCTCGGTAGTTATCCGCTAGCAGTGTTTCCCTAGACCGAGACACCCAGACCCCCAAATATTTAATCCCCATTGGGGACCAGCGTAGCGGGTACTCCGTGAGCGGTTGGGCGGTGGAGCTAGTAAGAGGGAAAATTTCGGATTTGGTATAGTTAATGGTGAACCCGGAGTGAGTGCCAATCCGGGTGATACCGCGTATAATCGGGTCCAGGTGCACATCCGGGTCTCTTACGAAAAGTAAAACATCATCTGCATAGAGCGAGACGATTTCGGGAGCGTCCTTCAGGCGGATCCCCTGGTGGGCGTGCCGGGCCCTGATATAGTCGGCCATCGGCTCTATCGCCAGGGCGAATAAGATCGGAGAAAACGGGCAACCTTGACGGGTGCCCCTAGAGAGTGGGAACAGAGCTGACGTCTGGGAATTAACCCGCACCCTAGCCACCGGGGAAGTGTATAGCAACTTAATGTACGCTATCATGTTAGGCCCTACACCCATAGTCTCCAGCACCAACCAGGTATATTTCCAGGAGACCATGTCAAAAGCCTTCTGGGCATCCAGCGTAACCGCCACGGCGCCAACTCCCTGATCCATGCGGGCCATGACATTGAATAGCCGTCTAATATTGTGGGACGTCGACCTCCCAGGGACGAACCCTGATTGGTCATCATGCACCATATAGGACATGACCGGGAGGAAGCGGTTGGCAATCACCTTAGCGAATATTTTGGTATCTAGATTCATTAGTGAGAGGGGCCTATATGATCCACACTCATCAGCAGGTTTCCCAGGTTTAAGAAGGACCGTAATGGCGGCCTCCCGCAATGATGGAGGGAGGGTGCCCAGCCGGAGCGACTCATTCCAGACCTCCAGCAGCCTGGGGGCCAAGATGGCCACATGCTCCTGATAAAATTCTGCCGTTAGCCCATCCGGACCGGGAGCTTTTCCTTTGGGTAGATTGGAGATTGCCCCGACAATTTCGTCCAGCAGGATGGGGGAGTCCAGTGAGTCTTTGGTTGTGGGGGAAATGAGTGTCGTGGGGATCTGGCTGAGGAGATCGCGCATTTGGGACTCGCTATGTTCAGGGGGCTGGGAGTATAGGTCAGCGTAGAAGTCCGCGAAGACTTCCAAGATTCGTTGGTCAGACGTTTGACTCAGCCCTAACCTGTCCCTGATACAGGAGATCTGTGAATGACCCCACTCGCCCCTGGCCACAGCAGCCAGCGTCCTGCCCGGCCTGTCCCCCTCACCATACTTGCGAGCCGCCTGGGGGCGACTGAAATATCGAACTTCCCTGATGGCCTGGTCATTAAAAGCTTGGAGCTCCTCACTGATCTGGGAGAGGGTGGCCGGGTCAACCGAAGTGGGATGCGCTCTTTCCAGGTCGCGTAATTTGGTTTCGGAACGGGCAAGAGCAGCACGTATAGCCTTGAGTACTCCCGCCTCCCTCGATATGGACATTCCCCTGATGAAGACTTTGAAGGCCTCCCACCGGACCCCCAGGGAGGTGGACCGGGACAAGTTAAACTCAAAGTAGGACTGTATGTCAGCAAGAATATCCGCCTTGAATACTATGTCTTGCAGGGCGGCAGACTTGAAGCGCCAAGTATTAATAGTGGGAACCGGGACTCCCAGATCCACGGACATCCGGACAGGAGAATGGTCCGATAGGGTACGCGCCAAGATCTGAGTTTCAGCCACCCTGCCCAGAAGCGTACTGGACACGAAAAACATGTCAATCCTCGAGGAGCTGTCGTGTACCGAGGAATAATGGGTATATTCGCGCGCCAACGGGTGCATCGCCCGCCATGCGTCTCGAACATCTAGTGACACCCCGTGTGCTAATAGCCTACGCGCTGCGCCCGAGAGCAATCTGGGGGCAGTGCCCGTTCTGTCCAACGTGGTATCCATTATGAAATTCATGTCCCCCCCCCAGATAATCTGTACCCCCACATAACCCAGCAGTATCGCCGCCACCCGGTCAACGAAGTCAGGAGAGTCCACATTAGGGCCATAGGTATTGACCAGCAGGTATTCCCTATTCGCCAAAGAACAATGCAGGATAACATACCTCCCTTCAGGGTCAACATAATTCTTATGTAGAGAAAACTTGAGCGATCTATGAACCATCGTCAGGACCCCCCTAGCCCGGGAGGAGTAGGAGGTAAAATATCTATTGGGGCCCCAGGAAGGGGCCATGCATCTGGCCAGGTGGCCCCCAGAGTGGGTCTCCTGCAGGAACAACATTTTACAACAATGTCTGTTGGCGTAAGCCATAATTTTACGAGCCTTGGTGTAGTTACTAAGGCCCCGTACATTCCAGGACAGCACAACAGTTGTCATTGCATCGAACTAGGGTACATCCCACACTCTCTGCCTAGAGCCAGCCAGTAGTTTAAAATGGGCCCCACAATGGTGCCCCGATGTCATGCATTCTGCCACACTACCTCCGTCTTTTGTAATACAATCCCACACACCCCCAACATCACCACCCACCACCCACACTGCCCACCCGCAACTTGCAGTAGGTATCGTCCCCCACCCAAACCCAAGGTCCCCAGCTAAGCCAGGGGAGTGACAGGGTCTCCCCAACCGGGGAGGAACAGAGGGCACCACCCAACGGGGATGCGCCCACGATTCGGCCCAACAGTGGCCACCCAGCCCTAACAGCAAACCAAGCACAAACACAAACATTGCAAACGCAGTGGGGGCGCTGTAGCCGTGCGGACGGCATCTTAAACATCATGTAGGCCGACATGGGCCATCAAGTCAAGTTCTGCGGTGAAGGATCCAAGTTCGAACCCAGGAGTTGAGGTCGGATGATAACAGGAAAACAATAGGCGATCTAACGCATGAGCATACAGTGTACGAGGAGTATTGAGTAGTGTCCAAGGGCCCAGGGCGAAACCCCAGGCCGGATGGCCATCCACGGGGTTCGAGTCGCTGGGGTAAAGAACAGCATTGCTAACAACACATCCAAAATGAGCGGAGAGAGCTGGCGAGGAGAGTGGGGCACTACAGGGAGTGCTCACTCAGCGGCCACGGGAGCATTTATCGGATTAGGTAATGGTATCTCCAGCTCGATGAACTTCACTGCCTCCTCGGGGACCGTGAAGAAGTAGAGTTTGCCATTGTGGGTCAATTTCAATCGCTCCGGGAAGAGGATGGCGTATGGGACATTGCGTTCCCTGAGCAGCTTTTTGACCCCGAGAAATTGGCGCCTTTCCTGCTGGACCGCTACGGAGAAGTCGGGGAAGATCCTAACGGTGTTGGCCTCCAGGCGCAGCTCTCCCTTCTCCCGTGCCAAGCGTAGGATGAGGTCCCTGTCCCGATAGTTCAGGATCCTGGCAATGATGGGTCTCGGAAGATCACCCGGTCTAGGGCGAGGGGACAGGGCCCGATGTGCGCGCTCGACCGTAAAGTGCGGAGACAGGGTCGGGTTGTCGAGCAGTTCCCTAAGCAAGCTCTCGATCGCATCCTCCATGCGCCCCTTGAGTGCGTTCTCGGGGACACCAATGATGCGTAGATTATTCCTGCGAGAGCGGGACTCCAAGTCATCGCATTTGGATTTAACCGCCTTCATGTCCCGGGACAGGGCCGCGACCGTGGCCTGCAGCACGTGTAGTTCGTCCTCATTAGTAGAGATCCTGCCTTCAGCCTCCGCTATTCGGGTCCCGGCTTGGTCTACACGTGTCTTGAGCGAGGCAACATTGGCATGTATATCGTCCAACTTCTCGTGGAAGGAAGCGAAATTTTTGGCCATCGACTCCATGATAACCGTGAGGTCTGGTCCCGGCGGCCCGGCCTGCGACTCCACCCCAGACTCCTCCGGCGGGGGTGGGGATGAGCAAGCGTCGGATCTCGGAACCGCTCTAGCGAATCTATCCATCGATCCTCCCCTGCAGTTTCCTTTCGATTTACTTGGCATGACGAAGAGTAGCGACGGCCGCCGTGGTTATCAAGCGTCAGCCACGTGGAGGTGGTGGGCACAGGGTCCAGGAGTCGAGTCAAGCCCGGGGGGATCTCCACCGATGTGGACGTGGATCACGCTGGCAATGCAGAGCGGGGCGCACCAGGGGGGAGGGGGCAGGGGCGCCCACAGGGCAGGTCCAGGGGCAGCGCGAGGTGATGGCCGGGTCCACCGTGCCCCGTCCGGATGCGTCACCCCTCCGCTCCTCACCTCGACAGTGCAGTCCTCCGCCAGGCGAGTGTCGATGTGGCGGGGCACCCCACAGGCCACCGCAGCCGTCGGTTCGGTCCCAGCCCCCCGTCCGGCAGCGATCCGCCCCGCGGGGTCCCCCAAGGTGGGAGACAGGGGCGGGCGGGCCGCGAAAGAGTGGCGAGGCCTCGAGTGACCGCCGCAGCCCGGGTAGGCCTCCAGAGAGATGCGGCAGTAGCAAGTCTCCCAGTAGTCAGAGAAGGCCGGGACTCCGCCAGGAGCTGCCCAGCAGACAGGGGCAGATGGTTGGCCGCAATAGGAGTGTAGCAAGCTCCGATGTTCGCAGATGTGGGCAGATGAGGGCCGGGGCCGCACGGAGCTCAAAAGCTAAGCAGCCATCTTGGGCTGCTCCACAGCGCCACCCAACAAGGCAGACCTTTGATAAAATAGAAAGCATGTGCAGGGATTTCCTCTGGCATGGGACGAGGAATAGAGTAGCCCTTTGGAAGCTACAAAACTCATATGAAAAAGGGGGCATAAAACTGCCAAACTACGAAATGTACTACATAGCAAGCCAGCTGCAGTATGTAGCTAAATGGCTCTCTCAAGAGTCAACCTCGGAGTCCAGGCTGTTCCGACAGAACTGTGCCCCATACTTCCTAAAGGAAAGGATTGGCTGCCTAAGGCAGACATGGAAGGACGCCCAAGGATGATGGTACTAGGGTGGAAGATATGGCGCAGGGCCTGCCAGCTGATGGTGAATTCATTCCTGTGCTCCCCGCAGGTACCACTAGTGGTGTTGGCCGGCAAAGACAAGCAATTAAGAATGATGATTAGGAAACACTGGGAACCGGTGGTCATAGCAACCATGGGCGATATATGGCAGGAGGGGGACATAAGGGACTTTACGGTATTAGAGGAAGAAACTGGGTTACATACCGGCCAGTATATTACATACCACAGGGTGGTGCGGAAAATCAAGGAGACATGCTCCGAACTTACACTAGCAGAAGAACCGGACACTACCATAGACACAATATACGACATTGCAGAGGGGAGACACGAGATATCCAGAATATATGAGCTGATGATGTCCAAGGTGGGGAAGGAAAAGGCACAACTGAGACGGGACTGGAAAGAGGAAGTGGGAGCCCCAATGAGTGATGTGATTTGGGAACGAGCCCAAGGGTACCACTAAAAAGTGTTGAGGATTGCAAGACTGCAACAGATACAACTGTACATAACCCATAGGGCGTATATGACTCCCCAGAGAATAGCCAAATTCAAAAATGTAGGACGACAAGCATTCCCCAATGTGATGAGGAAAATGCTGGAATGGTGCATATGTTTTGGTCATGCCCAGTCATTGAGCGTTTTTGGAGTGAGGTGGCACATAGGTTGGCTGAAAAAGGAATCAAAATTGTGGTAGATACGGTCTGGGCCTGTTTGATGGGAGGGTTTCCGAGACCGCATAAACTCAAGCATGTGAGTAAACTAAAGGACCTAGCGTATGCACTTGCAAAGAGCAGAATTGCTATGGGGTGGAAGGCATGCCAGGGTCCACGAATAGAGGTCAGGTGGAAAGATCTACAGAAATGGGCCGAAGCGGAAACTGCTGTATGGCAGGATGCAGATGCAAGTAATGTCGGGGGGGAGCAAGAGGCTGGGACCCTGATAGCCTGGAAACAATTAATAGCAAAGTTATTTGCGTTACCACGAGACCCAACGGAAAACATGGAGGAGGAATCCTTACCACAAGATGCAGAAACAGAACACGGAAGGGAATAGGCTCGTAAGGGGGGGAGGGAAGGGGAGAAGCAGTGGACATGGTGAAGCGATGTATCTTTATAATGTTATTGTATGCACTGCAAGTTTGGTTTGTATTGTTTGTTGAAATAAAATTAATAAAATATATATATTTTTTTAAATGATTAAAAAAAAAAAAAAAGCGTGATCAAGCGAGGATGGTTGGTGGGTGTCCACCAAACTAAGCTTAACCAAGAGAGGATGGCCGGTGGGTGTCCATCATAACTAAGCGTAACCAAGAGAGGGTGGCCGGTGGATGTCCACCATAACTAAGCATAATCAAATACCTCTTCTGCACGTCCCGCCCCTATACTACCTACATTTTGGAAACCGGAAGTCGTGACCTGTTCAATGCCAGTAATGGAACCTATACCACGAAGAATCTTGAGGCAAGACACCCATCAGCCATAACCAAGCGTGGATGGCTGATGGGTGTCCACCATAACTAAGCGTAACCAAGAGAGGATGGCAGGTGGATGTCCATCATAACTAAGCATAACCAAGAGAGGATGGCTGTTGGGTGTCCATGATAACTATGTGTAACCAAGAGAGGATGGCCGGTGGGTGTCCATGATAACTAATCGTCATCAAGAGAGAATGGCCGTTGGGTGTCCATCATAATTAAGCTTAACCAAGAGAGGATGGTCGGTGGGTGTCCATCATAACTATGTGGATCCAAGAGAGGGTGGCCGGTGGATGTCCATCATAACTAAGCGTAACAAAGAGAGGAAGGCCGGTGGATGTCCATCATAACTAAGCGTAACCAAGAGAGGAAGGCGGGTGGGCATCCACCATAACTAAGCATAACCAAGAGAGGATGGTTGGTGGGTGTCCATCATAACTATGTGTAACCAAGAGAGGATGGTCAGTGGGTGTCCATCATAGCTATGTGTAACCAAGAGTGGATGGACGGTGGGTGTCCATCATAACTAAGCGTAATCAAGAGGACGGTCATTGGGTGTCCATCATAACTAAGCGTAACCAAGAGAGGAAGGCCGGTGGGTGTCCATCATAACTAAGCGTAAACCAAGAAAGGATGGATGGTGGGTGTCCGTCATAACTAAGTGAAACCAAGAGAGGATGGCCGATGGGTTTCCATCATAACTATGTGTAACCAAGAGAGGATGACCGGTGGGTGTCCATCATAACTAAGCTTAATGAAGAGAGGATGGCCGGTGGGTGTCCAAGATAACTAATCGTAATCAAGAGAGAATGGCTGGTGGGTGTCCATCATAAATAAACTTAACCAAGAGAGGATGGTCGGTGGGTGTCCATCATAACTATGTGTATCCAAGAGAGGGTGCAGGTGGATGTCCATCATAACTAAACATAACCAAGAGATGAAGACCGGTGGATGTCGATCATAACTAAGCGTAACCAAGAGAGGAAGGCCGTTGGGTGTCCATCATAACTAATCGAAACCAAGAGAGGATGGCCAGTGGATGTCCATCATAACTAAGTGTAACCAAGAGAGGAAGGCCATTGGGTGTCCATCATAACTAAGCATAACCAAGAGAGGAAGACCGGTGGATGTCCATCATAACTAAGCGTAACCAAGAGAGGAAGGCCGTTGGGTGTCCATCATAACTAAGTGAAACCAAGAGAGGATGGCCGGTGGATGTCCATCATAACTAAGTGTAACCAAGAGAGGAAGGCCATTGGGTGTCCATCATAACTATGCGTAACCAAGAGAGGAAAGCCGTTGGGTGTCCATCATAACTAAGCGTAACCAAGCGAGGATGGCCGATGGGTGTCCATCATAACTATGCGTAACCAAGAGAGGAAAGCCGTTGGGTGTCCATCATAACTAAGCGTAACCAAGCGAGGATGGCCGATGGGTGTCCATCATAACTAAGCGTAACCAAGAGAGGATGGCCAGTGGGTTTCCATCATAACTAAGCGTAACCAAGAGAGGAAGGTTGGTGGGTGTCCATCAAAACTATGTGTAACCAAGAGAGGATGGCCGGTGGGTGTCCATCATAACTATGTGTAACCAAGAGAGGATGGTTGGTGGGTGTCCACCATAACTAAGCGTAAACAAGAGAGGATGGCCGGTGGGTGTCCATCATAACTAAGCATAACCAAGAGAGGATGGTTGGTGGGTGTCCACCATAACTAAGCATAACCAAGAGAGGATGGCCGGTGGGTGTCCATCTTAACTATGTGTAACCAGTTGAGGATGGTTGGTGGGTGTCCACCATAACTAAGCGTAACCAATAGAGGATGGCCGGTGGGTGTCCATCATAACTAAGCGTAACCAAGAGAGGATGGTTGGTGGGTGTCCATCATAACTATGTGTAACCAAGAGAGGATGGTTGGTGGGTGTCCATTATAACTAAGCGTAATCAAGAGAGGGTGGCGAAGGGTGTCCAGTATAACTAAGCGTAACCAAGAGAGGATGGCCGGTGGTTGTCCATCATAACCAAGGGTAATCAAGAGAGGATGGCGATGGGTGTCCATCATAACTAAGCGTAACCAAGAGAGGATGGTTGGTGGGTGTCCATCATAACTATGTGTAACCAAGAGAGGATGGTTGGTGGGTGTCCATCATAACTATGTGTAACCAAGAGAGCATGGACAGTGGGTGTTCATCATAACTAAGCGTAATCAAGAGAGGATGGCTGTTGGGTGCCCACCATAACTAAGCGTAACCAAGAGAGGATGGCCGGTGGGAGTCCATCATAGCCAAGCGTAACCGAGAGAGGATGGCCGGTGGGTGTCCATCATAACTAAGCAAAACTAAGAGATGATGGCCGGTGGGTGTCCATCATGACTATGTGTAACCAAGAGACGATGGCCGGTGGGTGTCCATCATGACTAAGCGTAATCAATAGAGGATGGTTGGTGGGTGTCCATCATAACTATGTCTAACCAAGAGAGGATGGCCGGTGGGTGTCCATCATAACTATGTCTAACCAAGAGAGGATGGTTGGTGGGTGTCCATCATAACTATCTGTAACCAAGAGAGGATGGACGGTGGGTGTCCATCATAACTAAGCGTAATCAAGAGAGGATGGCTGTTGGGTGTCCACCATAACTAAGTGTAACCAAGAGAGGATGGCCGGTGGGTGTCCATCATAACCAAGCGTAACCAAGAGAGGATGGCCGATGGGTGTCCATCATAACTAAGCGTATCCCAGAGAGGATGGTTGGTGGGTGTCCATCATAACTATGTGTAACCAAGAGAGGATGGTTGATGGGTGTCCATCATAACTATTTGTAACCAAGAGAGGATGGACGGTGGGTGTCCATCATAACTAAGTGTAATCAAGAGAGGATGGCTGTTGGGTGTCCACAATAACTAAGCATAACCAAGAGAGAATGGCCGGTGGGTGTCCATCATAACTAAGCGTAACCAAGAGAGGATGGCCGGTGGGTGTCCATCATGTGTAACCAAGAGACGATGGCCGGTGGGTGTCCCTCATAACTAAGCATAACCAAGAGAGGATGGTTGGCTGGTGTCCATCATAACTATGTGTAACCAAGAGAGGATGGCCGATGGGTGTCCATCATTACTATGTGTAACCAAGAGAGGGTGGCTGTTGGGTGTCCACCACAACTAAGCGTAACCAAGAGAGGATGGTTGATGGGTGTCCATCATAACTATGTGTAACCAAGAGAGGATGGACGGTGGGTGTCCATCATAACTAAGTGTAATCTAGAGAGGATGGCTGTTGGGTGTCCACAATAACTAAGCGTAACCAAGAGAGGATGGCCGGTGGGTGTCCATCATAACCAAGTGTAACCAAGAGAGGATGGCTGGTGGGTGTCCATCATAACTAAGCGTAACCAAGAGAGGATGGCCGGTGGGTGTCCATCATGACTATGTGTAACCAAGAGACGATGGCTGTTGGGTGTCCATCATGACTAAGCGTAATCAATAGAGGATGGCCGGTGGGTGTCTCTAATAACTAAGCATAACCAAGAGAGGATGGTTGGCTGGTGTCCATCATAACTAAGTGTAATCTAGAGAGGATGGCTGTTGGGTGTCCACAATAACTAAGCGTAACCAAGAGAGGATGGCCGGTGGGTGTCCACAATAACTAAGCATAACCAAGAGAGGATGGCCGGTGGGTGTCCATCATAACCAAGTGTAACCAAGAGAGGATGGCCGGTGGGTGTCCATCATAACTAAGCGTAACCAAGAGAGGATGGTTGGTGGGTGTCCATCATAACTATGTGTAACCAAGAGAGGATGGTCAGTGGGTGTTCATCATAACTATGTGTAACCAAGAGAGAATGGCCAGTGGGTGTCCCTCATAACCAAGCATAACCAAGAGAGGATGGCCAATGGGTGTCCATTATAACTATGTATAACCAAGAGAGGATGGTCGGTGGGTGTCCATCATAACTATGTGTAACCAAGAGAGGATGGACGGTGGGTGTCCATCATAACTTAGCATAATCAAGAGGGGACGGCTGGTGGGTGTACATCATAACTAAGCGTAACCAAGAGAGTATGGCCAATGGGTGCCCATCATAACTATGTGTAACCAAGAGAGGATGGCCGGTGGGTGTCCATCATGCCTCACAGACTCTATCTATGTACCCAGCCCAAAGACTGCAGCGGACATGATCTGCACCGCAAACATGGAGTTGACGCTCACGAACTTCCTTCCCAAAACTAGAATCATGTGGTAAGCACACACAGATCACACGTTATTATGCCATGTTCTGTACCGTATGCCATCTGTACTGTTTAAAATCGATTGCATGTTATAGTGCCGCCTCATTGCCTACGCATCTTCTACGGCTTCTATCTGTTCTTGCCTTGCATCGCAAACCATACCTGTTTGCACCTCATCCAGGACACGTAGTATCTTGTCATAGCCGACCTAGTATGTCGTAGCCCATTCTGTTCCTTAGTGCCTGTTGCACTGCAAGCCAGTCGACTTAGCAGACTCCAGGACCACTGTATGCCACTGATACTTGTATTGTATGCCCATTAATAGGAAGTCCCTCATTCTAAGTGTCCCTATGGACATGCACAGCATGTAACCCACTACCTGCCTGTCTGCTTGTTGCCTAACTCTTTATCGTACAAACTGATTGTTCTATAAAGCCGAGCACGTACTGTAAGGTCCTACCCACAGCCCCCTATACCTGTACCTGTAAGGTCATACCCCAGCCTCCTATACCTGTACCTGTAAGGTCCTACCCCAGCCCCCATGCCTGTACCTGTAAGGTCCTACCCACAGCCTCTATACACTTTGCTCTGTCATAATCACTTATACTGCACACCCCAATCAGCAAACCTCCCACTCACCCACCACCTCACCATCTCTGCCCTACCTTCAGCACCATTACTGGTCATCGCATATGCAACATGGCCGCCACTGCACACCCTTTCTTCTAAAACATCCCCAACCCACTTCCTACCCTCCTACTTCACCAAACCTAACCCCCAAGTCACCCATCCTAAACCCACTCCATCTACCACACGCCCAAGATCCCCCAGCACTAGAAACAAACTACTAGGCCTCTGCTCTAGACAACTACCCAAAACCGCACAGGCCCGCCTCGGCACCTCACAGACTACATGCTCACCCAAGTCTGCAACTAACCAAGCCCCACCCAGCCTGCCCAAGGTGACACCTACCTCAACGACAATGGAGGAAGCCAATAGCAAAACCAAATAAATCATGACTCCCACCAACCTACAATGTTCCTTGATTAACGCCAGATCCCTTCAAGCCCATGCCACAGAAATCCACGACCTCATCACAAACCTTGACCTCGACATCCTTGCCATCACCGAGACCTGGCTACATAATGCAGACGGGCCGGCCCTCACATTAGCCATTCCGCTAGGTTACAACATCATTCGGTAGGACAGACTTACAACCACTGGAGGAGGAGTAGCCCTCATTGTCAAGGACCACCTAGAGGTCAGACAAACCCTCGCTAATCTCAGGGAGAACACCGACTCCCTTGCAGTTAAAATCCCAACACTACCATCACCCTTAACCTAGCCTACCACCCACCAGGCCCAATATCAGACTTCCACGACAACCTTATCCACCTCCTAGCTGAAAATATAAAAACAACCACTAAAACAACCCTCCTGGGTGATCTCAATCTGGGAATCAATGACCAGAATGACAGCCCGGCCACATCCCTGGCACTAGCTCTACAAGAACTCTGCTTCGACCAAAAAATCCACTCACCCACACACTGCAAAGGGCACACCCTTCACTGGGTAGCTGACCATAACTGCGATATTGACATCAGCTCTATCACTCCTACCCCCTTGTCCGACCATCTACTTATACACTTTCTCATCCCCCCATATGCAACGACCTCCAAAAATCCCAGCCAAACGCCACTAGCATTGGCTAGAAGCACCAGAAACATCACTACAGAAAGGCTACTCCCATACCTAGACATTCTTACCTCCACCCTCCCCACCGCCTCAGACCCATTGGTACTGGCAGACACCTACAAATCCACAATCAGTACGGCGATAGACATCATCGCTCCACTCTAGAAAAAAATGAAAATAAATACTAAACATTCTAATACCTGGTTTTCTTCAGAACTAAAAGAACTACGTACCCAGAAACGCAAAGCGCTGAACAAATGGCAAATTCCCCAAATGCATCCTCGCTATCCTTGTATAGAACACTTGCTATCCAATACAAGGAAGCCATAATCACAGCTAAATCTGCATCCTGCAATGACAGAATCTCAAATGCTAGCTCGGAATCAAGAGAGGTTTTTGCCATTTTTAAAGAATTATCCACGCCAGCCGCCAAGTCCCAAGAGATCATTAAAAACCAAACGTGGTGCAACGCCATACAGTCTGCCCTACTAAACAAAGTGGAACTCCTGCAGAAGAAAATTCAAAACCACCACAAAAACCTCACCCAGCACATTATGCTATCCTCTAGCTCCGAGATAGAGGTCACAAAAGACCCAATAACACCTTTCAAATTCAGAGAAATCTCTGAATCAGATGTTATAGAGATTGTGAATAGAATCAGGCCATCCAACTGCAAAGGCAATGCCTGCCTCGACAAACTAGTCAAAGACTGTGTAAAAACACTTGCACCTTTTCTCAAGACGTTCATCAATGCCTCCTTCACCTCCAAAACTGTCCCAGATAGCCAGAATGAAGACTGGGTGCACCCACTTAAAAAAACCTACCCTGGACCCAGATATTGCAAATAACTACAGACACATCACCACTGTCCCTTTCCTGCTCAAGACCCTGTACAAAGTTGCCTACACGCAAATCCATCAATATCTGGAGGAAAACCACATCCTAGGAAAAAGACAATCAGGTTTCTGTCCAGGACACAGGACTGAGTCTGCCCTACTCGATCTTAAAATACAACTCGGCAACATCATGGACAAAGGCAAACTGGCACTTCTCCTCTTACTAGATCTGTCCGCTACCTTCGACCTGGTTAACCATGATATCCTAGGTATGCAACTAAAAAACTAAGCCCACTTCTCACCACAAGCCATTGCTTGGGTTACCTCCTCTTAAAGGGTCGACTCATGAAAGTCTTTTCAGACTGTGCATGCGCCTCCCCCATGACTATCAACTGCGGAGTCCTGCAGGGCTTTTGCACAGCCCCCATGCTGTACAACATATTCCCCCTCCCACTCTTCAATGACCTAGATCATCGCGACATAGCCTACACAAACTACGCCGACGACACCCAAGTATTAGTCCCTCTAACCAGAATCTATGAACAAGAGGCGCGGACCTAACCAAGATCTACACAGCCATCCAGACTTGGATGGGAGCCAACGGTCTCTGTTTAAATGGCCTCTGTTTAAACGGCCTCTGTTTAAACGGGGACAAAACCGAGATCCTCATAGTAGGCACCAAAGAAACCCTTAACAAGCTCCCACCACAATACAAACCCGTTACTATCGACAACTCCTCCATCACTGTCCCTGCAGGGATAAAAAAACTCTAGGAGCATACCTTTACTCAACCCTGTCCATGTCACGCCAGGTTAACGCTATAGCCTCTTCTGCCACACTGACCACTAAGGTTATCAATGCAGTCAAGCCCTTCCTCTCTACCAAAAATTGTCTATCTGTCGGCAGAGCTGCAGTGAGCACCAAGCTGGACTACTGCAATGCCCTCTTCCTGGGCATCTCTGCAAAAAACATCAACAAATTACAAGTCACACAGAATAATGCCTCGAGGGCGGCACTGAGTATCCCCAAAAGGGAACACATCTCCCAGGCGAGGAAATAAGCACACTGGTTACCAGTAAAAGAACGCATACTTTTCAAAACCATGGCCATCACATATAGATCCCTCTCCGCCGACGCCCCCTCATACTTCTCAGAGAGGATCACTTTCAACTCCTCCACCAGACCCACCAGATCTCACCTGGCCAACCAGATATATGTGCCCGCCTTTAAAAGATCCAAAGCTGGGGGGTCCAGCTTTCAACACCTGGATCCTAATAGCTGGAATGCACTGCCCACAGCATTAAGAGACGAACAATCCTACATTGCCTTCTGCAAAATGCAGAAAACCTCTTTGTTCAACTAAGCTGCTTCTTGATCCAACTACAATGAATAGCTATGCTGGCTAAATGTTACCTACTAACCTACAAAGCATCTCAATACTGCCAGCTAGGTACTGTTTTTACCTGTTCAATGTACTCCTGTACCATGTTTTATCTGTTCAATGTATTCCTGTACCTGTACCAAGTGAGCATTCTGTAACAGCGCCACGATGTCCCCGGGCCGATGTGCGCTATACAAATTCAAATAAATCAATAAATAAATAACTAAGCGTAACCAAGAGAGGATGGCCGCTGGGTGTCCATCATACATGACTAAGTGTTACCAAGAGAGGATGGCCGGTGGGTGTCCATCATAACTATGTGTAACCAAGAGAGGATGGCCGGTGGATGTCCACCATAACTAAGCGTAACCAAGAGAGGATGGCTGGTGGGTGTCCATCATAACCAAGTGTAACCAAGAGAGGATGGCCGGTGGATGTCCACCATAACTAAGCGTATCCCAGAGAGGATGGCTGGTGGGTGTCCATCATAACCAAGTGTAACCAAGAGAGGATGGCCGCTGGGTGTCCATCATACATGACTAAGTGTTACCAAGAGAGGATGGCCGGTGGGTGTCCATCATAACTATGTGTAACCAAGAGAGGATGGCCGGTGGATGTCCACCATAACTAAGCGTAACCAAGAGAGGATGGCTGGTGGGTGTCCATCATAACCAAGTGTAACCAAGAGAGGATGGCCGGTGGATGTCCACCATAACTAAGCGTATCCCAGAGAGGATGGCTGGTGGGTGTCCATCATAACCAAGTGTAACCAAGAGAGGATGGCCGCTGGGTGTCCATCATACATGACTAAGTGTTACCAAGAGAGGATGGCCGGTGGGTGTCCATCATAACTATGTGTAACCAAGAGAGGATGGCCGGTGGATGTCCACCATAACTAAGCGTAACCAAGAGAGGATGGCTGGTGGGTGTCCATCATAACCAAGTGTAACCAAGAGAGGATGGCCGGTGGATGTCCACCATAACTAAGCGTATCCCAGAGAGGATGGCTGGTGGGTGTCCATCATAACCAAGTGTAACCAAGAGAGGATGGCCGGTGGATGTCCACCATAACTAAGCGTAACCAAGAGAGGAAGGCCGATGGGTGTCCATCATAACTATGTGTAACCAAGAGAGGATGGCTGGTGGGTGTCCATCATAACCAAGTGTAACCAAGAGAGGATGGCCGGTGGATGTCCACCATAACTAAGCGTAACCAAGAGAGGATGGCTGGTGGGTGTCCATCATAACTATGTGTAACCAAGAGAGGATGGCTGGTGGGTGTCCATCATAACCAAGTGTAACCAAGAGAGGATGGCCGGTGGATGTCCACCATAACTAAGCGTAACCAAGAGAGGATGGCTGGTGGGTGTCCATCATAACCAAGTGTAACCAAGAGAGGATGGCCGGTGGATGTCCACCATAACTAAGCGTAACCAAGAGAGGATGGCTGGTGGGTGTCCATGATAACCAAGTGTAACCAAGAGAGGATGGCCGGTGGATGTCCACCATAACTAAGCGTAACCAAGAGAGGAAGGCCGATGGGTGTCCATCATAACTATGTGTAACCAAGAGAGGATGGCTGGTGGGTGTCCATCATAACCAAGTGTAACCAAGAGCGGATGGCCGGTGGATGTCCACCATAACTAAGCGTAACCAAGAGAGGATGGCAGGTATGTGTCCACCATAACTAAGCGTAACCAAGAGAGGAAGGCCGATGGGTGTCCATCATAACTATGTGTAACCAAGAGAGGATGTCTGGTGGGTGTCCATCATAACTATGTGTAACCAAGAGAGGATGGCAGAAGAGTGTCCATCATAACTATGTGTAACCAAGAGAGGATGGCCGGTGGGTGTCCATCATAACTATGTGTAACCAAGAGAGGATGGCAGAAGAGTGTCCATCATAACTAAGCGTAACCAAGAGAGGATGGCCGGTGGGTGTCCATCATACATGACTAAGTGTTACCAAGAGAGGATGGCCGGTGGGTGTCCATCATAACTATGTGTAACCAAGAGAGGATGGCCGGTGGGTGTCCATCATACATAACTAAGCGTAACCAAGAGAGGATGGCCAGTGGGTGTCCATCATAACTAAGCGTAACCAAGAGAGGGTGGCAAGTATGTGTCCATCATAACCATGTGTAACCAAGAGAGGATGGCCGGTGGATGTCCACCATAACTAAGCGTAACCAAGAGAGGAAGGCCGATGGGTGTCCATCATAACTATGTGTAACCAAGAGAGGATGGCTGGTGGGTGTCCATCATAACCAAGTGTAACCAAGAGAGGATGGCCGGTGGATGTCCACCATAACTAAGCGTAACCAAGAGAGGATGGCAGGTATGTGTCCACCATAACTAAGCGTAACCAAGAGAGGAAGGCCGATGGGTGTCCATCATAACTATGTGTAACCAAGAGAGGATGTCTGGTGGGTGTCCATCATAACTATGTGTAACCAAGAGAGGATGGCAGAAGAGTGTCCATCATAACTATGTGTAACCAAGAGAGGATGGCCGGTGGGTGTCCATCATAACTATGTGTAACCAAGAGAGGATGGCAGAAGAGTGTCCATCATAACTAAGCGTAACCAAGAGAGGATGGCCGGTGGGTGTCCATCATACATGACTAAGTGTTACCAAGAGAGGATGGCCGGTGGGTGTCCATCATAACTATGTGTAACCAAGAGAGGATGGCCGGTGGGTGTCCATCATACATAACTAAGCGTAACCAAGAGAGGATGGCTGGTGGGTGTCCACCATAACTAAGCGTAACCAAGAGAGGAAGGCCGATGGGTGTCCATCATAACTATGTGTAACCAAGAGAGGATGTCTGGTGGGTGTCCATCATAACTATGTGTAACCAAGAGAGGATGGCAGAAGAGTGTCCATCATAACTATGTGTAACCAAGAGAGGATGGCCGGTGGGTGTCCATCATAACTATGTGTAACCAAGAGAGGATGGCAGAAGAGTGTCCATCATAACTAAGCGTAACCAAGAGAGGATGGCCGGTGGGTGTCCATCATACATGACTAAGTGTTACCAAGAGAGGATGGCCGGTGGGTGTCCATCATAACTATGTGTAAACAAGAGAGGATGGCCGGTGGGTGTCCATCATACATAACTAAGCGTAACCAAGAGAGGATGGCTGGTGGGTGTCCACCATAACTAAGCGTAACCAAGAGAGGAAGGCCGATGGGTGTCCATCATAACTATGTGCAACCAAGAGAGGATGTCTGGTGGGTGTCCATCATAACTATGTGTAACCAAGAGAGGATGGCAGAAGAGTGTCCATCATAACTATGTGTAACCAAGAGAGGATGGCCGGTGGGTGTCCATCATAACTATGTGTAACCAAGAGAGGATGTCAGAAGAGTGTCCATCATAACTAAGCGTAACCAAGAGAGGATGGCCGGTGGGTGTCCATCATACATGACTAAGTGTTACCAAGAGAGGATGGCCGGTGGGTGTCCATCATAACTATGTGTAACCAAGAGAGGATGGCCGCTGGGTGTCCATCATAACTAAGCATAATCAAGAGAGGATGGCCGGTGGGTGTCCATCATAACTAAGCTTAACCAAGAGAGGGTGGTCGGTGGGTGTCCATCATAACTATGTGTATCCAAGAGAGGAAGGCCATTGGGTGTCCATCATAACTAAGCGTAACCAAGAGAGGAAGGCCGGTGGATGTCCATCATAACTAAGCGTAACCAAGAGAGGAAGGCCGTTGGGTGTCCATCATAACTAAGCGTAACCAAGAGAGGATGGCTGTTGGGTGTCCATCATAACTAAGCGTAACCAAGAGAGGATGGCAGGTATGTGTCCATCATACATAACTAAGCGTAACCAAGAGAGGATGGCCGCTGGGTGTCCATCATAACTAAGCATAATCAAGAGAGGATGGCCGGTGGGTGTCCCTCATAACTAAGCATAATCAAGAGAGGTTGGCCGGTGGGTGTCCATCATAACTAAGCTTAACCAAGAGAGGGTGGTCGGTGGGTGTCCATCATAACTATGTGTATCCAAGAGAGGGTGCCGATGGATGTCCATCATAACTAAGCGTAACCAAGAGAGGAAGGCCGGTGGATGTCCATCATAACTAAGTGTAACCAAGAGAGGATGGCCGATGTGTGTCCACCATAAGTATGTGTAACCAGGAGAGGATGGCCGGTGGGTGTCCACCATAACTAAGCATATCCAAGAGAGGATGGCCGGTGGGTGTCCATCATAACTAAGCGTAACCAAGAGAGGATGGTTGGTGGGTGTCCATCATAACTATGTGTAACCCAGAGAGGATGGTTGGTGGGTGTCCATCATAACTATGTGTAACCCAGAGAGGATGGTTGGTGGGTGTCCGCCATAACTAAACATAACCAAGAGAGGATGGGCGGTGGGTGTCCATCATAACCAAGCATAACCCAGAGAGGATGGTTGGTGGGTGTCCATCATAACTAAGCGTAACCAAGAGAGGATGGTTGGTGGGTGTCCATCATAACTATGTGTAACCCAGAGAGGATGGTTGGTGGGTGTCCATCATAACTATGTGTAACCCAGAGAGGATGGTTGGTGGGTGTCCATCATAACTATGTGTAACCCAGAGAGGATGGTTGGTGGGTGTCCGCCATAACTATGTGTAACCCAGAGAGGATGGTTGGTGGGTGTCCATCATAACTATGTGTAACCCAGAGAGGATGGTTGGTGGGTGTCCGCCATAACTAAGCATAACCAAGAGAGGATGGTTGGTGGGTGTCCATCATAACTATGTGTAACCAAGAGAGGATGGCCGATGTGTGTCCACCATAAGTATGTGTAACCAAGAGAGGAAGGCCGGTGGATGTCCATCATAACTAAGTGTAACCAAGAGAGGATGGCCGATGTGTGTCCACCATAAGTATGTGTAACCAGGAGAGGATGGCCGGTGGGTGTCCACCATAACTAAGCATATCCAAGAGAGGATGGCCGGTGGGTGTCCATCATAACTAAGCGTAACCAAGAGAGGATGGTTGGTGGGTGTCCATCATAACTATGTGTAACCCAGAGAGGATGGTTGGTGGGTGTCCATCATAACTATGTGTAACCCAGAGAGGATGGTTGGTGGGTGTCCGCCATAACTAAACATAACCAAGAGAGGATGGGCGGTGGGTGTCCATCATAACCAAGCATAACCCAGAGAGGATGGTTGGTGGGTGTCCATCATAACTAAGCGTAACCAAGAGAGGATGGTTGGTGGGTGTCCATCATAACTATGTGTAACCCAGAGAGGATGGTTGGTGGGTGTCCATCATAACTATGTGTAACCCAGAGAGGATGGTTGGTGGGTGTCCATCATAACTATGTGTAACCCAGAGAGGATGGTTGGTGGGTGTCCGCCATAACTATGTGTAACCCAGAGAGGATGGTTGGTGGGTGTCCATCATAACTATGTGTAACCCAGAGAGGATGGTTGGTGGGTGTCCGCCATAACTAAGCATAACCAAGAGAGGATGGTTGGTGGGTGTCCATCATAACTATGTGTAACCAAGAGAGGATGGTTGGTGGGTGTCCATCATAACTATGTGTAACCAAGAGAGGGTGGCCGGTGGGTGTCCACCATAACTATGTGTAACCAAGAGAGGATGGTTGGTGGGTGTCCATCATAACTAAGCGTTACCAAGAGAGGCTGTGAGGCCCTCTTAAAGCTACCAAACTTTATTCTCTGCTTTGCTTGTGCAGTTTTAAAATGGCAACTGCTGTCACGTTTATTTCTCTGCAGGACACTTTTGCTTTGCTATCTACCGATTGCCTGGTGCATGCCTGTCACATTATTTCGCTTCCTATGCGTAGCAGAAACCTTATCTACCTAAGATGTTCTGCGCTACTTGTGTAGTGAGTCCCTATCTTGTGTACACGCCTTCCTGCCACCTAATCTAT
Organism: Ambystoma mexicanum; assembly: GCF_040938575.1. NCBI lineage: Eukaryota > Metazoa > Chordata > Amphibia > Caudata > Ambystomatidae > Ambystoma > Ambystoma mexicanum. The sequence continues at coordinate 47,915,461 of NC_090929.1, read as the reverse complement.
TCTCTTTTAAACACACTAATTGTGCAAGTTAATGCCTTATCTGATCCCTACTAATGTGGCGCAAAATAACTATTCTTTATAACAGCTGCATTTCTAGGAGAGTTCAAAGTGCAGTTTCAAATGTGTCCTTATCTTGTTATTCTGTTAGGGTAGGCAGAGGGAGCTGGAACATGCTCTCTAGTCAATAATTGCCTCACTACAGTCTGCACTGCCATCAGCTAACCCTGTACACATCATGCAAGTTATCAAAAACACAGATTTAGAGACACTTGGGCCTCAATACAAGTTTGTCGGTGTGGAATTAACGTGCCGATATTAACATATGCCGGCACGTTTCCACACCAGCCAACTACAAGTTTGCTGGTGAAGTGCCAGAATTACCTGCAGTTAAGAGCCAGACTTAATTCTGGTACCTTACCGGCAAAGATAGCCAGTATTACCGGCACTGGTATTACCAGTGCCGGTAATACCAGCAAATCCCCCCATAGAGTCCTATGGAACCCCATGGAATGGGGATTTACCACCAACACTGGCACTCATAATCCAGTAACTATACCGCCAGACCGAGTGCCAGCATCGGTATTTCCGTTTGCTGGTATCCTGGCGGATTTACCGCCAGGCACTGGCAAACCTTTAATGATGACCAAGAACAGAACTTTTCAATGGAGAAGAGAGTTCTCCTGCACTGATAGCAATAGGGACTGATCAGTGCCCCAAAAAGAAGAGGTCAGCAGGGTAGGTAAAGTGAAAAAGGTTTCACTTGCCTCCAAAAAGCCAGGCAATGTTCAAAACAATAGCAACAGCGGGGTGTGCCATTGATGTCTATGAAGGGAAACCAGCAAAAATAAACATCTTTCCTAACAGTGGCGTGTGGATCTGCAGATGGGAAAATGAATGAACGAGTGGATGCATGGATGAATCGTTATGTCAGCAGAGGTGTTACTGAAAGTATGGGTGAATGAGTGAATTATTAGGTGCCTATCTAAAGGGGTGGACGGAATGGTAAATAAATTGATGTTAATTGATATGAAGATTGCAAACATGCAGGTGCATAATATCATGGATAAAGATATGAATGGGTGATTGACTACAGTGGTAGTCGATGAATGGGTGATTGACTACAGTGATAGTGAATGAATGGGTGAGTTGATGACTGAACACAGCGGTAGTCGATGAATGGGTGAGTGGATGACTGAAGACAGCGGTAGTCGATGAATGGGTGAGTGGATGACTGAACACAGCGGTAGTCAATGAATGGGTGAGTGGATGACTGAACACAGCCGTAGTCGATGAATGGGTGCGTGGATGACTGACCCCAGTGGCAGTCGATGAATGGGTGAGTGGATGACTGATCACAGTGGTAGTCGATGAATGGGTGCGTGGATGACTGACCACAGTGGCAGTCGATGAATGGGTGATTGACTACAGTGATAGTGAATGAATGGGTGAGTTGATGACTGACCACTGCGGCAGTCGATCAATGGGTGAGTGAATGACTGACCACAGTGCTAGTCAATGAATGGGTGAGTGGATGACTGAAGACGGCGGTAGTCGAAGAATGGGTGCGTGGATGACTGACCCCAGTGGCAGTCGATGAATGAGTGAGTGGATGACTGACCACAGCGGTAGTCGATGAATGGGTGCGTGGATGACTGACCACAGTGGCAGTCGATGAATGGGTGAGTGTATGACTGACCGCAGCGGCAGTCGATGAATGGGTGAGTGGATGACTGACACCAGTGGCAGTCGATGAATGGGTGAGTGGATGACTGACCACAGCGGTAGTCGACAAATGGGTGCGTGGATGACTGACCCCAGTGGCAGTCGATGAATGAGTGAGTGGATGACTGACTACAGCGGTAGTCGATGAATGGGTGCGTGGATGACTGACCACAGTGGCAGTCGATGAATGGGTGAGTGTATGACTGACCACAGCGGCAGTCGATGAATGGGTGAGTGGATGACTGACCCCAGTGGGAGTCGATGAATGGGTGAGTGGATGACTGACCACAGCGGTAGTCGACGAATGGGTGCGTGGATGACTGCCCCAGTTGCAGTCGATGAATGGGTGAGTGGATGACTGACCACAGCGGTAGTCCATGAATGGGTGTGTGGATGACTGACCACAGCGGTAGTCGACGAATGGGTGCGTGGATGACTGACCACAGTGGTAGTCGATGAATAAGTGTGTGAAAATGTGGGCACATTTTTGGGTGGATAATTAAAAGATTGGATGAACAGATAGTCAAATCACCAGAATGTTGGATAAATCAGTGCTTGGATGACAAGAAGAATTTAGAAGCAGATTGGTGGGTGATGGGATACTTTGACAGAATGATGGGCTGGCTGCATTTGTTACTGCTGAGTTTTACATTGCAGAATGTTGAGTTATCACCGACTTGCAGCTCAGTGCAGCAGTAAAATGTGTAGGCGAACCCTGTACAGCCCCCGAGTACCCTGCAGCCCCAACCTACCAACCTCCAAAACATTATCCTTCTTCCCAGACCGACCTTCATCACATTTCCTGAGCTTTGTATTTTAGGTGATTTTCTTGTAGATGAATATATTGCACTGAAAAACGTAGGCAGTGAATATTCTGCAAGGAAATCGCTGGATATCAGTGGGTCAAGAAGCGGCTTAGCTCTCAGTGCATGCTTTATAAATGATCTCACTCATTTGCACACTCACTCGTGCACGGGTGGAGCGCAGGCTAATTGGAAAAACAGGTGGGTGGATGTGTAGGCGGGTGGATATATGAGCAGCTGTGAGGATTTCCTCGTGTAAAAGCCGCTCACAAGATGCTGTCTGTGTACAAAACATTGGGACCTGATCAAGTTGGATCCAACACCGCATCGCCTCTTTCCAGAGCCACCTATGTTAGCTTATAAGAGAGGAAAGAACCTAAGAGACACTGATTCAAGCGGAAAAATCAAGAGTCCAAAACAAACACTGCTGAGAAAACGGAAAAGGTGGCACATTTGCCTGTTTAAACGGTCAGCATTGTTCGAATTTGATAAAAGGAAAACACATCACACATCCTAATATGGGAAAGAAAATACCCTTACATGATTATGCGACTTGCAAAAGCAAAAACATAATATATGCCCTAAAATGTCTCTGTGGGAAAAACCATGCGCAAAACCAAAAAAACGCTGGACTGAGCACAAGTTCAACATCAGGACCAGAAACATAAAATCAGCAAGCTTCAGGCATTTTAGGGACAACAATCACACAATAGCAAAACTTACATGCATAATCTCAGAAGTCATACATCCTCTATCAAGAGGTGAAATCTAGCCAAGAACCTATCGCAAAGAGAGCTTTACTGGATTCACAAATTAGACTCAATGGCCCCATTAGGACTCAACGAGGAATTCTACTTAGGCCCATTCCTCTAGTAGGGGGGCTCTTCAAAAATCATTGATCACTATTTCCCACTCAGGATAGGGCGACATCAGTTGCTAAGATTGTGGACTCACTTGAAGCAGCTACGGAATATACTCATAAGAGTTTCTTGTAATATAAATAATTGTACAATTATCAAACATCAAATTCCAGAGTTGGTGATGGCCAGGAATACAGTGGAGGGTAATCATTAATTGGCATTTCAGATAGGTCTGTTTTGTCCTGTACATAAAATTATAGACACATGTCAGCCCTCCTGGCAGATGGTCAGGACTACCGCACCTGGACTATTCAACTGCTGAGATTGTGAACTCCTTAGAGACAGCACGCTCTCAGAAAGTCAATGCATAATTTGACCATTGTGTTCGGAAAAGTGATCTTTCGGTGTTTAGACAACTATCGACAGAGATTGGATATTATATAGAATAAAGGGAGAATGGACTTTCTATTCTGTAGTGGCACAATTCAATCGAATGTCTTACTAATTGGATTAGAAAGAACTTTATGTAAAAAGGGTTTTAATGGAACAATTGAGGACAGCACAGACACAGTAGGTCAAGCCAATTTAAATGCAATAAGGTTGTCACACAATTGACCAGATATCTGTCCCTTGATGAACAATCTTGTCAATTTTATTTCACGTGTACACACTATGAATGGGCAAAAGAAGAAAATATAGTTCTATGGAGAATTAGATTCTCACACGAATAGTGCCATGTGGTAAATAGCATACATCGAAGTAGTCCTAAATAGTATCACCAGCAAGAATGGGAGGGCTGTATTCGCTTTGAAACCCCTCACTAAAAAAAAGATTTGCATTTGGGTATCGTTCTACTTGGAGATACTTCACCATTTTCATTATAGAATACAGATCATTAAACACAATGAACCGACTGCAATATCAGTGTAGTTGCACTGAACATGTTAACCAACCAGAGCTTTGCGTTTATTTTTATGACTTTTTCAACATTAAGTTCGAAGTGTCATAATACTGGGATGACCGCTAGCCTTATTTTAACATCATCATTATTACGACCTTTTATTTACACGGCTGATGTCATTCACGCATAATGTGATGACGTCACCATTACGCGATGGTGCCACAATAAATAGCAGCCATATTGCATCGTCCGGCGTCTCCACAACCGGGTTTCACACAGATTGATGCAATGCGTGGATACAACACATAAGTGATCAGTTACTAGGGAGACCTGAGTCACGAGACCTAACCCTAACTACTTATCCCACATATATCAATCTTTTTCCAGCCAGATGGATTCATCAAGACGTTTAACCCTACGCCAAAAAACCGAGCCGAGGACAGAGAAGGAACAGGGTGAGTTTCTTATTACACTCATCATGGCCTCATGACCTCACTGGGATTGAGAACAGTCACCTCTAGAGCAATGTTTCTTTATCATCACAGATTGAAAAGACTCTGTAAACGAGGGATGCGCCACAGGACCCAGTGGGGCAGCCAAAGTAGAAGATACCATAGCATCCTAGCTACTCGTGCAAGGCCAGCTATTTCTATTTAAAGTTGTAAAATGATGCTCTTAGACAGGATGTTGAGGCATCATACACATAGTCATAATGATTGCAATGCTGATTGAAAAGAGTTGGTGACACTGGATTTCTCAATCCCCATAGAATTGGACTCTACAAAGAGAACTAATGCTAGCTATCCAACATGCTAAGGATCTATTTCCCTGATCTCATGGGATTAGCACTCTTAAACACCAAGGCACTGATCTAACCAAATGATGAAAGTTAGTAATATTGTGTTTTACATTTTAAACACACACTGCTAGGTAGCACAAAAAGGACCTTTTTGAATTGTGTTGAGCTTTCTGTCTTGACTTAGTAGAAATACTAATGAAACGTCAGTGTACATTTGACTAAATTGATACAATTTATGTAAAACTTTGCTATTTATTTATAGAATAATTTTTTTACAATTAAAGACCCTGATGAAGAGAACGAGAATATTGAAACGTGTTGGGCAATATGAATAAAATGTTTCAAAAGGAAAAAATGAATCTGTATTCTTTTAAAATGTATGATGCTAAACTATTCTACAACCTAGAAATAATCTAACTTGAAGAAAGAGTGTAAAAGGTGTCCCTTGTTGGGATCAGCCTTTTTTCCAAAAAGTTTGGCTTATTGATTGAGCTATAGAAAGTGTGCAGGCGAAGCGGGTTCCCTCAATTTGGGAACTTCTTTTTTTATTCTATGGGTGACAACCCATATGCCAGGGTTGTTGTTTTCTCCTCTGCACCTTAAATACAATCTAACATTTTTCTTTCAAATCCATAAAATATCTGGAAATTACTTTAAGTTATCATAGAACTAACAGAAGTGCAGGGTATTCTTAACAAATATGTGTAGAAAACATTCTCCATGGTCACCGAGACAAGCATAAAACGTGCACCGCCACAAACCATACTCTGGGAACAAAGCAAACGTTGGACAATACGGATCGAAGAACCAACAATAAAACAACCACACACTGAGAGCCAAGCAGAAACCCACTAACCACACCCTCCTCTTGTCCACACCTGCATACCCTTCATGCTCCACACATGCCCAAATGGGCCAGCAAAGCTACACACAAAAAACACACAAACCACACATCCAGAGCTAATCACGGCCCAAGACCAAACAGGTGCAAACAACAAACAACCCAGACACTGGATGCTACAGCTGCACACAACAAAGCACACCCAGAGCGCTGACACACACAGACACCAGTTTCTCCTGGTTCTGCAAGCCTCAACAGAAGAGTGCAACTTCTATCCGATCCCAATTCCCTCCCTAAACCTACCCCACACCCACTTTTCCTACAGAGCCACGTGAGCGCCTGCAGACCATGCAAATGGCGGCAGTGGTGGTGTAAATCATCCTAACATATCATATACGCACCAGGTAAAATGAGCATCTCCGCGCTGGAAGACTGGAGGTGCCCGTCCTTGTACCAGGCTATTTCTGCCTCCAGGTTCGACTGCACATCACACAGCAGGTTGACGGTGAGTCCCAGGATGGCCATGACCGTTTCTGGGTTAACACCCACGATCTTCGGTGGAACTGCAGCACCCCCAAAATATAATAAATAGGAGCATTAGCAATACCCATCTGGTAATGATGTCTTATAACCAAAGCAATGTTACTTCTTAACACTCACACTGCACAGTGACTGAGAACAGCTTCTCCACAGACCCAGCTGCATTCTCCGCCACACAGACGTAGGTGTCTGCATCCGCCATTTCCACCCGGTTGATCTGCGGAATAGTAGGGAAACAGCTCAGCGTTTCAGGTGTGGACAGTTGGAAAGGGACCAAAACAGACACGTTGAAGTTGCCAGGACAAGGAAGGAGGAGGTTCACAGAGGCGTAGCCAGGATTATCTAACAAGTGAGGCTTGGAGCTAATGTAGTTGGGCCCACCGCAGTGACTTTAACATCTGTAAATTCCCCGCACTGCTGCTGAGCGGCCATTTACACATTGTGGGTGGGCCTTGCCCGCTCCGGCCCCACCCTGTCTATGCCTCTGGAGGATCAGAGGCTCAGTGTGAGTAGAAAGGCCTGAAACACGGGTGGTCAAGGCGATGCAGCCGTACAGGAAATGATGCATGCACACAGGTTTCATGGAATGTAGAGCAAGACGTCATTTCCTGTGGGCCACAGCTCTGGTTCAAATGAACACACACTTACACATAATAATGCAGTCGAAGGACCAAACAGAAGAAATGAGATGGCATGGCTGCCACGGTGCACATTGCTCTCCTGTGGGCCTGGGCGGTACAACACAACTGTACCAGATGGATGCAAATACCAAACTCCATTGCACTGTCAAGGCACCCCTTCCTCTCTGGAAGCAGTGGTAAAATGCGTAGATTTACAGGGGCGCATGAAGGATTAAGGGACCTCATACCTGCAGGTGTCTCCCCTCCTCCAGGATCTGATGCTTGCTGGTGCCTTCGATGGGCTGGCCATTCTGGAGCCAGGAGATCTCAGGAGATGGCGTCCCAGTGGCCTCACACTTCAGGAGGGCAGTTCCGTTGGCGATCACCGCCACCTCCTCTAACACCTCATGCACGTCACCTTCAAACACTGGGGGGCCTGGAATGACAAATGGGAGATCAGCGGATATTCATCAAGGGCTTATGGTAAAGGGTCCCATCAGCACTCCCAGGTTTCACTCTGACCTTCTCACAGCTGTGGAATAAGGCCACCCTTTGGCCCAGGTGACAGATGTAATGGCGTGACTAGAAGTTCACAGGACTCCCTGCCAGATCCATCAATCCATCGACATGCGCGAGATGAGCTCCGGCACTTAACGGAACACTTCTTTTCCGCTGCATGCGTGAGATGAGCTCCGACACTTAACGGAACACTTCTTTTCTGCTGCATGCGTGAGATGAGCTCCGGAACTTAACGGAACACTTCTTTTCCGCTGCATGCGCGAGATGAGCTCCGACACTTAACGGAACACTTCTTTTCTGCTGCATGCGTGAGATGAGCTCCGACACTTAACGGAACACTTCTTTTCTGCTGCATGCGTGAGATGAGCTCCGGAACTTAACAGAGCACTTCTTTTCCGCTGCATATGCGAGATGAGCTCCGACACTTAACGGAGCACTTCTTTTCCGCTGCATGCGCGAGATGAGCTCCGGCACTTAACAGAGCACTTTTTTTCTGCTCAGCTGCTCAAGTTACCTTGCATTGTTACAATGTTTCTAACTACATTTGCAAAACAAGGAACATTTAGAATCTTATTGTAACTGTCGGGGCTGTGATCCAATTGGTCCCTGATAAGCAATCTTAATTAGAGGACGTTGTGGCCCTAGTGCCTGCAGCCATGAGCTGTAGGATGCTCTGTAAACTGCATGCATCTTACAGGTTTCATCTCTGCCTATGTCTTGTAACAGACGAATAAAAGCAATATATAATGTATTTCGGGTAATAGTCGAGTGTTGTACATCAGTGGGAGCACAGACCTACATTCCATGATGAACGATAGCCATGTTCTCACCTACCTGTAAGAGTTTATGTTAGGCCATTTTGGGGGGTCCCGCTGTTCATTTTTAGGGGCCGCTGAATCTTTTGATTTTTCCCTATTCTATTTTGTGGATCTCTATCCTCTATTTTTGGACAGTGCCCCAGCCACGGCACCCCTTTTTAGAGCATGATTTCATGGGAACGTATAGGGCCCCTGGGACCAGGGTGCTTTAGGGGGTGCTCATGCAGGCGTCCTTTGGGAATTGGGCTGCTCCATTTTTGGCGCAAGTGATGAGATTTGAGGATCTGGCCCTGCGCACCTAAACGAGGGTCCTTCTGAGCACCAGGTCACCCTACTACGGTTGTAACAAGGGTGGTGGGGTCTGCACTCTTTTGTGGGTTCATCTGTAACCTGAACGGGAAAATTTGGGCTGCCACCAGGTACCTCCGGAAGCCAGTGCCTCCTGCGCCATGGATACTCACTCAGCACCACAAGCTCATAGTGCAAGCTGTCTTCTCCAGCCTCATTGGTCGCCTCGCATGTATACTTCCCAGAATCCTCTGGTTTGGCCACCGCTATCTGTAGTAAGCGTCCACCTGGAAAAGCGGGAACAGGTAGTTAGGTTTCAGAGCTTGCGCGAGGGCAGATGCAAGTTATTAGCAGGATGTTAGGAAAGGGAACTCTACAGCAAGCCGGCCTCAGGCCTCAGACCCAGGGCTAGCACCAGAGGAGCTGAGAGCAGGGTCTAGGGGTGTAAGAAAACCTCAGAAAGTGGAGCAGAAACTGCATGCATGTCCCCAAATGTGCCGGCTTTGCTGTAGTAGTCCAGGGGACAAGTGAGATCCAGCCTGTGCTTACTCACGACTCCTTGCAAAGTCCCCAGAAGCACAGTGTCGAAACACTGAACACATTTTTTGATATCTTCTTTAAACGTAACAAAGTAGTAGCACAGCCTAAGTCTGTGGTGCTGGCTGTGTGTGTCGTCTCTTTACTTGTGAACACTTTCACACGGCATGATACATGTTAATGTTCTGATGAATGTGAATGTGCGGGTTAAGCAGGCGTTGGTGGGAAGCCCCCTGCCCCGGAGTAAGCCGCGACCTGGTGTCTGGGGGGAACTCTCTGCTGCCGGTAACCAGCAGAGGGTCATGGCGGAGTCGCAGGTCGATCCCAATTGAAAGTGCTGACAGATCCCAAAGGGAACTGTGCAGCCAATAGCTTAGAAGTTACTGCGCCCAGGAGTACTAGACTCGGGGGAGGCCCTGGGACAGGGGGAGTGGTTCGGGGGCTTGGAAGTCCTTCCAACTCCAACACAGGGGGTGTGGGAAAGTAATGGCAGAACAGAAATGGGGGGAAAGGGAGAGGGGAAGTAGTGGGGGATGGGAAGAATATGGTTACAGGAAGGATTGGGTAAAGGAAGGAAGGATTTGGGGAATGGATAAGGAGGGGGAAAAGAAAGAATTGGGGGAATGGGAAGCATCTAGGGGAATGTGAAGAGTGGGGGATGGAAAGGCATCTGGGGGGGGGGGATTTCCAGGTCTTGAATGAATCAGGGGTTGGAATAGACTTGCTGGGGGATGGTGGTACTGAAAGAGTCGGGGAGAAGAAGAATGAGGGAACTGTGGGATGGGATCGACTAGCAATAGAAGGAGTTAGAGGGGGCAGGCAAAGCATTTGGGGAACTAAGAGGTGGGGCCTAGGAAGAACTTGGGGGGGTGATTAGGCAACTTGGGGAATAGAATGAACTGAGTAAGGAAAACCAGGAGTGGCAAAAAAGTGGACAAAACCAAAAGGGGTGAAAGCACTGGGGGAGGAAAAAGAGACTCGGGAATGACGGGAGGAGGGATAGGTTAGACGGGGAAGGGGCAATGAGTGGGGAAAGAAAGAGAAGTAAGAGAACATGAAGAAGGGTAGAATGTGAAGGACGAAATTAAGCAATATAAATAGAATGATAGAATGCGAAGAAAGAACAAATGAACAGAAAGATAGAATTTAAGAAAAAGTTCATGAAGAAAGAAAGAAGAAAAGAAAATAACAAAATGGAAAAGTAAAAGTAAATAAAAAATGGCCATGGGTAGAGAGGGAATGAATTAGGGAGGACGGGTCTACCCAGCAGGGCCCTCTGGATCTGGACACTGATGGGGGGCTCGGGGGAGGGGTGCTTAAGAAGCCACACCCAGCGTAGAATATACCTGAGGTGGGGTGGAGAAACAGATCACCTGTAAAATAGCTTCTGGCTTGATGCTTCAATAAAGCTTGCTGTGGCATGTGTGACTTCTACCTTTGAAAACTGGTCCTGCCTCTTTATTTCGGGGAATCCTCAAGAGGTCCTTGCAGGGGGAGGAGTTAGAGCCAGTTGAAGGCAAAGGTAGGAGGATGAAAAAGGTGGTGGATGCCACAACCATGGGAGGTGCAGTTGTGGGCTGTCCCCGCTAAACTGTGCGGCTTCAATGTGCTAAGCTTGTGTGAGGCCACAGTGTCGCCTCCCAACCTCCCGCGGCTCTCTGGAGACCAACACCCACTCCCAGCGGCCCATCAAATGCTGCGGCCCCCTTAATGACTACTTATAACTTTCTTTCTTCAAACTGAGCATTTAAAGTGGGGGCGATTTACAAGTGATAGCCCATTTAATAGGACATTGTTTTGGGGGAGATGTTTGTAACGTTTCTGTGTTAAAAAAAAAAAAGCAAATAGGCACTTGCGTTCTGAAAGCATCAGTTTGCTGCCTACATCTACACTCTACTCCAGGTCAATTACAATACATCAAACAAATCAGTTTTAAATTAGCTACACTATGTTGCGATGTTCATATTTAATGCAACAAAAATCGGTTATTTATGGTAGAATGTGATATTTTCATCACATCATACATGAACCCTGCATTTTTCAAACACTGAAACACACGCAGGTAATCTTAGCACACGTTATATGGCTTGAAAATACAAAGCAAAAGTGTTGTGCCTTTTGCTGAACTGCATTCTGGTGTTTGTAGTCTCCCAGGCAAGATGGGGGAATAATGCCACAATTGTAGACTTTTCTCTTAAAGTTTCTGTCAGGTTTTATGTATTTGAGTGGGTACTTTACTATCGTAAGTGTACTTTTCAAGTCATCTTTATAAAGCAGTACAGGGGTCAAGTCCGAAAAATTAAAGTGGGGGGACTCATCAACAAACACAATGGGATGTGGCGTTGCCAGCAATTAGCATATCAAGGTGAAGTGTGCACATTTCATTAAATTGGCTTTGCACAGCAACCCAATTTGCACACAACGAATGGCATTTGCCTTTCATAAAATCAACACACAGACAAAACCCAGAGAGGATATTTTCTTCTAGTAGTGTTTTTGAAAACATTAAAAGGTGCGCATGTATCTCCAAAAACCAATACAAATGTTTTCCCTAGAACTTGCAGTACGGAAATTAGACATTTCACCTTTAGTTGTAGTTTTTCTGGTTTGATCCCCGAGGTCGGCTTTAATTATTACATTCAAATAGGAAATTCAATGTTTCTCTTTTTAGCTGGGGGGGCTGAGCCCACCCTCTGAAAAAAGTGGGTGGACTCCATCTCCCCCGTGTACCCTCGACTTGAGCCCTTAAAGCAGAGTATTGTTGAAAGCCAGACATGGGGGTGAGGAGGGGAATGGTGAGAGGGCAAGTGAGTCCTGAATATTTGCCCAGGATGTGACAAGAGAGGTGGAAATCCTGGAGCCTGGTGCAATTATTTTCTCCTGATTGCGGTTGCTTTTTAGGACACAAGTAAAGGGTAGTGGGTGGACATTGTAACTTTTTTGAGAGGGCAGACGCTACCCCCTTGGGTGTTGTTGAGGTCGGCAAGCTTACTCAAGCATTTGGCTACCAGGATTTCACACAGGTTGTCAGGTTTCCAGTGCAGACACATGCTATTATAATCGAAGCACAGTCTTGCATTCGAATTTTGTTTTCATGGGAATATTTCACTACATATTGCTAGGTTTAAAAGGTGAGCACCTTTTATACTTTGAAAGTATATTTATTGGAACAGTTCTTCTCTCAGGTTATTTTTCTGTTGTTGATTACTGTTTTTGAAAGTCCAAAGATCTTTTGTTGGGTGCACTTCCTTCTAAGGGGAAAGGTCAATTGAACTAAATGTGTATGTTTCACTTTAAGATATGCTCACTTACTCTGCGTGTATTCTTGGGTACCAGCTTTTGTTTTTTGCTATGGGGGCAAAAGTTCCCACACCAAGTGAAGTGCGGGAGCCGCGCTCATCCTCATGTCAAAACACCACATTTTACAGCACATGTTGCCCCAGGAATAGGAAAGAAAACATATGATTTACAGGAAAGTCTAAACATAACATCTCTGCAACAGTCTCCTAACCCGCTCAGGTGCCTTTGCAACTTTCTGCTATAAGATCCCCTGCCTTTCTGCATCAGTGAACAGTTTTGGCCCGCTCACCCCTCCAATCCAAGGCTCAGGGGGTACATTAATGAGGCTCCCTTCTCATTTTGTAGTGAGAAGCACTCGATAAAAGTAGTTATTATTTGCTTTATTTTTATTGTGGAAAAAATAATCCTTATCTGAAATGAAAGCTCATTTGAACAATATTTATTTTTACATTTGTAAAGCACACTAAGCCCGCCCATCGGCATCTAGGCGCTAGAATTGGGCAAATATACAAACAATAAAAATAAAAACAATTGTGACACTTCTGCAAAGACAGCAGTCAGTTTCAGTTAGCAGCACACAATCACCATAATTGTTCAGTGCCTTCCGCAGTTCAAACCAAAGTTTCAAAAAGACCTTTTGTAAACAGTATTTCTACCAATGACATCTGGGAAGGGATGTGTTCAAGTTCCTGAATTGCAGACCACTCTCGAATCCCGGCTTCATCACTTAACCACAGTGAGTGCTCCCGCAACTTCCATCCCGCTGTGCCTTACCTGCCAAAATTAGACGTCTCTACAAGGTACTCAGCTGTCGGCTACTTCACTGCCTCACTCCTGATATTGCCACGCAGGTAAATGTTAATACTGACGATTCATATACTGTAATCCGCAGTGTATTGTCTACTACGCACGGCAACATCCCATGATACCTTTACGAACTAAAGACTCATTCTGTGATATCACTGATGTCACTATGTATGCAAATTAGGGGGACCCACACATCTTTTGCCGGCCAGGTTCTCACAAGTCCTAGGGCCGGTCCTGCATGTCAGAAGAGAACAGCACATGAGATTTACATCAGGAAGAGGTGAGAGTGGTCAGAGAGTCTTCCAGATGAGTGCAGTTCAGGGTGAGATTTACATCAGGAAGTGGTGAGAGAGGTTTCCAGCTGAGTGCAGTTCAGGGTGAGATTTACATCAGGAAGTGGTGAGAGTGGTGAGAGAGGCTTCCAGATGAGTGCAGTTCAGGGTGAGATTTACATCAGGAAGTGGTGAGAGTGGTGAGAGAGGCTTCCAGCTGAGTGCAGTTCAGGGTGAGATTTAAATCAGGAAAAGGTGAGAGTGGTGAGAGAGGATTCCAGCTGAGTGTGGTTCGGAGTGAGATTTACATCAGGAAGAGGTGAGAGAGGTGAGAGAGGCTTCCAGCTGAGTGCAGTTCAGGCTGAGATTTACATCAGGAAGTGGTGAGAGTGGGGAGAGAGGCTTCCAACTGAGTACAGTTCAGGGTGAGATTTACATCAGGAAGTGGTGAGAGAGGCTTCCAGGTGAGTGCAGTTCAGTGAGAGATTTACATCAGGAAGTGGTGAGAGTGGTGAGAGAGGCTTCCAGCTGGGTGCGGTTCAGGGTGAGAGTTACATCAGGAAGTGGTGAGAGTGGTGAGAGAGGCTTCCAGCTGAGTGCGGTTCAGGGTGAGATTTACATCAGGAAGTGGTGAGAGTGGTGAGAGAGGCTTCCAGCTGAGTGCGTATCAGAGTGAGATTTACATCAGGAAGTGGTGAGAGTGGTGAGAGAGGCTTCCAGCTGAGTGCAGTTCAGGGTGAGATTTACATCAGGAAGAGGTGAGAGTGGTGAGAGAGGCTTCCACCTGAGTGCGGTTCAGAGTGAGATTTACATCAGGAAGAGGTGAGAGAGGTGAGAGAGGCTTCCAGCTGAGTGCGGTTCAGAGTGAGATTTACATCAGGTAGTGGTGAGAGTGGTGAGAGAGACTTCCAGCTGAGTGCGGTTCAGAGTGAGATTTACATCAGGACGTGGTGAGAGTGGTAAGAGAGTCATCCAGCTGAGTGTGGTTCAGAGTGAGATTTACATCAGGATGTGGTGAGAGTGGTGAGAGAGGCTTACAGCTGAGTGCGGTTCAGAGTGAGATTTACATCAGGAAGAGGTGAGAGAGGTGAGAGAGGTTTACAGCTGAGTGCGGTTCAGGGTGAGATTTACATCAGGAAGTGGTGAGAGTGGTGAGAGAGGCTTCCAGGTGAGTGCAGTTCAGTGTGAGATTTACATCAGGAAGTGGTGAGAGTGGTGAGAGAGGCTTCCAGCTGGGTGCGGTTCAGGGTGAGATTTACATCAGGAAGTGGTGAGAGTGGTGAGAGATGCTTCCAGCTGAGTGCAGTTCAGGGTGAGATTTACATCAGGAAGTGGTGAGAGTGGTGAGAGAGGCTTCCAGCTGAGTGCGGTTCAGAGTGAGATTTACATCAGGAAGTGGTGAGAGTGGTGAGAGAGGCTTCCAGCTGAGTGCGGTTCAGGGTGAGATTTACATCAGGAAGAGGTGAGAGTGGTGAGAGAGGCTTCCAGCTGAGTGCGGTTCAGAGTGAGATTTACATCAGGAAGAGGTGAGAGAGGTGAGAGAGGCTTCCAGCTGAGTGCGGTTCAGAGTGAGATTTACATCAGGTAGTGGTGAGAGTGGTGAGAGAGACTTCCAGCTGAGTGCGGTTCAGAGTGAGATTTACATCAGGACGTGGTGAGAGTGGTGAGAGAGTCATCCAGCTGAGTGCGGTTCAGAGTGAGATTTACATCAGGTAGTGGTGAGAGTGGGGAGAGAGGCTTCCAGCTGAGTGTGGTTCAGAGTGAGATTTACATCAGGACGTGGTGAGAGTGGTGAGAGACTCTTCCAGCTGAGTGTGCTTCAGAGTGAGATTTACATCAGGATGTGGTGAGAGTGGTGAGAGAGGCTTCCAGCTGAGTGTGGTACAGAGTGAGATTTACATCAGGATGTGGTGAGAGTGGTAAGAGAGGCTTATAGCTGAGTGCGGTTCAGAGTGAGATTTACATCAGGTAGTGGTGAGAGTTGTGAGAGAGGCTTCCAGCTGAGTGTGGTTCAGAGTGAGATTTACATCAGGAAGAGGTGAGAGAGGTGAGAGAGGCTTACAGCTGAGTGCGGTTCAGGGTGAGATTTACATCAGGAAGTGGTGAGAGTGGTGAGAGAGGCTTCCAGCTGAGTGCGGTTCAGAGTGAGATTTACATCAGGAAGTGGTGATAATGGTGAGAGAGGCTTCCAGCTGAGTGCGGTTCAGAGTGAGATTTACATCAGGAAGTGGTGAAAGTGGTGAGAGAGGCTTCCAGCTGAGTGTGGTTCAGAGTGAGATTTACATCAGGAAGTGGTGAGAGTGGTGAGAGAGGCTTCCAGCTGAGTGCGGTTCAGAGTGAGATTTACATCAGGTAGTGGTGAGAGTGGTGAGAGAGGCTTCCAACTGAGTGCGGTTCAGAGTGAGATGTACATCAGGAAGTGGTGAGAGTGGTGAGAGAATCTTCTAGCTGAGTGCGGTTCAGAGTGAGATTTACATCAGGACGTGGTGAGAGTGGTGAGAGAGGCTTCCAGCTGAGTACGGTTCAGAGTGAGATTAACATCAGGAAGTGGTGAGAGTGGTAAGAGAGGCTTCCAGCTGGGTGTGGTTCAGAGGGAGATTTACATCAGGAAGTGGTGAGAATGGTGATATTGGCTTCCAGCTGAGTGCGGTTCAGAGTGAGATTTACATCAGGAAGTGGTGAGAGTGGCGAGAGAGGCTTCCAGCTGAGTGCGGTTCAGAGTGAGATTTACATCAGGAAGTGGTGAAAGTGGCGAGCGAGGCTTCCAGCTGAGTGCGGTCCAGAGTGAGATTTACATCAGGAAGTGGTGATAATGGTGAGAGAGGCTTCCAGCTGAGTGTGGTTCAGAGTGATATTTACATCAGGAAGTGGTGAGAGTGGTGAGAGAGGCTTCCAGCTGAGTGAGGTTCAGAGTGAGAGGTACATCAGGAAGTGGTGAGAGTGGTGAGAGAATCTTCTAGCTGAGTGCGGTTCAGAGTGAGATTTACATCAGGACGTGGTGAGAGTGGTGAGAGAGGCTTCCAGCTGAGTGCGGTTCAGAGTGAGATTTACATCAGGAAGAGGTGAGAGAGGTGAGAGAGGCTTCCAGCTGAGTGCGGTTCAGAGTGAGATTTACATCAGGAAGAGGTGAGAGAGGTGAGAGAGGCTTACAGCTGAGTGCGGTTCAGGGTGAGATTTACATCAGGAAGTGGTGAGAGTGGTGGGAGAGGCTTACAGCTGAGTGCGGTTCAGAGTGAGATTTACATCAGGTAGTGGTGAGAGTGGTGAGAGAGGCTTCCAGCTGAGTGCGGTTCAGAGTGAGATTTACATCAGGAAGAGGTGAGAGAGGTGAGAGAGGCTTACAGCTGAGTGCGGTTCAGGGTGAGATTTACATCAGGAAGTGGTGAGAGTGGTGAGAGAGGCTTCCAGCTGAGTGCGGTTCAGAGTGAGATTTACATCAGGAAGTGGTGATAATGGTGAGAGAGGCTTCCAGCTGAGTGCGGTTCAGAGTGAGATTTACATCAGGAAGTGGTGAAAGTGGTGAGAGAAGCTTCCAGCTGAGTGCGGTTCAGAGTGAGATTTACATCAGGACGTGGTGAGAGTGGTGAGAGAGTCATCCAGCTGAGTGCGGTTCAGAGTGAGATTTACATCAGGTAGTGGTGAGAGTGGGGAGAGAGGCTTCCAGCTGAGTGTGGTTCAGAGTGAGATTTACATCAGGACGTGGTGAGAGTGGTGAGAGACTCTTCCAGCTGAGTGTGCTTCAGAGTGAGATTTACATCAGGATGTGGTGAGAGTGGTGAGAGAGGCTTCCAGCTGAGTGTGGTACAGAGTGAGATTTACATCAGGATGTGGTGAGAGTGGTAAGAGAGGCTTATAGCTGAGTGCGGTTCAGAGTGAGATTTACATCAGGTAGTGGTGAGAGTTGTGAGAGAGGCTTCCAGCTGAGTGTGGTTCAGAGTGAGATTTACATCAGGAAGAGGTGAGAGAGGTGAGAGAGGCTTACAGCTGAGTGCGGTTCAGGGTGAGATTTACATCAGGAAGTGGTGAGAGTGGTGAGAGAGGCTTCCAGCTGAGTGCGGTTCAGAGTGAGATTTACATCAGGAAGTGGTGATAATGGTGAGAGAGGCTTCCAGCTGAGTGCGGTTCAGAGTGAGATTTACATCAGGAAGTGGTGAAAGTGGTGAGAGAGGCTTCCAGCTGAGTGTGGTTCAGAGTGAGATTTACATCAGGAAGTGGTGAGAGTGGTGAGAGAGGCTTCCAGCTGAGTGCGGTTCAGAGTGAGATTTACATCAGGTAGTGGTGAGAGTGGTGAGAGAGGCTTCCAACTGAGTGCGGTTCAGAGTGAGATGTACATCAGGAAGTGGTGAGAGTGGTGAGAGAATCTTCTAGCTGAGTGCGGTTCAGAGTGAGATTTACATCAGGACGTGGTGAGAGTGGTGAGAGAGGCTTCCAGCTGAGTACGGTTCAGAGTGAGATTAACATCAGGAAGTGGTGAGAGTGGTAAGAGAGGCTTCCAGCTGGGTGTGGTTCAGAGGGAGATTTACATCAGGAAGTGGTGAGAATGGTGATATTGGCTTCCAGCTGAGTGCGGTTCAGAGTGAGATTTACATCAGGAAGTGGTGAGAGTGGCGAGAGAGGCTTCCAGCTGAGTGCGGTTCAGAGTGAGATTTACATCAGGAAGTGGTGAAAGTGGCGAGCGAGGCTTCCAGCTGAGTGCGGTCCAGAGTGAGATTTACATCAGGAAGTGGTGATAATGGTGAGAGAGGCTTCCAGCTGAGTGTGGTTCAGAGTGATATTTACATCAGGAAGTGGTGAGAGTGGTGAGAGAGGCTTCCAGCTGAGTGAGGTTCAGAGTGAGAGGTACATCAGGAAGTGGTGAGAGTGGTGAGAGAATCTTCTAGCTGAGTGCGGTTCAGAGTGAGATTTACATCAGGACGTGGTGAGAGTGGTGAGAGAGGCTTCCAGCTGAGTGCGGTTCAGAGTGAGATTTACATCAGGAAGAGGTGAGAGAGGTGAGAGAGGCTTCCAGCTGAGTGCGGTTCAGAGTGAGATTTACATCAGGAAGAGGTGAGAGAGGTGAGAGAGGCTTACAGCTGAGTGCGGTTCAGGGTGAGATTTACATCAGGAAGTGGTGAGAGTGGTGGGAGAGGCTTACAGCTGAGTGCGGTTCAGAGTGAGATTTACATCAGGTAGTGGTGAGAGTGGTGAGAGAGGCTTCCAGCTGAGTGCGGTTCAGAGTGAGATTTACATCAGGAAGAGGTGAGAGAGGTGAGAGAGGCTTACAGCTGAGTGCGGTTCAGGGTGAGATTTACATCAGGAAGTGGTGAGAGTGGTGAGAGAGGCTTCCAGCTGAGTGCGGTTCAGAGTGAGATTTACATCAGGAAGTGGTGATAATGGTGAGAGAGGCTTCCAGCTGAGTGCGGTTCAGAGTGAGATTTACATCAGGAAGTGGTGAAAGTGGTGAGAGAAGCTTCCAGCTGAGTGCGGTTCAGAGTGAGATTTACATCAGGTAGTGGTGAGAGTGGTGAGAGAGGCTTCCAACTGAGTGCGGTTCAGAGTGAGATGTACATCAGGAAGTGGTGAGAGTGGTGAGAGAATCTTCTAGCTGAGTGCGGTTCAGAGTGAGATTTACATCAGGACGTGGTGAGAGGGGTGAGAGAGGCTTCCAGCTGAGTACGATTCAGAGTGAGATTAACATCAGGAAGTGGTGAGAGTGGTAAGAGAGGCTTCCAGCTGGGTGTGGTTCAGAGGGAGATTTACATCAGGAAGTGGTGAGAATGGTGATATTGGCTTCCAGCTGAGTGCGGTTCATAGTGAGATTTACATCAGGAAGTGGTGAAAGTGGCGAGCGAGGCTTCCAGCTGAGTGCGGTCCAGAGTGAGATTTACATCAGGAAGTGGTGATAATGGTGAGAGAGGCTTCCAGCTGAGTGCGGTTCAGAGTGAGATTTACATCAGGAAGTGGTGAAAGTGGTGAGAGAGGCTTCCAGCTGAGTGCGGTTCAGAGTGAGATTTACATCAGGAAGTGGTGAGAGTGGTGAGAGAGGCTTCCAGCTGAGTGCGGTTCAGAGTGAGAGGTACATCAGGAAGTGGTGAGAGTGGTGAGAGAATCTTCTAGCTGAGTGCGGTTCAGAGTGAGATTTACATCAGGATGTGGTGAGAGTGGTGAGAGAGGCTTCCAGCTGAGTGCGGTTCAGAGTGAGATTTACATCAGGAAGAGGTGAGAGAGGTGAGAGAGGCTTCCAGCTGAGTGCAGTTCAGAGTGAGATTTACATCAGGTAGTGGTGAGAGTGGTGAGAGAGACTTCCAGCTGAGTGCGGTTCAGAGTGAGATTTACATCAGGACGTGGTGAGAGTGGTGAGAGAGTCATCCAGCTGAGTGCGGTTCAGAGTGAGATTTACATCAGGTAGTGGTGAGAGTGGGGAGAGAGGCTTCCAGCTGAGTGTGGTTCAGAGTGAGATTTACATCAGGACGTGGTGAGAGTGGTGAGAGAGTCTTCCAGCTGAGTGTGCTTCAGAGTGAGATTTACATCAGGATGTGGTGAGAGTGGTGAGAGAGGCTTCCAGCTGAGTGTGGAAGTGCGGTTCAGAGTGAGATTTACATCAGGAAGTTGTGAAAGTGGTGAGAGAGGCTTCCAGCTGAGTGTGGTTCAGAGTGAGATTTACATCAGGTAGTGGTGAGAGTGGTGAGAGAGGCTTCCAGCTGAGTGCGGTTCAGAGTGAGATTTACATCAGGAAGTGGTGAGAGTGGTGCGAGAGGCTTCCAGCTGAGTGCGGTTCAGAGTGAGATGTACATCAGGAAGTGGTGAGAGTGGTGATTGAATCTTCTAGCTGAGT
This sequence comes from Ambystoma mexicanum, assembly GCF_040938575.1. Taxonomy (NCBI): domain Eukaryota; kingdom Metazoa; phylum Chordata; class Amphibia; order Caudata; family Ambystomatidae; genus Ambystoma; species Ambystoma mexicanum. Next base: position 47,895,020 of record NC_090929.1, on the reverse strand, counting down.
GCGGTTCAGAGTGAGATTTACATCAGGACGTGGTGAGAGTGGTGAGAGAGGCTTCCAGCTGAGTACGGTTCAGAGTGAGATTAACATCAGGAAGTGGTGAGAGTGGTAAGAGAGGCTTCCAGCTGGGTGCGGTTCAGAGGAAGATTTACATCAGGAAGTGGTGAGAGTGGTGATATTGGCTTCCAGCTGAGTGCGGTTCAGAGTGAGATGTACATCAGGAAGTGGTGAGAGTGGTGAGAGAATCTTCTAGCTGAGTGCGGTTCAGAGTGAGATTTACATCAGGACGTGGTGAGAGTGGTGAGAGAGGCTTCCAGCTGAGTACGGTTCAGAGTGAGATTTACATCAGGTAGTGGTGAGAGTGGTGAGAGAGGCTTCCAGCTGAGTGCGGTTCAGAGTGAGATTTACATCAGGAAGAGGTGAGAGAGGTGAGAGAGGCTTCCAGCTGAGTGCAGTTCAGAGTGAGATTTACATCAGGAAGAGGTGAGAGAGGTGAGAGAGGCTTCCAGCTGAGTGCGGTTCAGGGTGAGATTTACATCAGGAAGTAGTGAAAGTGGTGAGAGAGGCTTCCAGCTGAGTGCAGTTCAGGGTGAGATTTACATCAGGAAGTGGTGAGAGTGGCGAGAGAGGCTTCCAGCTGAGTGCGGTTCAGAGTGAGATTTACATCAGGAAGTTGTGATAATGGTGAGAGAGGCTTCCAGCTGAGTGCGGTTCAGAGTGAGATTTACATCAGGAAGAGGTGAGAGAGGTGAGAGAGGCTTCCAGCTGAGTGTGGTTCAGGGTGAGATTTACATCAGGAAGAGGTGAGAGAGGTGAGAGAGGCTTCCAGCTGAGTGCAGTTCAGGGTGAGATTTACATCAGTAAGAGGTGAGAGAGGTGAGAGAGGCTTCCAGCTGAGTGCGGTTCAGAGTGAGATTTACATCAGGTAGTGGTGAGAGTGGTCAGAGAGTCTTCCAGATGAGTGCAGTTCAGGGTGAGATTTACATCAGGAAGTGGTGAGAGAGGTTTCCAGCTGAGTGCAGTTCAGGGTCAGATTTACATCAGGAAGTGGTGAGAGTGGTGAGAGAGGCTTCCAGATGAGTGCAGTTCAGGGTGAGATTTACATCAGGAAGTGGTGAGAGTGGTGAGAGAGGCTTCCAGCTGAGTGCAGTTCAGGGTGAGATTTACATCAGGAAAAGGTGAGAGTGGTGAGAGAGGATTCCAGCTGAGTGTGGTTCGGAGTGAGATTTACATCAGGAAGAGGTGAGAGAGGTGAGAGAGGCTTCCAGCTGAGTGCAGTTCAGGCTGAGATTTACATCAGGAAGTGGTGAGAGTGGGGAGAGAGGCTTCCAGCTGAGTGCAGTTCAGAGTGAGATGTACATCAGGAAGTGGTGAGAGTGGTGAGAGAGGGTCCCAGCTGAGTGTGGTTCAGGGTGAGATTTACATCAGGAAGTGGTGAGAGTGGTGAGAGAGGCTTCCAACTGAGTACAGTTCAGGGTGAGATTTACATCAGGAAGTGGTGAGAGTGGTGAGAGAGGCTTCCAGGTGAGTGCAGTTCAGTGTGAGATTTACATCAGGAAGTGGTGAGAGTGGTGAGAGAGGCTTCCAGCTGGGTGCGGTTCAGTGTGAGAGTTACATCAGGAAGTGGTGAGAGTGGTGAGAGAGGCTTCCAGCTGAGTGCGGTTCAGGGTGAGATTTACATCAGGAAGTGGTGAGAGTGGTGAGAGAGGCTTCCAGCTGATTGCGGTTCAGAGTGAGATTTACATCAGGAAGTGGTGAGAGTGGTGAGAGAGGCTTCCAGCTGAGTGCAGTTCAGGGTGAGATTTACATCAGGAAGAGGTGAGAGTGGTGAGAGAGGCTTCCACCTGAGTGCGGTTCAGAGTGAGATTTACATCAGGAAGAGGTGAGAGAGGTGAGAGAGGCTTCCAGCTGAGTGCAGTTCAGAGTGAGATTTACATCAGGTAGTGGTGAGAGTGGTGAGAGAGACTTCCAGCTGAGTGCGGTTCAGAGTGAGATTTACATCAGGACGTGGTGAGAGTGGTAAGAGAGTCATCCAGCTGAGTGTGGTTCAGAGTGAGATTTACATCAGGATGTGGTGAGAGTGGTGAGAGAGGCTTACAGCTGAGTGCGGTTCAGAGTGAGATTTACATCAGGTAGTGGTGAGAGTGATGGGAGAGGCTTACAGCTGAGTGCGGTTCAGAGTGAGATTTACATCAGGAAGAGGTGAGAGAGGTGAGAGAGGCTTACAGCTGAGTGCGGTTCAGGGTGAGATTTACATCAGGAAGTGGTGAGAGAGGCTTCCAGGTGAGTGCAGTTCAGTGTGAGATTTACATCAGGAAGTGGTGAGAGTGGTGAGAGAGGCTTCCAGCTGGGTGCGGTTCAGGGTGAGATTTACATCAGGAAGTGGTGAGAGTGGTGAGAGAGGCTTCCAGCTGAGTGCGGTTCAGGGTGAGATTTACATCAGGAAGTGGTGAGAGTGGTGAGAGAGGTTTCCAGCTGAGTGCGGTTCAGAGTGAGATTTACATCAGGAAGTGGTGAGAGTGTTGAGAGAGGCTTCCAGCTGAGTGCAGTTCAGGGTGATATTTACATCAGGAAGAGGTGAGAGTGGTGAGAGAGGCTTCCAGCTGAGTGCGGTTCAGAGTGAGATTTACATCAGGTAGTGGTGAGAGAGGTGAGAGAGACTTCCAGCTGAGTGCGGTTCAGAGTGAGATTTACATCAGGTAGTGGTGAGAGTGGTGAGAGAGACTTCCAGCTGAGTGCGGTTCAGAGTGAGATTTACATCAGGACGTGGTGAGAGTGGTGAGAGAGTCATCCAGCTGAGTGCGGTTCAGAGTGAGATTTACATCAGGTAGTGGTGAGAGTGGGGAGAGAGGCTTCCAGCTGAGTGCGGTTCAGAGTGAGATTTACATCAGGACGTGGTGAGAGTGGTGAGAGACTCTTCCAGCTGAGTGCGCTTCAGAGTGAGATTTTCATCAGGATGTGGTGAGAGTGGTGAGAGAGGCTTCCAGCTGAGTGTGGTACAGAGTGAGATTTACATCAGGATGTGGTGAGAGTGGTAAGAGAGGCTTATAGCTGAGTGCGGTTCAGAGTGAGATTTACATCAGGTAGTGGTGAGAGTGGTGAGAGAGGCTTCCAGCTGAGTGCAGTTCAGAGTGAGATTTACATCAGGAAGAGGTAAGAGAGGTGAGAGAGGCTTACAGCTGAGTGCGGTTCAGGGTGAGATTTACATCAGGAAGTGGTGAGAGTGGTGAGAGAGGCTTCCAGCTGAGTGCGGTTCAGAGTGAGATTTACATCAGGAAGTGGTGATAATGGTGAGAGAGGCTTCCAGCTGAGTGCGGTTCAGAGTGAGATTTACATCAGGAAGTGGTGAAAGTGGTGAGAGAGGCTTCCAGCTGAGTGCGGTTCAGAGTGAGATTTACATCAGGTAGTGGTGAGAGTGGTGAGAGAGGCTTCCAACTGAGTGCGGTTCAGAGTGAGATGTACATCAGGAAGTGGTGGGAGTGGTGAGAGAATCTTCTAGCTGAGTGCGGTTCAGAGTGAGATTTACATCAGGACGTGGTGAGAGTGGTGAGAGAGGCTTCCAGCTGAGTACGGTTCAGAGTGAGATTAACATCAGGAAGTGGTGAGAGTGGTAAGAGAGGCTTCCAGCTGGGTGTGGTTCAGAGGGAGATTTACATCAGGAAGTGGTGAGAGTGGTGATATTGGCTTCCAGCTGAGTGCGGTTCAGAGTGAGATTTACATCAGGAAGTGGTGAGAGTGGCGAGAGAGGCTTCCAGCTGAGTGCGGTTCAGAGTGAGATTTACATCAGGAAGTGGTGAAAGTGGCGAGCGAGGCTTCCAGCTGAGTGTGGTTCAGAGTGAGATTTACAACCGGTAGTGGTGAGAGTGCTGAGAGAGACTTCCAGCTGAGTGTGGTTCAGAGTGAGATTTACATCAGGAAGTGGTGAGAGTGGTGAGAGAGGCTTCCAGCTGAGTGCGGTTCAGAGTGAGAGGTACATCAGGAAGTGGTGAGCGAATCTTCTAGCTGAGTGCGGTTTAGATTGAGATTTACATCAGGACGTGGTGAGAGAGGTGAGAGAGGCTTCCAGCTGAGTGCGGTTCAGAGTGAGATTTACATCAGGAAGAGGTGAGAGAGGTGAGAGAGGCTTCCAGCTGAGTGCAGTTCAGAGTGAGATTTACATCAGGTAGTGGTGAGAGTGGTGAGAGAGACTTCCAGCTGAGTGCGGTTCAGAGTGAGATTTACATCAGGACGTGGTGAGAGTGGTGAGAGAGTCATCCAGCTGAGTGCGGTTCAGAGTGAGATTTACATCAGGTAGTGGTGAGAGTGGTGAGAGAGGCTTCCAGCTGAGTACTGTTCAGAGTGAGATTAACATCAGGAAGTGGTGAGAGTGGTAAGAGAGGCTTCCAGCTGGGTGCGGTTCAGAGGAAGATTTACATCAGGAAGTGGTGAGAGTGGTGATATTGGCTTCCAGCTGAGTGCGGTTCAGAGTGAGATTTACATCAGGAAGTGGTGAGAGTGGTGAGAGAATCTTCTAGCTGAGTGCGGTTCAGAGTGAGATTTACATCAGGACGTGGTGAGAGTGGTGAGAGAGGCTTCCAGCTGAGTACGGTTCAGAGTGAGATTTACATCAGGTAGTGGTGAGAGTGGTGAGAGAGGCTTCCAGCTGAGTGCGGTTCAGAGTGAGATTTACATCAGGAAGAGGTGAGAGAGGTGAGAGAGGCTTCCAGCTGAGTGCAGTTCAGAGTGAGATTTATATCAGGAAGAGGTGAGAGAGGTGAGAGAGGCTTCCAGCTGAGTGCGGTTCAGGGTGAGATTTACATCAGGAAGTAGTGAAAGTGGTGAGAGAGGCTTCCAGCTGAGTGCAGTTCAGGGTGAGATTTACATCAAGAAGTGGTGAGAGTGGCGAGAGAGGCTTCCAGCTGAGTGCGGTTCAGAGTGAGATTTACATCAGGAAGTTGTGATAATGGTGAGAGAGGCTTCCAGCTGAGTGCGGTTCAGAGTGAGATTTACATCAGGAAGAGGTGAGAGAGGTGAGAGAGGCTTCCAGCTGAGTGTGGTTCAGGGTGAGATTTACATCAGGAAGAGGTGAGAGAGGTGAGAGAGGCTTCCAGCTGAGTGCGGTTCAGAGTGAGATTTACATCAGGTAGTGGTGAGAGTGGTCAGAGAGTCTTCCAGATGAGTGCAGTTCAGGGTGAGATTTACATCAGGAAGTGGTGAGAGAGGTTTCCAGCTGAGTGCAGTTCAGGGTGAGATTTACATCAGGAAGTGGTGAGAGTGGTGAGAGAGGCTTCCAGATGAGTGCAGTTCAGGGTGAGATTTACATCAGGAAGTGGTGAGAGTGGTGAGAGAGGCTTCCAGCTGAGTGCAGTTCAGGGTGAGATTTACATCAGGAAAAGGTGAGAGTGGTGAGAGAGGATTCCAGCTGAGTGTGGTTCGGAGTGAGATTTACATCAGGAAGAGGTGAGAGAGGTGAGAGAGGCTTCCAGCTGAGTGCAGTTCAGGCTGAGATTTACATCAGGAAGTGGTGAGAGTGGGGAGAGAGGCTTCCAGCTGAGTGCAGTTCAGAGTGAGATGTACATCAGGAAGTGGTGAGAGTGGTGAGAGAGGGTCCCAGCTGAGTGTAGTTCAGGGTGAGATTTACATCAGGAAGTGGTGAGAGTGGTGAGAGAGGCTTCCAACTGAGTACAGTTCAGGGTGAGATTTACATCAGGAAGTGGTGAGAGTGGTGAGAGAGGCTTCCAGGTGAGTGCGGTTCAGTGTGAGATTTACATCAGGAAGTGGTGAGAGTGGTGAGAGAGGCTTCCAGCTGGGTGCGGTTCAGGGTGAGAGTTACATCAGGAAGTGGTGAGAGTGGTGAGAGAGGCTTCCAGCTGAGTGCGGTTCAGGGTGAGATTTACATCAGGAAGTGGTGAGAGTGGTGAGAGAGGCTTCCAGCTGAGTGCGGTTCAGAGTGAGATTTACATCAGGAAGTGGTGAGAGTGGTGAGAGAGGCTTCCAGCTGAGTGCAGTTCAGGGTGAGATTTACATCAGGAAGAGGTGAGAGTGGTGAGAGAGGCTTCCACCTGAGTGCGGTTCAGAGTGAGATTTACATCAGGAAGAGGTGAGAGAGGTGAGAGAGGCTTCCAGCTGAGTGCAGTTCAGAGTGAGATTTACATCAGGTAGTGGTGAGAGTGGTGAGAGAGACTTCCAGCTGAGTGCGGTTCAGAGTGAGATTTACATCAGGACGTGGTGAGAGTGGTAAGAGAGTCATCCAGCTGAGTGCGGTTCAGAGTGAGATTAACATCAGGACGTGGTGAGAGTGGTGAGAGAGGCTTACAGCTGAGTGCGGTTCAGAGTGAGATTTACATCAGGTAGTGGTGAGAGTGATGGGAGAGGCTTACAGCTGAGTGCGGTTCAGAGTGAGATTTACATCAGGAAGAGGTGAGAGAGGTGAGAGAGGCTTACAGCTGAGTGCGGTTCAGGGTGAGATTTACATCAGGAAGTGGTGAGAGTGGTGAGAGAGGCTTCCAGGTGAGTGCAGTTCAGTGTGAGATTTACATCAGGAAGTGGTGAGAGTGGTGAGAGAGGCTTCCAGCTGGGTGCGGTTCAGGGTGAGATTTACATCAGGAAGTGGTGAGAGTGGTGAGAGAGGCTTCCAGCTGAGTGCGGTTCAGGGTGAGATTTACATCAGGAAGTGGTGAGAGTGGTGAGAGAGGTTTCCAGCTGAGTGCGGTTCAGAGTGAGATTTACATCAGGAAGTGGTGAGAGTGGTGAGAGAGGCTTCCAGCTGAGTGCGGTTCAGGGTGAGATTTACATCAGGAAGAGGTGAGAGTGGTGAGAGAGGCTTCCAGCTGAGTGCGGTTCAGGGTGAGATTTACATCAGGAAGAGGTGAGAGTGGTGAGAGAGGCTTCCAGCTGAGTGCGGTTCAGAGTGAGATTTACATCAGGAAGAGGTGAGAGAGGTGAGAGAGGCTTCCAGCTGAGTGCGGTTCAGAGTGAGATTTACATCAGGTAGTGGTGAGAGAGGTGAGAGAGACTTCCAGCTGAGTGCGGTTCAGAGTGAGATTTACATCAGGTAGTGGTGAGAGTGGTGAGAGAGACTTCCAGCTTAGTGCGGTTCAGAGTGAGATTTACATCAGGACGTGGTGAGAGTGGTGAGAGAGTCATCCAGCTGAGTGCGGTTCAGAGTGAGATTTACATCAGGTAGTGGTGAGAGTGGGGAGAGAGGCTTCCAGCTGAGTGTGGTTCAGAGTGAGATTTACATCAGGACGTGGTGAGAGTGGTGAGAGACTCTTCCAGCTGAGTGTGCTTCAGAGTGAGATTTACATCAGGATGTGGTGAGAGTGGTGAGAGAGGCTTCCAGCTGAGTGTGGTACAGAGTGAGATTTACATCAGGATGTGGTGAGAGTGGTAAGAGAGGCTTATAGCTGAGTGCGGTTCAGGGTGAGATTTACATCAGTAAGAGGTGAGAGAGGTGAGAGAGGCTTCCAGCTGAGTGCGGTTCAGAGTGAGATTTACATCAGGTAGTGGTGAGAGTGGTCAGAGAGTCTTCCAGATGAGTGCAGTTCAGGGTGAGATTTACATCAGGAAGTGGTGAGAGAGGTTTCCAGCTGAGTGCAGTTCAGGGTGAGATTTACATCAGGAAGTGGTGAGAGTGGTGAGAGAGGCTTCCAGATGAGTGCAGTTCAGGGTGAGATTTACATCAGGAAGTGGTGAGAGTGGTGAGAGAGGCTTCCAGCTGAGTGCAGTTCAGGGTGAGATTTACATCAGGAAAAGGTGAGAGTGGTGAGAGAGGATTCCAGCTGAGTGTGGTTCGGAGTGAGATTTACATCAGGAAGAGGTGAGAGAGGTGAGAGAGGCTTCCAGCTGAGTGCAGTTCAGGCTGAGATTTACATCAGGAAGTGGTGAGAGTGGGGAGAGAGGCTTCCAGCTGAGTGCAGTTCAGAGTGAGATGTACATCAGGAAGTGGTGAGAGTGGTGAGAGAGGGTCCCAGCTGAGTGTAGTTCAGGGTGAGATTTACATCAGGAAGTGGTGAGAGTGGTGAGAGAGGCTTCCAACTGAGTACAGTTCAGGGTGAGATTTACATCAGGAAGTGGTGAGAGTGGTGAGAGAGGCTTCCAGCTGAGTACTGTTCAGAGTGAGATTAACATCAGGAAGTGGTGAGAGTGGTAAGAGAGGCTTCCAGCTGGGTGCGGTTCAGAGGAAGATTTACATCAGGAAGTGGTGAGAGTGGTGATATTGGCTTCCAGCTGAGTGCGGTTCAGAGTGAGATTTACATCAGGAAGTGGTGAGAGTGGTGAGAGAATCTTCTAGCTGAGTGCGGTTCAGAGTGAGATTTACATCAGGACGTGGTGAGAGTGGTGAGAGAGGCTTCCAGCTGAGTACGGTTCAGAGTGAGATTTACATCAGGTAGTGGTGAGAGTGGTGAGAGAGGCTTCCAGCTGAGTGCGGTTCAGAGTGAGATTTACATCAGGAAGAGGTGAGAGAGGTGAGAGAGGCTTCCAGCTGAGTGCAGTTCAGAGTGAGATTTATATCAGGAAGAGGTGAGAGAGGTGAGAGAGGCTTCCAGCTGAGTGCGGTTCAGGGTGAGATTTACATCAGGAAGTAGTGAAAGTGGTGAGAGAGGCTTCCAGCTGAGTGCAGTTCAGGGTGAGATTTACATCAAGAAGTGGTGAGAGTGGCGAGAGAGGCTTCCAGCTGAGTGCGGTTCAGAGTGAGATTTACATCAGGAAGTTGTGATAATGGTGAGAGAGGCTTCCAGCTGAGTGCGGTTCAGAGTGAGATTTACATCAGGAAGAGGTGACAGAGGTGAGAGAGGCTTCCAGCTGAGTGTGGTTCAGGGTGAGATTTACATCAGGAAGAGGTGAGAGAGGTGAGAGAGGCTTCCAGCTGAGTGCGGTTCAGAGTGAGATTTACATCAGGTAGTGGTGAGAGTGGTCAGAGAGTCTTCCAGATGAGTGCAGTTCAGGGTGAGATTTACATCAGGAAGTGGTGAGAGAGGTTTCCAGCTGAGTGCAGTTCAGGGTGAGATTTACATCAGGAAGTGGTGAGAGTGGTGAGAGAGGCTTCCAGATGAGTGCAGTTCAGGGTGAGATTTACATCAGGAAGTGGTGAGAGTGGTGAGAGAGGCTTCCAGCTGAGTGCAGTTCAGGGTGAGATTTACATCAGGAAAAGGTGAGAGTGGTGAGAGAGGATTCCAGCTGAGTGTGGTTCGGAGTGAGATTTACATCAGGAAGAGGTGAGAGAGGTGAGAGAGGCTTCCAGCTGAGTGCAGTTCAGGCTGAGATTTACATCAGGAAGTGGTGAGAGTGGGGAGAGAGGCTTCCAGCTGAGTGCAGTTCAGAGTGAGATGTACATCAGGAAGTGGTGAGAGTGGTGAGAGAGGGTCCCAGCTGAGTGTAGTTCAGGGTGAGATTTACATCAGGAAGTGGTGAGAGTGGTGAGAGAGGCTTCCAACTGAGTACAGTTCAGGGTGAGATTTACATCAGGAAGTGGTGAGAGTGGTGAGAGAGGCTTCCAGGTGAGTGCGGTTCAGTGTGAGATTTACATCAGGAAGTGGTGAGAGTGGTGAGAGAGGCTTCCAGCTGGGTGCGGTTCAGGGTGAGAGTTACATCAGGAAGTGGTGAGAGTGGTGAGAGAGGCTTCCAGCTGAGTGCGGTTCAGGGTGAGATTTACATCAGGAAGTGGTGAGAGTGGTGAGAGAGGCTTCCAGCTGAGTGCGGTTCAGAGTGAGATTTACATCAGGAAGTGGTGAGAGTGGTGAGAGAGGCTTCCAGCTGAGTGCAGTTCAGGGTGAGATTTACATCAGGAAGAGGTGAGAGTGGTGAGAGAGGCTTCCACCTGAGTGCGGTTCAGAGTGAGATTTACATCAGGAAGAGGTGAGAGAGGTGAGAGAGGCTTCCAGCTGAGTGCAGTTCAGAGTGAGATTTACATCAGGTAGTGGTGAGAGTGGTGAGAGAGACTTCCAGCTGAGTGCGGTTCAGAGTGAGATTTACATCAGGACGTGGTGAGAGTGGTAAGAGAGTCATCCAGCTGAGTGCGGTTCAGAGTGAGATTAACATCAGGACGTGGTGAGAGTGGTGAGAGAGGCTTACAGCTGAGTGCGGTTCAGAGTGAGATTTACATCAGGTAGTGGTGAGAGTGATGGGAGAGGCTTACAGCTGAGTGCGGTTCAGAGTGAGATTTACATCAGGAAGAGGTGAGAGAGGTGAGAGAGGCTTACAGCTGAGTGCGGTTCAGGGTGAGATTTACATCAGGAAGTGGTGAGAGTGGTGAGAGAGGCTTCCAGGTGAGTGCAGTTCAGTGTGAGATTTACATCAGGAAGTGGTGAGAGTGGTGAGAGAGGCTTCCAGCTGGGTGCGGTTCAGGGTGAGATTTACATCAGGAAGTGGTGAGAGTGGTGAGAGAGGCTTCCAGCTGAGTGCGGTTCAGGGTGAGATTTACATCAGGAAGTGGTGAGAGTGGTGAGAGAGGTTTCCAGCTGAGTGCGGTTCAGAGTGAGATTTACATCAGGAAGTGGTGAGAGTGGTGAGAGAGGCTTCCAGCTGAGTGCGGTTCAGGGTGAGATTTACATCAGGAAGAGGTGAGAGTGGTGAGAGAGGCTTCCAGCTGAGTGCGGTTCAGGGTGAGATTTACATCAGGAAGAGGTGAGAGTGGTGAGAGAGGCTTCCAGCTGAGTGCGGTTCAGAGTGAGATTTACATCAGGAAGAGGTGAGAGAGGTGAGAGAGGCTTCCAGCTGAGTGCGGTTCAGAGTGAGATTTACATCAGGTAGTGGTGAGAGAGGTGAGAGAGACTTCCAGCTGAGTGCGGTTCAGAGTGAGATTTACATCAGGTAGTGGTGAGAGTGGTGAGAGAGACTTCCAGCTTAGTGCGGTTCAGAGTGAGATTTACATCAGGACGTGGTGAGAGTGGTGAGAGAGTCATCCAGCTGAGTGCGGTTCAGAGTGAGATTTACATCAGGTAGTGGTGAGAGTGGGGAGAGAGGCTTCCAGCTGAGTGTGGTTCAGAGTGAGATTTACATCAGGACGTGGTGAGAGTGGTGAGAGACTCTTCCAGCTGAGTGTGCTTCAGAGTGAGATTTACATCAGGATGTGGTGAGAGTGGTGAGAGAGGCTTCCAGCTGAGTGTGGTACAGAGTGAGATTTACATCAGGATGTGGTGAGAGTGGTAAGAGAGGCTTATAGCTGAGTGCGGTTCAGGGTGAGATTTACATCAGTAAGAGGTGAGAGAGGTGAGAGAGGCTTCCAGCTGAGTGCGGTTCAGAGTGAGATTTACATCAGGTAGTGGTGAGAGTGGTCAGAGAGTCTTCCAGATGAGTGCAGTTCAGGGTGAGATTTACATCAGGAAGTGGTGAGAGAGGTTTCCAGCTGAGTGCAGTTCAGGGTGAGATTTACATCAGGAAGTGGTGAGAGTGGTGAGAGAGGCTTCCAGATGAGTGCAGTTCAGGGTGAGATTTACATCAGGAAGTGGTGAGAGTGGTGAGAGAGGCTTCCAGCTGAGTGCAGTTCAGGGTGAGATTTACATCAGGAAAAGGTGAGAGTGGTGAGAGAGGATTCCAGCTGAGTGTGGTTCGGAGTGAGATTTACATCAGGAAGAGGTGAGAGAGGTGAGAGAGGCTTCCAGCTGAGTGCAGTTCAGGCTGAGATTTACATCAGGAAGTGGTGAGAGTTGGGAGAGAGGCTTCCAGCTGAGTGCAGTTCAGAGTGAGATGTACATCAGGAAGTGGTGAGAGTGGTGAGAGAGGGTCCCAGCTGAGTGTAGTTCAGGGTGAGATTTACATCAGGAAGTGGTGAGAGTGGTGAGAGAGGCTTCCAACTGAGTACAGTTCAGGGTGAGATTTACATCAGGAAGTGGTGAGAGTGGTGAGAGAGGCTTCCAGGTGAGTGCAGTTCAGTGTGAGATTTACATCAGGAAGTGGTGAGAGTGGTGAGAGAGGCTTCCAGCTGGGTGCGGTTCAGGGTGAGAGTTACATCAGGATGTGGTGAGAGTGGTGAGAGAGGCTTCCAGCTGAGTGCGGTTCAGGGTGAGATTTACATCAGGAAGTTGTGAGAGTGGTGAGAGAGGCTTCCAGCTGAGTGCGGGTCAGAGTGAGATTTACATCAGGAAGTGGTGAGAGTGGTGAGAGAGGCTTCCAGCTGAGTGCAGTTCAGGGTGAGATTTACATCAGGAAGAGGTGAGAGTGGTGAGAGAGGCTTCCACCTGAGTGCGGTTCAGAGTGAGATTTACATCAGGAAGAGGTGAGAGAGGTGAGAGAGGCTTCCAGCTGAGTGCAGTTCAGAGTGAGATTTACATCAGGTAGTGGTGAGAGTGGTGAGAGAGACTTCCAGCTGAGTGCGGTTCAGAGTGAGATTTACATCAGGACGTGGTGAGAGTGGTAAGAGAGTCATCCAGCTGAGTGCGGTTCAGAGTGAGATTAACATCAGGACGTGGTGAGAGTGGTGAGAGAGGCTTACAGCTGAGTGCGGTTCAGAGTGAGATTTACATCAGGTAGTGGTGAGAGTGATGGGAGAGGCTTACAGCTGAGTGCGGTTCAGAGTGAGATTTACATCAGGAAGAGGTGAGAGAGGTGAGAGAGGCTTACAGCTGAGTGCGGTTCAGGGTGAGATTTACATCAGGAAGTGGTGAGAGTGGTGAGAGAGGCTTCCAGGTGAGTGCAGTTCAGTGTGAGATTTACATCAGGAAGTGGTGAGAGTGGTGAGAGAGGCTTCCAGCTGGGTGCGGTTCAGGGTGAGATTTACATCAGGAAGTGGTGAGGGTGGTGAGAGAGGCTTCCAGCTGAGTGCGGTTCAGGGTGAGATTTACATCAGGAAGTGGTGAGAGTGGTGAGAGAGGTTTCCAGCTGAGTGCGGTTCAGAGTGAGATTTACATCAGGAAGTGGTGAGAGTGGTGAGAGAGGCTTCCAGCTGAGTGCAGTTCAGGGTGAGATTTACATCAGGAAGAGGTGAGAGTGGTGAGAGAGGCTTCCAGCTGAGTGCGGTTCAGGGTGAGATTTACATCAGGAAGAGGTGAGAGTGGTGAGAGAGGCTTCCAGCTGAGTGCGGTTCAGAGTGAGATTTACATCAGGAAGAGGTGAGAGAGGTGAGAGAGGCTTCCAGCTGAGTGCGGTTCAGAGTGAGATTTACATCAGGTAGTGGTGAGAGAGGTGAGAGAGACTTCCAGCTGAGTGCGGTTCAGAGTGAGATTTACATCAGGTAGTGGTGAGAGTGGTGAGAGAGACTTCCAGCTGAGTGCGGTTCAGAGTGAGATTTACATCAGGACGTGGTGAGAGTGGTGAGAGAGTCATCCAGCTGAGTGCGGTTCAGAGTGAGATTTACATCAGGTAGTGGTGAGAGTGGGGAGAGAGGCTTCCAGCTGAGTGTGGTTCAGAGTGAGATTTACATCAGGACGTGGTGAGAGTGGTGAGAGACTCTTCCAGCTGAGTATGCTTCAGAGTGAGATTTACATCAGGATGTGGTGAGAGTGGTGAGAGAGGCTTCCAGCTGAGTGTGGTACAGAGTGAGATTTACATCAGGATGTGGTGAGAGTGGTAAGAGAGGCTTATAGCTGAGTGCGGTTCAGAGTGAGATTTACATCAGGTAGTGGTGAGAGTGGTGAGAGAGGCTTCCAGCTGAGTGCGGTTCAGAGTGAGATTTACATCAGGAAGAGGTAAGAGAGGTGAGAGAGGCTTACAGCTGAGTGCGGTTCAGGGTGAGATTTACATCAGGAAGTGGTGAGAGTGGTGAGAGAGGCTTCCAGCTGAGTGCGGTTCAGAGTGAGATTTACATCAGGAAGTGGTGATAATGGTGAGAGAGGCTTCCAGCTGAGTGTGGTTCAGAGTGAGATTTCCATCAGGAAGTGGTGAAAGTGGTGAGAGAGGCTTCCAGCTGAGTGCGGTTCAGAGTGAGATTTACATCAGGTAGTGGTGAGAGTGGTGAGAGAGGCTTCCAACTGAGTGCGGTTCAGAGTGAGATGTACATCAGGAAGTGGTGGGAGTGGTGAGAGAATCTTCTAGCTGAGTGCGGTTCAGAGTGAGATTTACATCAGGACGTGGTGAGAGTGGTGAGAGAGGCTTCCAGCTGAGTACGGTTCAGAGTGAGATTAACATCAGGAAGTGGTGAGAGTGGTAAGAGAGGCTTCCAGCTGGGTGTGGTTCAGAGGGAGATTTACATCAGGAAGTGGTGAGAGTGGTGATATTGGCTTCCAGCTGAGTGCGGTTCAGAGTGAGATTTACATCAGGAAGTGGTGAGAGTGGCGAGAGAGGCTTCCAGCTGAGTGCGGTTCAGAGTGAGATTTACATCAGGAAGTGGTGAAAGTGGCGAGCGAGGCTTCCAGCTGAGTGTGGTTCAGAGTGAGATTTACAACCGGTAGTGGTGAGAGTGCTGAGAGAGACTTCCAGCTGAGTGTGGTTCAGAGTGAGATTTACATCAGGAAGTGGTGAGAGTGGTGAGAGAGGCTTCCAGCTGAGTGCGGTTCAGAGTGAGAGGTACATCAGGAAGTGGTGAGAGAATCTTCTAGCTGAGTGCGGTTTAGAGTGAGATTTACATCAGGACGTGGTGAGAGTGGTGAGAGAGGCTTCCAGCTGAGTGCGGTTCAGAGTGAGATTTACATCAGGAAGAGGTGAGAGAGGTGAGAGAGGCTTCCAGCTGAGTGCAGTTCAGAGTGAGATTTACATCAGGTAGTGGTGAGAATGGTGAGAGAGACTTCCAGCTGAGTGCGGTTCAGAGTGAGATTTACATCAGGACGTGGTGAGAGTGGTGAGAGAGTCATCCAGCTGAGTGCGGTTCAGAGTGAGATTTACATCAGGTAGTGGTGAGAGTGGGGAGAGAGGCTTCCAGCTGAGTGCGGTTCAGAGTGAGATTTACATCAGGACGTGGTGAGGGTGGTGAGAGAGTCTTCCAGCTGAGTGTGCTTCAGAGTGAGATTTACATCAGGACGTGGTGAGAGTGGTGAGAGAGGCTTCCAGCTGAGTGTGGTACAGAGTGAGATTTACATCAGGATGTGGTGAGAGTGGTAAGAGAGGCTTACAGCTGAGTGCGGTTCAGAGTGAGATTTACATCAGGTAGTGGTGAGAGTGGTGAGAGAGGCTTCCAGCTGAGTGCGGTTCAGAGTGAGATTTACATCAGGAAGAGGTGAGAGAGGTGAGAGAGGCTTACAGCTGAGTGCGGTTCAGAGTGAGATTTACATCAGGTAGTGGTGAGAGTGGTGAGAGAGGCTTCCAGCTGAGTGCGGTTCAGAGTGAGATTTACATCAGGAAGTGGTGAGAGTGGTGAGAGAGGCTTCCAGCTGAGTGCGGTTCAGAGTGAGATGTACATCAGGAAGTGGTGAGAGTGGTGAGAGAATCTTCTAGCTGAGTGCGGTTCAGAGTGAGATTTACATCAGGGCGTGGTGAGAGTGGTGAGAGAGGCTTCCAGCTGAGTACGGTTCAGAGTGAGATTAACATCAGGAAGTGGTGAGAGTGGTAAGAGAGGCTTCCAGCTGGGTGCGGTTCAGAGGGAGATTTACATCAGGAAGTGGTGAGAGTGGTGATATTGGCTTCCAGCTGAGTGCGGTTCAGAGTGGGATTTACATCAGGAAGTGGTGAGAGTGGCGAGAGAGGCTTCCAGCTGAGTGCGGTCCAGAGTGAGATTTACATCAGGAAGTGGTGATAATGGTGAGAGAGGCTTCCAGCTGAGTGCGGTTCAGAGTGAGATTTACATCAGGAAGTGGTGAGAGTGGCGAGAGAGGGTTCCAGCTGAGTGCAGTTCAGAGTGAGATTTACATCAGGCAGTGGTGAGAGTGGTAAGAGAGGATAAAAGCTTCTTGGGCGAAGAAGTAAAATGAGCAATGGGAGGTGTTGGTTCATAGGTTTTGTCGTGGGCATTAGTTGGAATATTAAACCTCATGATCAGTTGTGGGGCGATAACTGTTACATATGGACCTGTGCCAGTCCTTGGAAGAGTAAATATTCAGTATCAGTGAGGGTAGGTTGGCTCCTGATTATAGCGCAGTAAAAGGCATGGCGCAAAGGACTTATCATGGCTCTGTGTCAGTCATGGCAGACAGACGTAAGGTATGCCAACATCACTCATATCAGCCAGCATAAGGTAGACTGCCCCCAATCATTTCAGGAACAGTGATTATTGCCACCCTATTGCAGATGCGTTATCCCAGTCAGAATCCCCTCGGCCATATGGCAGGTGGCATCTGAGTAATGCCAGTATGCTTCTCTGTTATGCCAGTGCACTCTACTGCTTTGCCACTGCTCTTATCTGTTATTCCAGTGTGTTTCTCTGTTGTGCCAGTGTGCTTTCTGTTATGCCAGTGTGCTTCTCTGCTATGCCAGTGCTCTTATCTGGTATTCAAGTGTGATTCTCTGCTATGCCAGTGCACTTCGCTGCTATGCCAGTATGCTTCTCTGTTATGCCAGTGTACTTCTCTGCTATGCCACTGCTCGTATCTGTTATTCCAGCATGCTTCTCTGCTATGCCAGTGTGCGTCTCTGCTATGCCAGTGTTCTTATCTGTTATTCGGCGTGCTTCTCTGCTATGCCAGCATGCTTCTCTGTTATGCAGCGTGCTGCTTCGCTATGCCAGTGCACTTATCTGCTATGCCAGTGTGCTTCTCTGCTATGCCAGTATGCTTCTCTATTATGCCAGGGTGCTTCTCTGTTGTGCCACTACATTTCTGTGTTATGCCAGTGCGTCTTCCAGCTATTCTAATGACCATGGCCCTGACTAGTTAGGTCAATGAGCCTGGCATTTACCATACTACAAGCAGCACTTCCGTGTTGCCATTAGCATCTGGGTTGTGTCGGCCAGTGTTTTATTTGCATCCTCCAGGGTCATAGTTGTGTGCCCCGCGGCAAACATGGCGAGTGATATTCCTGCAAAGCTGTGTACGTGACATGCTGTCTATCGTAGCCCCAACGTGGGCTTCTGGGGTCTTCTTGCCGCTAGAGGGTGTCTGATCAACGGTTCCCCGTGAATTGGAGCCAGACGAAGACGGTGTGAAGTGGAGGGGGTGGGTCGTTCCTGGTCGGGCCTCAAGCACCAGAAGTCGCCTACAGACTCTGGGAAGAGCAGCCCCTGATGGGGCTTGTACCTGCCACTTGATGGCCCATCTTGGGAATGTCTCTCTGAGCACATGCACACCGTGAGCCTGAAAGGCCTACACTGAGATTTCAGCAAAGCTGCCCTAATGATGATTGCATTGCCCCTGACGGGTGCCCCACGCCCTTCTCCTGACGTGTGCCCCACGCCCTTCCCCTGACGGGTGCCCCACCTCCTTCCCCTGATGGGTGCTGTCAGCTGCCCACATCGTTGTGTGGGTGGGCCGCCGTTGCGGCCTCGGGACAAGACGTCCAGGACGTGACGTCAGGGGAAGGGGAGGGACAGGGCGAAGTTGCAGCAGTTTCCGCCAGTATGCAAATAAAGAAGGTTGTGCCTGAGTTTACGGCTCCCGCGTATTATTGGGTCTAGAGGCCCATGCGCTTGCGTTTCCTCACCTTGCGGGGACATAACAATGGCGACGAGCGGAGAAACAACCCACCTGTGTACCGAGGTCTGCAGCCGAGCAGTTTAGCGCGTCGGCGCGCCTCGTACACGGTCACAGCCGATGAACCGCACCGCCTCAGAGTCACGAGGCACCGTGGATCGCATGAGCGCAAGCGGAGAGGAGAGGCCCGAAAAACGCGCGCCCTCTCCCCAGCGCGAAGAAGGCGCCCGCTCCACAAGCGCAGAGGGGCTCAGCGAAAGCACATGCAGCACGGATGATGCTGCGGGGCGAGCAGGCCCAGGAAAGGGTCGAGGTGTCTCGCGGGTAAGCACTGCTCACGGCCAACGCGTATACCGCGCCCCACCCGCCACAAATTGCAGAGCGCTGGACATTCGCCCCACGTGCGGCTCATCATACGACAAACGGCATGGCCTGAGTACAAGAACAGGCGCCGTCAAGTGGAATTGCGCAACTCGCATCCCACGTGCCAGGAAGAGCCGAAAGGGCACGCCCAAGGACCAGTTTGCTACCCACCACCCCAAGACAGGGTCCCAGGACACCAAACAAGATGTTGGATTCAGCAAGCACCACAGCCTCATTCTCGGGAGGGGCAGGAGCGGCAACCCCATCAGGAGGGAATGACACCAACCAAGACAACAATCAACACGCACAAAATGAAGGGGGCACATCTCAAGTAATGCACATACCGAACCCTTTTGAAGTACGAGACACCTCAAACTTAGGACCTCGCTGGACCATATGGCTACGGGACTTTATGTTCTACACAGGCGCCATTGGTCTGACGGATGACGTACGGCTAAAAAACACGCTGTTCATGGCTGTGGGTCCAGCAGTGAGAGACATTGCAGGTGAATTACTTGATGTCGACACCGTCACATATGGAGAACTACACGCAAAACTGTTGGGATACTTCGCACCACACACAAATGTCGACTACGAACATCACATATTCCACTCGACCAGACAGGAAAAGGGTGGACAATTTCATGATGCGACTCCGCATTAAATTGAAACACTGTGAATTCCACAAATACTCCAACGAGGAGGCTCTCAGATCGCAAGTGATCGCTGGGAGCCTGTCACAACCGTTTTGCAAGCAACTCTTACAAAAGCAGAGATCTCTAGAAGAAATTCTAGCACTGGCACGCATGGAAGCCGTAGTTGACTCACAACTGGACAATCTAGGCAAAGTGTCCCTGCACCAACATGGGTAAAACCCAGAGACAGTCAACAAACTATATGCAAACCCCACCCTAGGAGGAAAACGCCACAAGGCCACGTGCTACAAGTGCGGTTACGAATACCCACACACAGGTGAATGCCCGGCCATAGGTCAGGAGTGCGCTGCATGTGGAGGTATGGACCACTATAGGGCCACGTGCAAGAATGCACCGATGCACACGCCAGGTAAACCCCACACCCAAGACAGGAGCAGATACACCCGCCAGAGCTCTCCCAGATCCAGAGTGGAGAGCGACCGCAGAACCAGGAGGAGAGAGGACAGTGAGTG
The DNA here is from genome assembly GCF_040938575.1 of Ambystoma mexicanum. Lineage (NCBI taxonomy): Eukaryota > Metazoa > Chordata > Amphibia > Caudata > Ambystomatidae > Ambystoma > Ambystoma mexicanum. The sequence goes on along the minus strand of NC_090929.1, from coordinate 47,876,081 downwards.
GAAAAGCCGTTACAGCCGAGAAGACAGACGGTCGTCTCAGGACACGAGATGCTCACACAGGAGGCGTTTCGTGAGGTACGTGGAGGCGCGGTCGCCTATGAGCAGCAACACCCTGTCGTCCGAAGAAGATCGGAGGAAGAAGGGCTATGTGTGGGCCATAAATGACAACACCGCAGCCACGCAACACAGCCCCGTACTGACACTTCACGTGAACAACACCCCGCTGAAGTTCCTGATTGACACGGGGGCAACAGTCAATATCATCAGCAAACAAGCATATAGGTCGCTTGCACCGCAGCCAAAGATCAAGAAAGCGGCGGTCGATATCTACCCCTACGGATCCACGACACCTCTGCCATGCAAAGGCATGATCACCGCCCAGTGCACTCACAGGGAACACGCGATGAAAATCCCGCTGCACATCCTAAAGACCGAAGCTAACAGCGGGTGCATTCTAAGCTTCAGAACAGCAGTGGACATGGGTCTGGTGCATATCCTGTACCAGCTAATGGCCCATAAATATTTCGCCAAACCAAATGCTATTGAACAATCGTTCCCCAAATTATTTGCAGGCCTGGGAAAGCTAAAGAACAGGAAGGTACACCTGCACATCAATCCACTTGTTATGCCAGTGGCCCAGCACTACCGAGGGATTCCATTCAATATCCAAAGACAAGTGGAGGAAGAACTGGACAAACTAATCAAAATGAATGTCATCGAACCCGTATCGGGTCCCACACCCTGGGTGTCGCCCATCTTCCCTGTCCCCAAGAAGTCACCGGATGGGTCCATACGACTGTGCGTCGATATGCGCAGGGCCAACACCGCCATCGAGAGAGAGAGGCATCAAACGGCCAGGATCACAGACATGATCCACCTCCTTCATGGAGCAAGAATCTTTTCGAAATTAGACTTGACAAAAGGATATCACCAGATTGAAATAGCACCAGAGTCGAGATACATCACCACGTTCGTAACGCATCTTGGCTTATTTCAATACAAAAGACTAGGTTTTGGCATTTCTTAGGCCGCCGAAATGTTTCAAGAAGAGATACACAAGGTAATCAGACACGTCCCAAACTGCCTAAACTATTCCGATGATGTTCTGGTATACGGCAAGACACAAGAGGAACATGATGTAGCTCTACACAGGGTGTGCCAAGCACTCGAGGAAGTATGACTGATGCTAAACAAAGCGAAATGCGAATTCTCAAAAGGATCACTGAGATTTTTTGGTCATATCTTCTCAGACAAAGGTATGAGACCAGATCCGGAAAAAGTCGAGGCACTCAACTCAGCCACACCCCCTGCAAACACGACGGACCTGAGATAATTTTTGGGTCTAGCCAGTTACTGCTCCAGATATCTAAAATACTATGCAACCGTGAGCAACCCACTACGCCTACTCACGCTCAAAGACACACCATTCGTATGGTCAAAAGAATGCCGGGTGGCGTTCGAAGAAAACAGAGGTGCCATATCGCAAGCAGAGGACATGGCATACTTTGACGCCGACCGGGACACTGAAATAATTGTGGATGCCAGCCCAGTAGGACTCGGCGCCATTCTACCTCAAAGAGACCCAGCAGAACCACGTACCACTTACCAAGTGGCATATGCTAGCAGAAGCCTGACGACCACGGACTTAGGATCTCCCTGTCTGGATGCTGCATGGATGCTCTTGGAGTATCTCCCTGTGTGGCTGCTGGATGGATGCTCTTGGGTATCTCCCTCTGTGATCCTGCATGGATGCTCTTGGAGTATCTCCCCGTGTGATCCTGCAAGGATGCTCTCGGGGTATCTCCCCATGTGATCCTGCATGGATGCTATTGGAGTATCTACCTGTGTAGATGCTGCATGGATGCTCTTGGAGCATCTCCCTGTGTGGATGCTGCATGGATGCTCTCAGGGTATCTCCCTGTGTGATCCTGCATGGATAGTCTTGGAGTATCTCCCCGTGTGATCCTGCATGGATGATCTCAGGGTATCTCCCTGTGTGATCCTGCATGGATGCTATTGGAGTATCTCCCCATGTGATCCTGCATGGATGCTCTTGGGGTATCTCCCTGTGTGATCCTGCATGGATGCTCTTGGGGTATCTCCCTGTGTGATCCTGCATGGATGCTCTTGGAGTATCTCCCTGTGTGATCCTGCATGGATGCTCTTGGGGTATCTCCCTGTGTGGATGCTGCATGGATGCTCTTGGAGTATCTCCCTGTGTGGCTGCTGCATGGATGCTCTTGGGGTATCCCCCTGTGTGATCCTGCATGGATAGTCTTGGAGTATCTTCCTGTGTGGATGCCACATGGATGCTCTTGGGGTATCTCCCTGTGTGATCCTGCATGGATGCTCTTGGAGTATCTCCCCTTGTGATCCTGCATGGATGCTCTCGGGGTATCTCCCCATGTGATCCTGCATGGATGCTATTGGAGTATCTCCCCGTGTGATCCTGCATGGATGCTCTCAGGGTATCTCCCTGTGTGAACCTGCATGGATGCTATTGGAGTATCTCCCCATGTGATCCTGCATGGATGCTCTTGGGGTATCTCCCTGTGTGATCCTGCATGGATGCTCTTGGAGTATCTCCCCGTGTGATCCTGCATGGATAGTCTTGGAGTATCTCCCTGTGTGGCTGCTGCATGGATGCTCTTGGAGTATCTCCCTGTGTGATCCTGCATGGATAGTCTTGGAGTATCTCCCTGTGTGGCTGCTGCATGGATGCTCTTGGAGTATCTCCCTGTGTGATCCTGCATGGATGCTCTTGGAGTATCTCCCTGTGTGATCCTGCATGGATGCTCTTGGAGTATCTCCCCGTGTGATCCTGCCTGGATGCTCTCGGGGTATCTCCCCATGTGATCCTGCATGGATGCTATTGGAGTACCTCCCTGTGTGATCCTGCATGGATAGTCTTGGAGTATCTCCCCGTGTGATCCTGCATGGATGCTCTCAGGGTATCTCCCTGTGTGATCCTGCATGGATGCTCTTGGGGTATCTCCCTGTGTGATCCTGCATGGATGCTCTTGGAGTATCCCCCCGTGTGATCCTGCATGGATGCTCTTGGAGTATCTCCCTGTGTGGCTGCTGCATGGATGCTCTTGGGGTATCTCCCTGTGTGATCCTGCATGGATAGTCTTGGAGTATCTCCCTGTGTGGATGCCACATGGATGCTCTTGGGGTATCTCCCTGTGTGATCCTGCATGGATGCTCTTGGAGTATCTCCCCGTGTGATCCTGCATGGATGCTCTCGGGGTATCTACCCATGTGATCCTGCATGGATGCTATTGGAGTACCTCCCTGTGTGATCCTGCATGGATAGTCTTGGAGTATCTCCCCGTGTGATCCTGCATGGATGCTCTCAGGGTATCTCCCTGTGTGATCCTGCATGGATGCTATTGGAGTATCTCCCTGTGTAGATGCTGCATGGATGCTCTTGGAGCATCTCCCTGTGTGGATGCTGCATGGATGCTCTTGGGGTATGTCCATGTGTGATCCTGCATGGATGCTCTTGGGGTACCTCCCTGTGTAAATGCTGCAGACTCACGGGGAGACATCTTTGGGTCCATTTCTGTGACAGACCGGTTGTGAAAAGACGTGCTCCGGTCAGGTTAGTTTTACGGATAGAGTACTTATTATGGAGTGCATCGCGTGCTAGGTTTTTGGTTATTGGGTGTAAAGGGAGAGGATGTGTTGGGTCTTGCATTTCTCTTTCTACTGAGGCATGGCTTTGACATCATAGAACATACATCTACTGTTCAGACGGGGGTTCGGCCTGACGCTGAGGTAAGGGCATTGAGACAGAAGAGCTGCAGTAACCAGCCGCATCCGTGTGTCTGGGGTTAGTATGTTGAGCGTTACACACTGGTGAAGAACTGCCAACAAAGAACGGTAGAAGGGAAGGGTAGAGCTGCCACTGCAGGCCCGGCTTGGACCACCCTGGGCACTGGATCGTTGTTCCCTGTGAACTGGACTGGATCCAAAGCCCCCAAGTGGCCGCAACCTCCTTTTCTACATGTCTACCTTCTTCGAACCTCCTTCGGTGGCCCTCCAGTTTCCTGAAGGTGTACAGGGCCACATCTTCAACATTAATGTATCAGCTACTCCTTGTTCCACCAATACAAGGCCTGGGTGCCAACCTCCAGACTGGCCAGTTACTCCGAGACCAATACCATAGTGACTTTGCATAGTATAAAAGCCTTGCAACATAACATAACACAGCATTGAATGTTACAGAATTCATGACACCCTTACCAAGTAAGACCAAGACCCCGGCATCAGCAGTAGGCAGCAGATGGCCATCCTTGTACCAGGTGAGCGTAGGGGGAGGGATGGCATTGGTGTCACAGTGGAGCGACACAGATTCCCCCGAGAGCACCTCCCTCTGCTCGGTCACCTCCTCATCATCTCCCTCCTCCCAGTAATTGAGGGCGAAGGCTTCGTGTGAGCTTCCCGGCTTCTGGAACACAGGAGGAACTGAAAGAGGAGTAGGCGGGTAACCCGGATGCAATGAAAAGGCAAATAAGTTGCTCGGTCAAGAGTCAGTGCTGGATACTGTGACAACATTACCCTCAGGACCAACTGGCCTGGGGACAAAGCTTCCGTTCCCATGAACCCATGCTTCCTCTTGCTCTTCTCACTGCCTCTCCACCATGTGCACGCCCTGTTTCCCACCTCACGGGTCACTTCTCTCCCTGTGTTAGCTGTTCCAGACACAGCCACCGAGGGGCAGCATCTGGCTCCACCCCTTCTCATTGGAACTCTTTAACATACAGTCTGTAAGGAGTGTATGTATACGTTCATTGCTCCAGCGCCAGTGAATAGACCCTGAAGACGACCCACAATGTCGCTGCTGCATTCTCTATCTCAGGAGGTGTTGGGCCGGATTTGAAGAAGAGAAAAAGTAAACAACGTGATGATTCCTTAATTAGGCTAACAAAGTCATTTATTTTGCATACTTTTGAGCTGTCATGGAAGTACTCCTCTTCCTGAGGCAGAGCTGGAATGAAGCCTTTGAAAAGCATTACAGAATCCCAGTATTTAGACTTTGAAGATTGCAATGCGTGGGTGAGTGCAACATCTAACACATGCGTCTCTGAGCAAACCTCCAAATCAGGGACACACACAGCGACAGATAACAAGGTACTCCATGAAAGCTGTAATGCTGTAACGTTTTTCAATGGCTTCTTTCCATCTCGGCCTCAGGAAGTGGAGGAATTCCACACAAGCTCGCATGTATGCAAAATAAATGACTTTGTTAATGACTGGCTAATCGGCCTGAAAGACATTTATAGTAGCCACGGCTGAAGGCCGTCGCCACCTAGTGGGTCCAATAGCAATATATTGGGGGACTATACACAGTGGACACAGCCAAAGGCCGTGGCCAGTGGCCCATAGAAAAACGATGGCAAAACAAAAGCCTTGAATTCACTGAAAGAATTTTAGTTACAGTGCAGTTAAGTTGAGAAGATTTAACGCAACCAAACCCTTGAAATTCTGGTATGTGGGCAGTCATTACAAGCTTAACTCGGTTTCCACTTCGTGGCAAAGCGCATGAGCACATACATGTTATAAGAGAAGGGATTCACAATGAAATACAAAATGGCATTATGGGGGACGTAGCATTGGGGGGACATCAACAGGAATGCACAGAGTTAAGCTTCCCACTTTCCACACCTGTTCAATTTCAAGGGTTTTGTTGCGTCAGATCTGCATAACTTAACTACACCTTAGTTAAAGTTTTTTCAGTTTATATATATATCCATATATATTTATAGAGAGAAAGAGAGAGAGAGACAGAGAGAACAATTGGTATACAGGGAGTGGGAGGGTGGACAGTACCAAGCTCCTTCTCCTTTCGTCTATAACTGTTTGTTGGGCTTAAGGGGGGGAGAAAGAGTTCACTCTCATAGGGCCAAGGGCTCTGTGATCTCGTGACCTGCACCCCCCACACAGTGGCACCCCAACAGACCTTGAATGTTGACGTTGAAGTCCTTCTCGTCCTGTCCCGCCACGTTGGTAGCGATGCATGTGTAGTGGCCGGAGTCGGACATCTTGGTTGGCTGGAGCCGTAGAACCCGCCCATCACTCAGGATCTGCAGGTGGTCTTTGCTTTCTAAAAGCTGAAGAGGAAACACAAGAACACAAAGGACTCGCAGTGGGTACGCCACAGAATTCATGGGGGGAGCAGAGCCGAGTTAGGGTCGTAGCATGCCTCCGAAAGCCAAAACGCGCGCCAAAGCATACAATAGACTGTAAATTACGCAACACAATAGTCTAATTTGGAATTCACAGAAGTGGCATAACACAACATAAGCATTGACTGCCATCATAATATGCAAAAGAGGCACCCGAAATGTAGAGCATGTTTCCTCTCAAGGAATGTTAAGTTAAGCCACTTACATCCAGAGCCTTTCAGAAGCCCTTTTTAACACACCTCCCCATTACTTCCAGTTAAAGAATAACGTTTCTGATGTATTTAATATTCTTGGATTCACGGACAGGCGATCTACCATAACATGCCTCCCCGAGAGTTTCCAAAGATTGTTCAGTGTGCTCCTTTCTGTCCCTCCTTTACCAGTGTGCTCTCTGACATTGAGGCTTCTTAGTATGATATGATATATTTGGTTATTTATAACGCGCTTAATACCCAGACGTTTCTAAGCGTGGACCCGGGGATCGAGCCTGTGTTCTCTGTGTCGTCTTGCTTCCAAGGGAAGCACGTTGCCGCTGAGCTATCCTCCCGAGACGACCCCCAGTAGTCATTGGTCTCAGGGAGCATAACTCCCACACCGTACCAATGAGCAGATGTTGGATGAAAGGTCTTTGGTGACCGTGCATTCTTGAGAGAACTCTGTGGTTAGATACATTTCACAGTCTCACATGTTAAGTGACACTGTCACTGCTTTTTCAATGATGATCTCACTCTGGGCTTTTGTTTGTATCTCTGACGAGAAGGGCTTCATTCGCAAATAAATGCGCAGCTCAGAAGAGGACACATTTCTAAAATACTCAATGCTACAAAATATGCAAAGTTTCAAAGCAAGCGCCCCATTGTAGGCGTTTCTCACAGACAGTATAAAAAGGGCTCATCGGGGAGTTGCTTTCTGAGTTTTTAGTGTTAATCAGAAGTTTCTTTTAACGGCCTATTTTATAAGCACATTGTATACGTTACATTTAGTGACATAGACGTTCAGGTGTGTCAGTAAATTAGTGACTTGCTTCTTTTCCAATTCCGTTCAGTCTGCCAACTCTACAGCCAAAAGTTTTCGTCCCCTGGGCTTCCTCAAGGCAATTTGGCTTATACAGTAGGTGTATAGAGGAGGAGCCAAGTACCTCCACCTCAACCACCTCACCCATATTACCTACATGTTGGGAGCCTGCATGTGAAAATCGTGCGGTACCAGTGAAGATACCGATACCTAGGAGAATACTGGAGGCAAGGTTCCCATTGAGAAAACCATACCTGCATAAAAGAAAATATGATGGCGTTTGAATGAAATCCCTGAAGAAGCAGAGCAAATGAATGGTCTAGATGAAGGGTGACATCACACATAGATGAGTTGACGTGCCTAGAAGAGATGCAGAAACCAGAGAATGCAGATATTCTATAAGGCATCAAGAAAGTATCAAGGATAAGTGACATCTTGGGAACAAGGTGTAGAAGCTTATGCCATAAAATGGAGGAAGATATCAAGTCAGTTTACACGTGTACATATGCAAAGAAACGCAAGCAGACAAAGTATTCTTGAGGCTAGCTTTATAGTGAATAGATTGCGGCATGCGCCAATATATACATACATGCATAAGGACTAAGCAAATGGATGTTTCCACTACGTGTTATAGCAGAGTTGGACTAAAAAAGGAAGGCCTCTTCTCAGTGTGTCGCAGTAAGAAAACACATGAATTAAAAGTGAAACTCGGAAAGACAAGGCTGGATGAGCCATGAAGCCAAGCCAAGAAGCAAAGGTCTTATCAGGATGAAGTTAACTAGCATTGGATACAAAATCGTGTGAAAGAACAGCTCCTGTTCACAAGGCATGAACAAAACACAGAAGATGTCAGAGGTCTATTGAAAAATAGTATTTTAAAGACAGAAAAAGCTTGAAATCATGGTCTTCAGTCACGTGGAAGGAAGAAGTAGAACAAGCAAGATGTTCACACCTACGCATGAGGACAGAGCGTGCTGCAATCCCCAGAATTCTCCACAGTACAGAACAAACTCAAGGCCGAGCTTCAAAGCCTGATTGACTAAGCAGACCACTGAGGTGATGATAGATTGATACGCTAATTGGTGGGAAGCTGGGACTAATACGAGCTCACCAGAACCTGGAGGTCCAATCTGCGTGATGCTAGACATAGGTGGAACGTAGGTGGAAAAGTACTGACGATGGTTAGAATGCCAACCAATTGTAGGGCACTGCGTAATTAGGGTTCCTATAGTTTGTGTAGTCAATGGAATGTTGTGTATTTAGTGACGTTCATAGTGGCCATTTTGAAGGAAGATCTTAGTTGCCCCACCTGATGTTAAGAAACCTATCACTTTCACTCACTATCCCATACAAGTATGGATCATATACTTAGATATTCACTCAGAGCCAATCACCGTTGCAATTAGGTTTTTGTAGTATGCCACGTAGGATGATGTTGGTAGTGACGCAGGTCAACGTCAATGATGCTGAGTTTTGATATATAAGTTCAGTTTTTTATGAAACTCGTTGAGTAAGAGGATCGAGCGAATTCATTGATGTTCGTTGTGCTCCCTGTTTGGACAATTGACAATGAAACAGTTATCCTTTTTACCAACTAACTGAGTCATTTTGATTATTGATGTTTGAGTAACTTCTGCATCGCCATCCATCTCCAGGGTAATTGTTACTCATCTTAAAGGGCTGAGGTTATTCAGTTCAGTTGTAAGTGAGAGAATTAGCATTTCCCTGTAACTGCTCCTGTAACTAATCCTTATCCTTAGTTTTAGGGCAAAGAGCGTCATTCTAGTAGGTGTTTAGTGGCCTCCAGTGGTTGTTATTTCAGGATGTCTTTCCCCTGTTGTGTAACCTCGTGGTTTCAAAGTGATGTACGTCTGGTATCAGCCGGTTCTCTTTCAATTAATTTGTCTTCCCTATCTGTATAGTTTGTTTTTAGCTCCATTTTGTTAACTTCAGTTTACGCTTGTAATACAGGGTTCAGCTCCCCACTCGAACTGTCCTTGTCAAGACAAATTACTTGAAAAACATATTTCTCTCACTTACTAGAACTGTATAAGCCAAATTGCCACGAGGAAGCCCAGGGGGCGAATCCTTTTGGCCATAGAGTTGTAATTGTAGTTGTTTACTTGTAAAGCGCGTATACACAAGTGAAGTGCTTCAAAGCGCTTGGTAAGAAGTTGGCAGACTCAACAGAACTGGAAAGGATCTAAGTCACTAATTTACTGACACACCTGAACGTCTATGTCACTAAATGTAACGTATACAATGTGCTTATAAAATAAGCATGTAAAAGAAACTTCTGCTTAACACAAAAAGCTTCGAAAGCAACCACCCAATATGTCTGTAAGAAGCGCCTACAATGGGGAGCTTACGTTGAAACTCTGAATTAAGGCCTAGCTTGTGGGCCTTCCTTTAGGTGGGCTGCACTCTCTTTACTGACCGAAAGGCAACACACATCTCTAATAATAGAAAGCGAAATGGGGGCACTGCCATCACAACCTACCAACCACAATACATCCTAACTCTACAAAATATGCAGGTCGCCCAATTCACAAAGACAAAGAATGCATTTAAGCTGAGCAAACACACATCACCTTGACTCGGGGAGTGTATTGGTGTTTGGGGCGCCCACCCCAGCATGCACGAACATAGTAGGTGCAGGGGCCTCAATTGTGCGTAGCAGCCCTTCATAGGCTTGTTGGGGTCATTTGCAGACTTGCAGGAAAATGCATCTTCATCTATTACTAAGGCCTAGACCCTAGACAGATATGTGGGAGAGCAGTGGCAGGAGCTGCGCACAATGCAGAGAATAGTCAGAAAGGACCCTTCTATGCATTGCACATTTTCCTGCATCTGTTCCAATCTGAAGAAGAAGAAGAATGCAGGTACATTTCCAACAGGAAATGAGGAGGATTGTGAAACCATCGCCACCCTTGCCAAGAAAGCCCACTATCAGCTGCAAACCCTCAGAGGTATTCTCCCTTTCCTCACCTTCACCAAGAAAAACAACGGGCCTCATTCTGAGGCTGGCGGTAAGGACTTAACGGCGCCGGTAAGGGTGCTGGTGCCATTAACCTCGTACCGCCGCATTACGAGGTCCTTTAGCGGTTCCCGCTAAGTGCGCTAGTTTTACCAGGCGCCCTTAGTGGGAGCCGCTAAAGGACCAGGGAGCTAACAACGGGCCCGTTGTTAGCTCCCTCCCCATTCCCATTGAGCCCTACGGGGGCTCGAATGGGAATCCGGATGAGTTTTTTGAATGAGGAATTACTGGGTCCTCCAAAGTTGGAATGGCCCGGTAATTCCTCATTCAATGAACCCGGACCCGGTATGCGATATGGGGGTAGCCATGGCTGTAATAGCACCATGGCTACCTCCATACTCGTAATGACCCCAATGTCTCTGGTCCTCGCTAGGCTTAACTACTGTAACAGACTCTTCCACAATCTTCTAATATACTCCCTTTGTCCCCTTCAACTAATCCAGAATAGGCCTCAAGCCCGGGGACTGCATCTTTCCAGCCCTAATTTCTCTCCACTGGCTCCCGGTTGCTGCTAGGATCAGGCTCAAGACCCTCTGCATCACCCACAATGCTTTCTGGGGCCTGGGACTCCGTTACATCAACCCTCTCCCTAAATACCTCCTTGCTAGAGCCCTTCTGTCTTCTAGTTCCAACTCTCTGCAGATTAGACCCTTCTCTAAGCAAAGAGTGGGGGGGGTCTCTCCTCCGCAGAAGCTTTCCTTAGGCATTGCCTGCCAGCCAATCTCAGGCTTGAGCCGGAGCGCTGTAAGTCCCAGAAGCTCCTCAAGACCCTCCTTTTCTCCCCCTCCTTCACTCAACCCATTCCCTGCTAACACCTTCATCTGCCTCATGGACAGGCTACCTGGTTCCCTCTGAGTACTACAGGGTCCCGCCCCCCCCCTTCCCTGCACTTACCTGAATTCCCTGGCACTTGCCCTGTGTCCTCCTCTTAGCACTTGCACCCCGCTTTTTCCGCTTTTTCCCTTCCCACCTTAGCACTTCGCTTTGTGCAGACCGGCACTTCCCCCTGCTTCCCCTCCCTCGTGCTTCTTGTTCTGCACTTGCACGGTTCGAATTGCACAAGACCTAGTAGGACCGTTATTGTATCTTTCTCCCTTGCCCCCCCCCCTTTTTTGTCTTGTGGCACCTTGAAACACCATTTGTTGTATAGTCGCCTTACAAATATCCAATAAATAAATAAATTAAACCAAGCACTCGCATTCACGCGGTCCAGCTTTGTGCAATGCAGCACTGTGGAAGAACGGGGCCTCTGATTGGATTGTGTACATGTGTGATCTGCTTGGGCGGACTTCCCTTTCTGAATCCCCACACATTTCACCAATGCAGGCTCCACTGTTTCACATACACTTATTTTCACAACTTGCACTGGCAAAAGGTTTCGTGACTCAGACCCAAAGGGGGCAGTGCCAGTGCACACAGACCTTGCTTTTGTCTGCAGTCTTGGGTAAAGTGCTGCCTTGATACAATGGCATCAGCAGGCTTTGTGGATGGCAAAACCCAATGGGCAAAGTGTGTGTTTCTGTACCCACCATAGTACAATGAAATAGTTCACACAGGTGCAAAATAATTGCAATTTATAAAACCAGGTTTGAAATTCAATGAGCGATGCCACTAAGCAAATACACATCGATCGACTATTGCATTTCTGCCTTCAGTTTCCTCACCAGCTTGAAGGAGCCATGTACATGCATTTGCCATTTAGAGCAATGAAAGGTGTGATTCCAGGTGAGGGTTGCCATTCTTTTTGGGGAGTGAGTTAATTAAGGGCTTGTGGAATGGCTTTAGTAGTTCGTCCTTTCCTGTTATCCTTTGCATTGTGGGACTTGCAGTTCTTCCCTGTTATACTTTGCATTGTGGGACTTGCAGTTCTTCCCTGTTATCCTTTGCATTGTGGGACTTGCAGTTCTTCTTTCGCACCCTAAATTCTAGACTGTAATTCCCAAAACGTGAAGATAAAAAGAGGAGCTGTTGCTGTGGGGTAATTTGAGAGCCTCGATCGTCCCAGACTGCACCCATATATTTCTTAAAACTCCCTCAATTTCTGGCACTCCTAGGGGTTTCCGGGACAGAAAGTATTTAATCAGGGTCACTAATATTTCTCCCAAATATATGAAAAGGGCGCACATTTGTCCCTTTGGCTCATGTTTACAGCTCTGTAGACTCGCTGTATAGGAGCCGCATAAGTCCATATGTTGTCTTTTATTTAAATACCTGTTCATTTATAACGTGCTTAATACCAGCGTTGTGGTTTCTAAGCGCAGAATCGGGATTCAAACCTCTGTGGCGCTGCGTTATCTTGCTTCCAAGACAAACACGTTGCCCCTGGACTATCCTTCTTCACCTCATATGTGGAGAAGCAGATGTACACATCATCTACAGAGCCCTCCCCCTCAGCTCCGTCATTTTGGAAGAACAGCAAGAAGCACTGTGTATGACACATGGGGCTTCATTACGACCCTGGCGCTAAGGGGTTAACGGGGCCGTAAAAGGCTGCGGCGCCGTTAACCCCTTAGCGCCTAATCACGAGGTTCCTTTGCGGCTCCCAACCTTAACGGCTGGTCTGGACCAGCCGTTAAAGTAGGGACCCGCAAAGGGACCTTTTTGGTAATTACGGTAACGCAATTTGCGGTACCGTAATTACCGCCTTCCCCATTCCCATTGAGCCCTATGGGGCAAAAATGGGAATGGGGAAGGGCCAATGGTGCATGGGGAATTACCGCCCGCCAACCTTGGAATGGGGTTGTAATTCCCCATTGCACCATGGCGGACTTGTTACAATACCGGCAGCAACCATGGTGATAATAGCGCCATTGGTTACCGCCGGTGTTGTAAATAGGGCCCTGGTATCATCCCAATTACGCATCGACAATATGAAAGACGTTAATGCGCTCAGACAACCATATATATGCAGAAACAGAAGGTAGATAAAATATATAGTTACAAAAGAAGCCATCGGGCCTCATTACGAGTTTGGAGGCAGCCATGCCCTTAATAAGGGCATGGCTGCCTCCAAACTCGAGTCCGGGTCCGGGTTCCTTCAATGAGGAATTACCAGGCCATTCCGACCTTGGAGGACCCGGTACTTCCTCATTGAACGAACCAATCCCCATTCCCATTTCAGCCTCCATAGGGATCAATGGGAATGGGGAGGGAGCTAATAACGGGCCCGTTAATAACGGGCCCGTTATTAGCTCCCTGGTCCCCTTGCGGGACCCGCAAAGGACGTCTGGTCTGACCAGATGTTCTGAGCGGGTCCCGCAAGGGAACCTCGTAATAGGGCAGAATGGGTTTACCGGTAATGAGGCCCATCCAGTCATTTATGTCTGAGATCAAGAAGGAATTGCGAAACTGCATGTTGGAGTTCTCGACAAAGATGGAGTGTCTGGACGGCTGGGTGTTGGAGGCAGAGCAGAGGCTGGGGAGATCAAGGACCAGACATCGGAACAAGCGGGGGTGATAGCGGACCTACAGCACTGTACCTTATTCCTTGAGGGGGAGAGTGAGTCCTTGGCGATGAAGCAACAGGATTTAGAGAAAAGGTCGCAGAGAAATAATCTTCGCATCAAAGGGGTTCCATCCTCGATCCCGGACCAGGTCTTGGGCGACTACATGGGCAACATCTTCCGAATTCTCCTGCCGAATCATAAACAACCCACTCTACTGCTGGACCATACTCACCGCCTGCAGGGGTGACACAATGCAGCAAAGAAGGGCCCTCAGACGCTGAGTACCACCCTCCAAGATAAGAAAATCTGCTACAGATGGATCTTCCCAGCAACACTTCAGTTTACGTTGGCAGGAACAATGAGAACGATGAGCTCTATCGAGGAGACAAAGGACCTATGTGGAACAACCCGACCCATAGGGAACGAAGAGTCCCCTCTGCGGTAGTCTGCATAGTTGAGGGACGAAGATCCCAAACCTCAGTGCTCGTCCTGGTCGACAGTGGGGAAAACTGGGAATCCCATGGCCCACTCGAAGCGCAAATAATTCTGGGCCTGGCTCTTGCCCTGGCAGAAAACACTACAACATGCTAACAGACTTTGGATGAACCCAGCAACTGCCTGGCCCAGGCCCCGCATGGTCTTATCCAGACCTTTTGAGCGATGTCGCTCACCGGTTACCGGGGCGGATGGTCCATTTTTGTTTGTGCCTCGTTGGCACTGATTCAGTTTTGATTTCTTGTTGTTAAAACCTGTTTGTACCAGCGGCACAAGGAATACCTCAAGCTTGATGGGGGCTGACCCTCCTACCTTCCCGCCGCCTCAGAGAACGATGGGATGAGAACACACAACACCCCTCCCTCAGCAAAATGTGTGATTTGTGTCATTGAACGTGAAAGGCCTGAACGCGCCACCCAAGTGGAAATCAATCCTACAGCATCTGAGAGACCTGAGTTGCTCTGCGGCATGCATACAGGAGACCCACTTGGCCCCACAAGACTCGAACAGATTGCGGAGCAAGCATTTCCGAAGCAATTTATGGCACCCGGTGACTCGAACAAGGGGGGGACTGCCATCCTCCTGGCCTGGGGTGTACCACTCACTGAACTAGAGACCCGCCAATGCCTGGGAGGCAGGTATGTAGGGGTGAAAGGTATACTATATGGCCAACTATACACCCTTGTGTTGATATACGCCCGAATGAGAAACAGGAGACATTCTTGCGAAAATTAGTGGCTGAACTGGCTCATTTTGTAGAGGGGCAAATAATTATAGGAGTAGACTTAAATGGGATATCGGACCCAAATGTGGATAAACCACACGCGCCAATGCCAAGGGACTTCAAGGTCGCGGTGGGGATATTGCAACCGTTTAAAGAGCCAGGTGTGGTGAGCATGTGGAGGTTGTTACACACAAGGGAACGAGACTACACATATTTACCACACGTGCACCGCACCTCATCCCGTACTGACTTGATGCGTGCTTATTTGGTGAGGGTAGAGGGCCCAAGGAGGGCAGTCAGAGGGTAGGTTGGAAACAGGGCGTAGGTGCCCCAATAAGAAGGATCTCCATCTTGCTGGCGATGAGACAGAGCTGAGAAACCAAGGAACCAAAAGTATAAGAACTGAATATCATGACACCCTAAAAAGATCCAAAGCAATGAGGGTGGGAGGAAAGCACAAGGACACAACACAAGAGCACTATCCAATAGTAGAAAACCTTCTGAAATCCATGGAGGGAAATCTGTAAAGAGACGCACTCCACATGCTTAGGCCCCAGAGCAGGAGATATAGGGGTGCAACACCTCCCAGTTTTCCGTAAAGTGAGTGAAGAAGTGGACGTTGTCAAGAGATTGGAGCTAGGTCTTAAGTGATTCCCACTGCCAATCCAATCGCCAAGGCCACCACCTTGGCGATTGGATTGGCAATCCACGTGATCTAAGTAACAGTGCGGTCTGTTCCCAATGTCCTCTGCCCGTCTAGGGTACTACAGCTCAAGCAGCCAAAGGACAATTTTGCAGAGCAAAAAAAATACATGATCAAAAGCTATTGATTCAAACAATGGAATGTCCACCTACTGCAGAAGCTCACTAAATACTTTATGGCTGAATGCACATACAAATGTTTATGTACACATTTCTAATATCCACTAAAAGGGATTTGCTGTTTCCCATGTTGCGATCCCCTCATCTCACTAGCCATGTCCCACACATGTATTGCTTTTTCCCCCCATCATCGATATTCCAAAAAGATAACTAACTGCAGTTTGCCACTCCCTCTATAATGTGGTGCTCACTGCACACCACAATGCCCATGTGTATGCGTTAGCCACAACCAACATGTTGCAATATTTACAGCCCTGCATTGTAGGCACAAATTTCCATTCCCAAGATGACACTCAGCGTCAAGTGGCATACTGGTCTGCTTTTGAGTTTATATACTCTTTTAAGAGCTTCAAAAGAAGAGCCATAGACAGGGGCCCTGACATGAGTAAACAGTCTTGTGTGCTGGGTTCTAACCTCTAGGCCAGTGCCCTACCATAGAGGACGCAGGTAGACGCATATACCCTAACTCCCGTGACATCACCGCCATCATACTGGAACAGCAGGCGAAGAGCTGCATGTGGGATCCCCTGTGCTGTCCCTATACTGTATCGAGTGTATGTGAGACGTTATGCACTCAGACACCCGTACCAAATGCATCCTCACATCGGGAGAGTGGATGATGCCTGCACACACCATTAGAAATCATGGAGCACTGAGTGACATCTGACGAGGCAGAGGGATGTCATGGAGAAGATTTACGAGGACATACAGAAACGATATGAAAATACTTTCGAATGACGATGTAACTGAAGCTGCAAGATAAACATGTACAAAATGATAAAGTAATCATGTATTCAAGAAGAAGATAAAGGAACTTGTGGATCAATAAGTGTAAATACGCAGCAATGCAACGTAGGTAGGACATATCGAAGCTTGCTAGAGAGGAATATATAACGTGGCTGGGACGGCCATAGAAGGAAAATGGACGCTGACTCGTGCAAAGATTCATTCTAGCTACCTCAGAAACAGACCAGGGGTGCAGAGTCAGGAGATGCTGGAAAACAGCTTTGTGTGCAAACAAAGAGGAGTTTATGTTGGCCTGGGATCAAGGAGGCTATTTCAAGAAATAACTCCAAACCACAAAGGGAGGCAGACAGATAAGCCATGTATGTGAGACATATTTCTCTTACATTAACGAAGATTAAAACATGTGCAAGAGCCAAGCATTGGACAGTTAACAGTAACTAAGGCTCATACAAGATGGAGTGAGCAAGTCTCTAGAAGCCAGAAGGAGCAATAACACCCAGCATGCCGGGAGGAAAGCTCAGCGGCAACGTGCTCGCCTTGGAATCAAGACGACACAGAGCACCACAGGTTCGATCCCCGGGTCCGCGCTTAGAAACCTCTGGGTATTAAGTGCATTATAAATAACCTATCATATCATAATTGAATCAAATAGCAGTAAATAGGAGGTCAAAATGGACACATTTGGGGTCTCCTCACATGTGATGCAGAAGTCAGAAACAAGGGCTATTCCTTAAGCTGTGTTTGATAGAGATGTGCTCACACTCCCTTGAATGTCCCAGAACAGAGAGCAGGCTACAAGGTCAACTACAGATGGGAAACTTTGGCTTATGGTCAAGCTGATGAGAGATGGTGGCCTAATTGGGGAAGTGGGGAGTAATCTGAAGTGACTCCAGCACCTGGGTTTCGGTTTCGCTTATGTGCTGTTAGCCGAGCCGAAGTTCTAAGGTTAGGTGGGATGCCAACCAATCAGTGGGTCTCTAGGGCAACCTGCTATACAATGTTGCATAGATCTATCTGCTGCCATTTTGTCTGCTGTAATCAGTATTATACGTATTTAGAGGTAGTTTGAGGTGTGTCTTACAGATAAGAGACATCCAATGAAGTACTAACCCGTATACAAATGTTCCCCTAATCAATCCCGCATGGCAAAAGGTTTTACAGTTTGCCATGTAGAATGACATCATAGATGATGCATATTGGGGTATAAGACCTCTGTGTAATCAGGGGGGGGTTGGGGGCGAGGTTGGGGTGTGTGTGTGTGTGTGTGTGTGTCTCGTCTGCCGGTGTACACTGCTTCATTAAAGTGAAAATAAAGTAGTACTTTGCATATTCTTTGAGTCTGTCCGATTATTTGGTGTGATATCTTTTATTGGTGATTCCAATTCTAGCACAAGAGATGCTTCAAGGTGCTAGAGCAGACTGCGTTTTTGTTCTTGGGGAGCAACTGGCTGCCAATGCCATAAAAAGGCTACTGAGTGGTGCGGCCAGAACTGGATTCAACAGCTGCTATCAGCAGGCAACATTCAGGGTGAGGAAACCTACCCTGGAACAAACTGGGGTGTTCAGGGGTACCCCTTCCCAGGTATCCAGAGGGGTTTTTATGGGTAACACATAGAAAATGAAGTAGCCTTTGCCAGGGAACTCCAGTGAAAGTCTCGCTGCCAGCACAAATGAGATTGGAATCCAAAATGCTAGCAGAAAGCTTAGGGGGCTGCCAATGTTTGCGAAAGGGACCTAAAAAATGAATTGAATTTCTGACCTAACCAACAAAAAAGGACCAATGAAAACAACGAATGGAAATGAGCATTGGTCATCTGGGGTGGGGCAGGCGTGGGGTGCGCGTCACTTCAGGACTCACTGCGACTGACAGAACAATTACCTTCTGCCCTCCCAGCAACAGTTCCCCAAAGCCTCGGGGTGATATTACAAATGATCTTCATTAATAGGCAATACCAAAACCTAATTACGAAATGGGAAGGATAATGTACAAACTAATTAATCATCATAGTTGTTTAAAATATAATTTTATATCCAAACCAAAATCCAGTTTGGGAGTGAACGCTCTCCCTGTCCTTAGGATGTCAGTATAGCACAGGAAATCATTGATGCGCCAGAAGTGAAAGGGTTAAGTAGGCTTTGCGTTTGTCCTTTTTGTTCGAAATGGAGCAGCCGTGTCTGAATCTGGGTATCAAGTGTTTGATTGAAATGATTATCCGAGTACAAAACAAACCAAAAGATTTACAATAAGGGTCCATTACATTTAAATGATAAAAAGTTGCCACCGTGGGAGCTGGAATCAAACCTCTCTGCCGGCGCTCTACGTTTTTCTCCGTTTCTTTATTTTCTTGAACACAAAGTGTCCACCTGCAAAGTTCTTGTGATTAAGCCTGGGCGAACTTTCCCAAAAGTGATCCGCCGGCTCCCGAACGTCTCCTAGGGAGATTTGGGCAGGTTGGCATGTTCCCACAGATTCTTCTTCAAGCCCAAATGTCCCTGAATCTCCTTTAAGAGCCATGAATCTTCAAGGAAGTTTGGGAGGAGATTGGGAGGAGTTTCGAGCTGATATGTGGGGAAAATAAATACACAAAGTAACTTAAAGGCTTCCAGAAGGGAGAGAGAAGGGAGAGTGAGGGGTCGGGTGAGGCGGGTGCGGGGGTTAGCAACAGGAAATTGAGCCCTTGCATGTGTAATTATTATCCAAGTAGGACAACACATTAAAATCTCCAGTAAAACATCTCAGTAGATGAATGCACCTACTGCAGTGACCTATGCATAACCTCCAGGTCCTAGGTTTAGCCTCTGTAAGAAGAACTCAGCCTTTTATCCTTCTGAAGTTGTTCACATTAGTAAAGTGGAAGTGGGGAGTTGCAAGATCGCATGTCAGACCGGCAGGGTCACTCACATGTCAGCATGCCCGGGTTGGCTTTTCATCATTCAAAGGTCAACACATTCTGTATTACTGAGGTTTATAATATTACAATATAGAGAATTCATTACAGACATGGACCTCTGAAAAGCCTGCAGGGCTGGGGTAGATTCAGGCAGGCATTAGGGGTGCATGAAGATTCATCTGGCTGAGCTGGCTTCCATGAGGACCACTGGGGTTATTTATTTAATAATAGCAAGAGTCCATGGCTGCAGGTTAATGACTGCAGAAAGGCTAGTTGCGCTGAGGCAAGGTCAGTCATAGGTCAAGCATTCATTGGGTATGTACACCCATACATTCCTAGAGCAAGACATCATGTATACATGGTCCTGATGCTAATGAATGGAACCCCCTGGAACTGTGCAGGTGCTCTTTGTAAACAAGGTGGCCTCCACATTTCTAAAAGTATTGCAAATTAAAGAAATGCATTGTCCAGGCATTTTTTATTTGCATAACTTTTTGCAAATTTGGTACTGCAAAAAGAGTTCATTTTGATTTCCATGTTAAAGAAACAGCCAGGTGCAAGACACTAGTCCTTTAGATATTTTGATTTCTTTGGGCATCCCTATCAGGAAAGGTTTTGAACTTCCGACCTGTTCCATTGACTTAATTTTTTTCTTTGAACATGTGCTGGCAGGAAAAGGCCTGACCTCCTCAACCCATTGTTTACCGCAACATTTCCTCTGCGTGAATTGTCAAGAGCTGAACAGATTATGTGAAAGGATCTAGAATGAAACGTGGAATTGGATGACTTTGAAAGGTGCCATCGGTAGGAAAGGTATTACGTGTCTTTCTGCAAGGCTCACATTTGCTGAATTTAGCAAACCTTGCAATAACATAGAAAAGAACATTTAACAGCATGCATTCTTTGTTTTTTCATAAGACATGTTATTACATTTTTGGGAGAATGCACAGCAACATCAACGAGGCAATATTCCATGATAATGACAATACATTTACGCCACCGGCTAGAGCTATTTCAATGGACGTGATAATGTTAACATTTCTCTGTGTCTATGCATTTTCTCCCCACCTTAGGATGCCCCAGATGGACTTCTGCGAGATATGTGCAGTGACATTGTTATTTCAAGCAAAGAAAAAGAGCACTATGTCCAAATGTCACTCTCAAAAACTGTACTGATTACTTTCCAAGTCTCCCTTGAGGTCAACCGAACAGTTTCTGGTATTCATAGGGTCAATAGCACGCAACCTTACAAGCCTTGCTCAACCAGAGGCAAAGTGTACCCGTTCTTCTCTGCTGGTTCTAGGCAAGTCTCAGGACCTGTTTCCACTCAACCAAACCTCTTATTTGCCACTGGAAATAAAGCGTGGAGCTGATTGGTGGAATGCTGCTGTGGTTCCAATGTCAGGCGATGGCTCAGTGTTAAAGATAGGGGCATCGTAACTGGCCCGTTACTTTCCATACCTCTAGTGGTCTCCGGTGACTGGAGTGAAACTACTTGATCTTACAAGGATTC
The DNA here is from genome assembly GCF_040938575.1 of Ambystoma mexicanum. NCBI lineage: Eukaryota > Metazoa > Chordata > Amphibia > Caudata > Ambystomatidae > Ambystoma > Ambystoma mexicanum. The sequence continues at coordinate 47,855,141 of NC_090929.1, read as the reverse complement.
TGGCACTGCACCAGCGGTGAAGGAGGGTCTCCAGGTGCTGCAGGAAATTGGCCAGGCACCAACAAGATGAAAGGAGTGAAGAAATAAAGAAGAGGGTGCATGGGGCCGGTGTAGGGGAGGCAATTCTCCCAGTGGGGGTCAACAGTGACCCGGAGACAGCAGATGTTCCTTCCTCAGGTGCCAAGTTCTTAGCAAGTTTGTAATCCTCTGCGTAGCAACAGCAGACCTGTTGGTCAGTCGACGTTACTGGCGCTCTCTTATATGAGTGTCCTCACCAGACTGTCTCAGTTTCCGCACAAGGTCACACAGTGCAGCATCTCGTAGGTCGATAAAGAATATGGCTTGATATGGTCCCAATGAGCCACGGGAACAAGCTACAGACACAGGGTCTTTATGTTGTTCCGAAGTGTGTTACCCACAGACACAGGCATAACTTCGCTATCAGGAAGGGTCTTGGACAGTGTGCAATTACGGTAGTGCTTCAGCGCTCTCTTACTGCAGTTAACCCCTTAACTGCTGGGCTATTATGCATGTCTATTCAAATAAGATGAGCATAGGGCGTCCTCTTCATGCTTCAGGGACTCATTGAAGTACTAAGTCAAGTAACGGTGCACAACCCCTCTATTTATGCAAGATTTGGAGCTAAGGGGGGAGCTCAGCCTCCGGGCCTTAAATTGCATCGATTCGAACATTGTGTCTGCAAGCCAGTCACTCGGGGCTGCCAAACTCCAGTTGTACAGGTCTGTTCCCAAGCTCCGGATCAGGAGGTGGACTTCCAGTCAAGGTTCAGGCACCGTTTCACAGGTTCCATGTGTTAATATCGCCGCAAAAATATCACCATACAAGAATGCCACCGTTTTGTTGCTATGCCATTTCCCAAGGACTATACATGTGGCGATATTATTGGTGAGGATAATATAACCTGATACCGTTTCACGTGGGTCTTATCCGTGGAGATTCTGAGGTGCCCAGGTAACAGGGCTCAGCCAGGAAATACTGAGACGTGACAAGCGCTAACAGGCTGCACCTTGGGTGGGGATACACTTCTAGGGTGACGTGATAGTGGCCCCTGGAAATCCTACAGACTGTCTTAACAGAGAGGTGTGAATAGTTTGTATACCTGCTAAATGTATATAGATGTTAATCCCTGCAACAGTAGATAAAGTACACAAACAACTGCAACCTTGTGTGAACATTTGTTCGTTTAACGGGACGGCTTGTTATACTGCACCCCCCGCTCCCTGTCAGCCCCCTCCATCTGGAGAAGTCTGCCTTCGCTGCTCGACCAGTGCTACCCCAGGTAAGCTAAGGAGACTTGGAAAGAACTGCAAGCTCGCTTAGATCAGCCTGGTGGCCTTCGGTCTTGGAGTTTCCGCCTGACACTGAACATCACGCAACCATTGAATTAGGACCTATGGCTCTAAAGTCAGCAACAGAGGCCCTGAAGCACAGATCCCCCATACCCCTGGAGGTACCCTCTGCTCTGGCCTTCAAGGAGCACGGAGCGACTAACCTGTCCGTCCTTGTACCAGGTGATGGTGGGCGCGGGCACAGCCCAGGAGTCGCACTGCAGGGACAGGCTGGTGTTGATCCTGGTCTTCACTTCTTTCACAGCAAAGGCATCAGTGGAATCTTCCATCTGTATCTGTGGGGGGACTAGTGGGAAAAACAGGGCATGAAAATACAACAAGAGTACCCCAATCAACTACCGGGATAATCCCTGATTAGGAACCTGTGACATGCCATCTGCCTGCATCATTGATATGATATGAGATGGCATTTATAACGAACCTGTACACAAGTGTTTCTAGGTGCGACAAGACAAGGAGGGGGAAATAGAGGGAGGACAAAACAACAATCCTACTAGGCCTTTTGTCATTCAGATTGAGCAAGTGCAGGGAAGTCGGAGGGGAGTAGTGCCCAGGGGTAGGGGGAGGAAGAAGTGCAGGTAAGTCTATAAGTGCAGCCAGTGGGTGGGTTATAAGTGCAGAGAGAAGGGACTGTAGGGTTGCAGATACAGACCATAAGTGCTGGGGGAGCCCAGAGGCAGTGGGAGGACAACTGGACATGCAGGAGCCTGGGCCCAAGTTCAGAGGGTGGCCAGGTGACCAGTGCATGGAGCAGTTGGGACATCAGCAGGGGAGAGGAAGAGAGAAATGAGAAGTGAAAAGGAAGATCTTGAGTTGCTTCTGGAACCTGAGGTGGTTCTGCTCAAGTTTGAGAGAGTCAGGGAGGCTGTTGCACATGGAGGCACCAGCCGAAGACAGAGATTTGCCCCCAGCACTCTGCTTGGAAAAGCATCTAGCCCTCAGACAATTGGAAGTGGATGAGCGGAGAGCTAGAGAAGGGAGAGGTTTAGGAAGAGAGAGTTGGGGATAGTGCGGTCCCACACCCCAGAAGGCGTTGTGAACATTGCAGATGGTCTTGAATTTAATCCTTGCAGCCACTGGGAGCCAATGCAGAGACTTAAGTCCTGGAGAGATAGGATCCCTGGGCTTGAGGCCAAGGACAAGTCTTGCAGTCCTATTTTGAATGAGTTGCAAAGGGCAGAGGGTAGAAGCAGGCAGATTTGGAAAGAGGCTGCTGCAGTAGTCCAGGCTAGAGAGGACCAGAACTCTGGAGACAATGAGCTTCTGGGGGAAAGTGAGGAAAGGAAGAATACCTCTGAGGAGGTGCAGCTGGTAGTGTGACTTCTTAGAGACGTCAGAGATGCGAGGAGAGAAGGAGAGGGTGGAGTCAAAGATGACAACAAGGTTCTTAGCCTAACAGGTAGGAGCAGGACGAGGGCCCAGAGTGGCCGGCCAAAGAGAGAGAAGAAAGGAGGGGGCAGGTGTTCCGATGAGGAAGATCTCAGTCTTACTGGCATTAAGGTAGAGATCATTGGCGGCACACCACTCCTGGATTGCGGACATTCAGTCTGGAATGAGAGAAGGGGAAGCAGCTGAGGGGAGCCTGAAGGAGAGCTTGGTGGCATCTGCATAATACTGAAAGTTGGAGCATAAAGTAGTGATGTGGTGGGCAAGAGGTGCCAGGTAGGGGTTGAAAAGCCAGGGAGAAAGGTGAGACCCCTGGGGAACAACACAAGTAGAGAGAGAGATAGAAGAGGGGAAAGACCCGAGTTGGATCTGAGAGGGTCAGTCAGTGAAAAAGGAGGTCCGCCAGGCCACGACCTGGTCAGTGATACACAGGATATCACAGAGACGACTGAGCAGGATGGCATGGTTGACCATATCAAAATCAGAAGAAGGATTGAGGAGAATGAGACAGAAGGAAGTCTACAGTCAAGGTTAAGGAGAGAGAGTCACAGAGTTTGCAAAAGAGCCCTGAAGAAAGGCAAGTAGCATCCAGGTGGTCAGGTCTCAGTTGAAGGAGAAGTTGATAGGTAGAGGCGAGGCGGGAGGAGAGGTCAGCCCACTCAGAGCAGAAGAGAGTGACCCTGGGGGCCAGACATGCTGGCCCCCAGGTCCCACACAGGGCCACAGAACTTCTGTATGGCTAGTAGGTATCGTGCATTTCCACAATTCCAAATGATATTGTGATGTTTAACAGTTAACTATATTTTGAACATTTCTCTGATGCCTTTGGGTCTGGTTTCTGGCAGCAATTTACATTGAAATGTTTCTTTGTCCTTAGAATAGAACAGAAAGTTCTTCGGCAAGATGATCATAGTACCCAGAATGCATCATGTAAGTTGCAGCTGCAGCCAGACCACCTCCTTGGGCCTTGATATGGACAGAACTGGACCCTAAAGGTATACTGTACCCGTGGAGCGTGTCCGTTGAGCAGCGGGACCAGCGTAACACACTTTGCACCTTCTCAGAGGACCGATCAAAGGATTCTGCAGCCCACCCAGGTCTGCTGCTGTGCAAGGGGAAGCTCTGATATTTAGTAATAAATCTGCAATTCCATGTTGGGTGGCTAGTGCCTGTAGCTGGGGACCCCTGAGGTAATATTGTAGACATGTGATATAGACCCACATAAGGGTGCCGCGGGGCGTTGACCACCTTGCAAAACCCCTTGCAGCCCCCATGCGCCAGAGGCATATAAACCAGACCACTTTCCTCTCAGGAATGGAAGCCCCCAGAGTCCAGCTGACTCTGGGTCTAGGGTTGTGAAGAGTGTACATATTAAAAATTAAAGATGACTACTAAGATAGCGAATAGGATCCATGCATTGGCCTATTTGAGCCCAGCAAAGTCGCTAATATTTGAACAAACAAGCCGAAGTTGTCTCCCTTTCCTGCCAGAAGTCACATGTGAGCCTTCAAGGCGCTTGATCCGGGAATGCATGGGACAGAAACCTTGTCCTAATGAGAATGAAACCTCCTAGCAAAGGGCTCCTGCTGCGCAGAGGGTTGGTGTATTTCTTGAAAAGGTAATAATGCAGAGGTTGGAGCTCACTTGTGGGAGGGGCCAGTTCCCCTTCCCTGGGGGACCTCTTTCATTGTTCTATTTCCTGTATTGTTCAACTGTCAACAGGAAGTCCATATCGACCAATGGGCACCCAGGAGCACTGTCCCACTATTTATAGTTATGTGTTTGAATTAATGTTTTTCGCTTGATTGTTTTAAGGACAGAGTGATGCTGTCCAACACTGCGATAGAAATAAATCATTCTAAGCAAGGAGCACCATTTCTCCAGGGTGGTAAAGTGTTGCCTCTCACGGTGACTGCTGCACGGGCCTCTCACTCCTGGGCTGTAGCCAGTGTTAAGAGGCCATGTGGATCGGACACAGCTCCAAGAAGCCGCACAGCTGCAGCGCACTCCCAGGATTCTGCAAGGGCCATTAATGATGGACACTGCCCTCTGGCTGCGAGAGGTGCTGCATACAGTCTACTGAAGGTCTCTTCCGTCATGGGTATCCCCATCTCCGCAGCGGGAGTCTTGGTGTGAGATTGGGGATACCCTCTGGGACCCTGGTGGTGGACAACCGTCTAGTCTTTGAAGCAGCGTTCATACTGCATGATGCCCACTGAGAGCCAGCCCCTTCAGGCTCTGCCCCCTTCCGTGGCATCTGGTCTTTTAGAGCCGCCCAGCTGCTGGGGTTGGAGATGCCCTAGGCGTGAGGTGGGTGAGATGGTAGATACGGAGCCTCCTGAATGGCAGCCACTGGTGGTGCGAGCGGTGGTTCTGTGAATCTCTCTGGTTATTCTGGGCAGACCAGGGCGCGTCTGGCTCATTCCCCAGGACCCTCCTGCACGGGCGGACATCCGAGGTAAGACCACCCTGCCACTGCAGGATAACAGAAGGGGTGTGGGTCACCGGCTGGGAGAGCGGGCATGGCAACCCTTGGGCCAGCCTGCCTGGCATGCGGGGAGGCGGGAAGAGAAGCCGCTGTGGCTGCCGGGCTGGCTGGGTCCTATCTGGCGAGCAGCTGCCTGCAGCCTGCATTCCTAGAGCACGTGGCAGTACCAAGGTGAGTCCAGAGGGACCTGGTGCAATTTGCGGCTGAGTGCATTTTCTTATAACTATTGCCCTCAATAGGTAATGGCTCCTGGGGTGTTGGGGTCCTCTGTTGTGCCACGATGGATTCCGCACCGCTGCCCATACAAACATAGAATCCTGTAATGTAGTCAGGGTCCTCTCCTTGAGTAAAGGAAGCCACATGCATGTGTAGAAATCCTCGCATGTAGACCCCTGATGCGGGGGCGCATCAACACACAGCCCTGATGCACCTCCTGGCAACATACAGCCATGCACCAAATCACACACGCAGGCGCGTGCACACGGGCGCGATCACACACACATGCACGCACGCACAGACTCTGCAGCACCTCCACCCAACACACACCCTGCCAAGAGAAGAGGAGTGTAAGGTGATTTGCACGTACCGAACACCTTCACGTGGTAGACCTTGGCTGCTTCTCCAACCTCATTGGTGACGACGCAGCTGTAGCTCCCAGAGTCCTCTGCTTGGGCATTCAGGATCTGCAGGGCCCGCCCTCCTGCTCAGGAGTGAAAGAGAAACGTGGTCTAATATCAAGAAGAACACGCAGGTGCTCCCTCGCGCCCATCTCTTGGTCTCCAGAGTCACCCACAGACTCAGGCCATGTGGGCGGGTGGCACCCACACCCTCTTGCACCAAAAATAGCACCTCTGTGTGGAAGGGTGAACCAACAAATGGACTCTTTTCTACAAACAAATTCCCCAAACATCCACTTTAAGGTGTAGGAGAAAGGCTACTGGCCGTAGTACAGAAATCTTGCACCAGGGCAAGAACAACTAGCCCTGGCAACATTGCCCTATTGCAAAAATACATTCTGTTAACGCATGTTTGAGCCAAACCAATGTTTCTCTAGTCCTAGCCCTAGATACAAAACCTGTTGAAATAATACATTTTTTGCACTACAGGAATTTTTGCCCTAGGACATCACTGCAGAGTGTCGCTCTGGCGTTCCGGAGACAGCAGCAAGAGAGTCCTTCCCATAGCAGGAGCCAATCAGAGTGAATACGGCGATCACCCCTGCATTGGGGGGCGGACATGGACGTAATGGCCCGCCAGCCCGAGCCTAGGCAGGCCCGAGAGAACCAAGGGCCTCAGAGAGGGCTGTGGGACACCATGCTCACCCCCCCCCCCCCCCCCCCCGACAAGGGGGTGATAGCCATTCGCACCCCAGGATTGTCTGCGTGTAAGGCGTGACAACAGTCTCCTAAGAAGAAAAAACAAAGCTGCCTGCCGCCCTAGGAAGAAAAAGGGACTATTGTCGTGGCGGCTGCTGGCGGGTAAGTGGGGAGGAAAAGAGGGGGTAGGGAAAGGTTAAGCTTTATTTGGCGGGGTTGGGGGAAGGTGGGGAGGCAGCAGGAAGAGGCTCCCTGGCTGGAAACAGCGGACGGTACACTGTGTATTCTCGCCCGCTGTTCTAGACACCCGAATTGCTGAATCTGCATTTTGATTGGCTGCAGGATCAGCAACACTATATCAAATATTGGAGCCACCCTGCTCATGGACTCCACAATTACAGTGCGCTGGCCACAGAGCTAGCTACCAGGGAGCAGGTGGGTGTTCCTCGAAGCCTGGAAGGGAGCGCCGTCCTTGAGCCAAGCGATGGTGGGGACAGGGAAGCCGAAGGCCTCGCAGACGAGTGAGATGGGGTTATTGACGATCACGATGACCTCTTCGTTGGCGCCATCGTCAGCATCTCCTGGAATGTTGGGGCTCACTGTGGGAAGAGACAGAATAAGAGACAGAACCACCAGCAAAAGTGGCCAAAAGACAGTACCATCACCAGGAGAGGCTAAGACACATAACTATCACCAAGAGAGGCTGACAAGAGACACAACCAACAGCAAGAGAGGATGACAAGTGACAGAGCCATCACCAAGAGAGGCTGACAAGAGACAGAGCCATCACCAAGAGAGGCTAAGAGACAGAACCATCTCCCATAGAGGCTACCAAGAGACAGAGCCATCACCAAGAGAGGCTAAGAGACAGAACCATCTCCCATAGAGGCTACCAAGAGACAGAACCATCACCAGGAGAGGCTAAGAGACAGAACCATCTCCCATAGAGGCTACCAAGAGACAGAACCATCACCAGGAGAGGCTAAGAGACAGAACCATCACCCATAGAGGCTACCAAGAGACAGAACCATCACCAAGACAGGATAAGCGACAGAGCAATCACCAAGAGAGGCTGACAAGAGACAGAGCCATCACCAAGAGAGGCTAAGAGACAGAGCCATGACCAAGAGAGTCTGACAAGAGACAGAGACATCACCAAGAGAGGCTGACAAGAGACGCAATCATTCTCAAGAAAGGCCAAGAGACAGAACCATCACAGGAGAGGCTACCAAGAGACAGAACCATCACCAAGAGAGGCTAAGAGACAGAGCCATCACCAAGAGAGGCCAAGAGACAGAACCATCACCAGGAGAGGCTAAGTGACATTATCTCCTTTCTTGCCCACAGCTTCCTCCTCACATCGTGCTGTCCCCCCTCACACCGCTCCCATCATCACTGTCATCTCCCTTATGCCCCTCACCCAAATCACTTTAGTCACTGCCTTCCTCATCCCTCTTGCAACTTTCACAGACCTCACATCCTTCATCATCCTCACCACATAAATTCCCCTCATGTTCCACTTTTCCTGACATCCCTCATAATCCTCACTGTCTAAATACCCCTCACTTTCCTCATTTTGTGACATCCCTCATCATCCTTTTCACCTAAATCCCTCTCACTTTTCACGTTTCCCGGCATCCCTCATCATCCTTTTCACCTAAATCCCTCTCACTTTTCACGTTTCCCGGCATCCCTCATCATCCTTTTCACCTAAATCCCTCTCACTTTTCACGTTTCCCGGCATCCCTCATCATCCTTTTCACCTAAATCCCTCTCACTTTTCACATTTCCCGGCATCCCTCATCATCCTTTTCACCTAAATCCCTCTCACTTTTCACATTTCCCGGCATCCCTCATCATCCTTTTCACCTAAATCCCTCTCACTTTTCACGTTTCCCGGCATCCCTCATCATCCTTTTCACCTAAATCCCTCTCACTTTTCACATTTCCCGGCATCCCTCATCATCCTTTTCACCTAAATCCCTCTCACTTTCCACATTTCCCGGCATCCCTCATCATCCTTTTCACCTAAATCCCTCTCACTTTCCACGTTTCCCGGCATCCCTCATCATCCTTATCACCTAAATCCCTCTCACTTTCCACGTTTCCCGGCATCCCTCATCATCCTTATCACCTAAATCCCTCTCGCTTTTCACATTTCCTGGCATCCCTCATCATGCTTTTCACCTAAATCCCTCTCGCTTTTCACATTTCCTGGCATCCCTCATCATCATTTTCACCTAAATCCCTCTCACTTTCCACATTTCCCGGCATCCCTCATCATCCTTTTCACCTAAATCCCTCTCACTTTCCACGTTTCCTGGCATCCCTCATCATCCTTATCACCTAAATCCCTCTCACTTTCCACGTTTCCTGGCATCCCTCATCATCCTTATCACCTAAATCCCTCTCGCTTTTCACATTTCCTGGCATCCCTCATCATGCTTTTCACCTAAATCCCTCTCGCTTTTCACATTTCCTGGCATCCCTCATCATCCTTATCTCCTAAATCCCTCTCGCTTTTCACATTTCCTGGCATCCCTCATCATCCTTTTCACATAAATCCCTCTCACTTTTCACATTTCCTGGCATCCCTCATCATCCTTTTCACATAAATCCCTCTCACTTTTCACATTTCCTGGCATCCCTCATCATCCTTTTCACCTAAATCCCCCTCAGGTTTCACATTTCCTGGCATCCCTCATCATCCTTATCACCTAAATCCCTCTCACTTTTCACATTTCCTGGCATCCCTCATCATCCTTTTCACCTAAATCCCTCTCACTTTTCACATTTCCTGGCATCCCTCATCATCCTTTTCACCTAAATCCCTCTCACTTTTCACGTTTCCTGGCATCACTCATCATCCTTATCACCTAAATCCCTCTCACTTTCCACGTTTCCTGCCATCCCTCATCATCCTTTTCACCTAAATCCCTCTCACTTTTCACATTTCCTGGCATCCCTCATCATGCTTTTCACCTAAATCCCTCTCACTTTTCACATTTCCTGGCATCCCTCATCATCCTTTTCACCTAAATCCCTCTCACTTTTCACATTTCCTGGCATCCCTCATCATCCTTTTCACCCAAATCCCTCTCACTTTCCACGTTTCCGGACATTCCTCGTCATCCTTTTCACCTAAATCCCTCTCACTTTCCACGTTTCCGGACATTCCTCGTCATCATTGCCACCTGAATCCCCCTCATTTGCCACATTTTCTCACAATCCTCATCCAACTCAAATCCGTCGCCACCCTCCCTGTTGCCAGAGCCTCACTTACCGAGCACTGTCAGCACAAAGTCCTTCTTTTTTTCTGCAAGGGAGTTGGAGGCCAGGCAGGAATAGTGCCCGGCGCTAGAGGCCGAGACCGGGTCTATCCGCAGGACGGACCCATCAGCAGAGAGCAGGTGGCCGTCATCCGCCTGCAGGGGCTCCCCGTCCTTCAGCCAAGTGACCTTCGGCGTGGGGTTACCTGCCCATCAAAGAGAGAAGACTTTAAGTGGCTGCTCCATTCCTGCTCAGGACTCCAGGCATGCAAGAGAAGAGGGGTGCCCAACACAGCCCATCTTTCTGGGGCCTCTTCGCTTTTGGAAAGGTGATCAAGAAAACCAAGATTCATTGATTTTTCAATGGGCTCGCTGGGTGAAGAGGAAGTGGGGTGTGATTGGACACCCCTCAGAAGGAGTGGATAGTGGAAGAGACGGACACAGAAGTCTCAATAGCAGACAACATGGGCTTTATTATGAGGTTGCCGCCAACCCCGTAACACTGATTCTGCCGCCTGATATCGCGGTGCCACGGGGATATCACAGGTGGCAGTGGAACAGTAAATCCCCATTCCCGTGGAGTCGTCAGGCCTGCCTGGGGATCCGTGGCCCCTACCGGCATCGTTGTAGCATGGCGGTCTAGAAAGGGTGCCGGCACGTTGCTACCAGCGCCCTTATTTCCGGACCGCCAGACTTGTAACGAGGCCCAATGTCTAGACACCCTCAGCAATGAAACACGAGGCATAGCTGCTTTCAGTCAGCTGCATTCACCCCAGTCAGGGAATTAGCATGAATTAGAGGAAATGACAAACAGGGAGCGCAATGACACAGAGCCATGATTGGTCCGTTTGTTATTGGGGTACACTTCTCGATTTGCATTTCACCACACCGTGCCCAAAGTCTTTAATCTCACCTGTGGCCGCACAGCTCCAGCGGACAGACTGGCCCACTTTCACCCTCAGAACTTCTTCCTCACTTTCGTTCTTGATGTTGGGAGGAACTAAAAAAAGAAATGTGTATATATACATATATGGAAGCGTTTGGAATGCAGAAAATCACCCAGTCAAGATGCAATGAGCAAGGGCTCCAAAAACTGGTGAGGCAAGTCTTTAACCGAAGACACCTTCCCGGCCACCCATGAGAACAAAGTGGACACATGGGTGCCAATTCCAGGTTCAGTGTTCTGAAAACATTGTTTTCTAAACTAGGACCCCTTCTAGAAGCTGCTTTTGTCATGAAGGTCCCACAGGCATATACTTGTCGCTGCGCCTGCCAGCCCGACCTCCATGGAGAAATGTCAACAAGACCAAGATGACTGACTGGCTAAGATCCCTCCTCCTTTACAGGAACCGATGCGTATCACAAGGAGACTTTCCCGGGAGGATAGCTTAACGGCAACGTGTGCGCCTTGGAAGCAAGACGACACGAAGCAACAGAGGTTCGATCCCCGGGTCCGCGCTTAGAAACCTCTGGGTGTTTAAGCGCGTTATAAATACGCAACTAAGACAACAAAAAAAAAAACAATTACGCAACTGAAAAAACAAACAATTCCTGTCACAGCGCCTCGATGCCTGCGAGCTGTGTGAGCGCTTTAAAAATGCAAAATAAGATAAAAAAAATATTGGGCGCCGCATGGAGTCCCCCAAGGACCAGCAGGGACCTCAGGCTCCTGAACATATGCACATTTAACCACATTTAAAGAAATAAGGCCACTTTTACTCCGAATATATTAAGTCATTTGGCAAAATCCAAGGAAACAGTCAAACAGGCAGATACCAGGTGAACTGTATTTTGTATTTGTAAGTAACAGGATGAGTGGAAATTGGTGTTGCACAGATGATAGAAATGTGCAACACTGATCCGCACTGCACATCAACATAGCTAAGTCAATAGGGTGGTACAGCTCAGTCAAGATGGCACCCAGTGGCGCAACATCTGGAAAAAGCCGTGGACTGATTAATGTGCACGCGGGTGTCAAATAATCTCTTCATGTGCAGGTCCTTGTCTTTAAGAAGAGTTTCTTGGGTTAAGGATCCCATAAAAAGCTTCAAGGTGAGCTCTGGCAAAAGTCGGAGCAGGTGGAATATATGCGTGGCGGAGGGCTTCCCTCAATGCTGTGTTCAGGGTGGGATAAAGAGCAACACGCAACTAGGCCGAAGTGTTTCCCTCAAGTACACCGGACTCTCCTAGTGAGGGTTTCTCTCAAGTGTACCAGACTCTTCTAGTGAGGGTTGCCCTCAAGTGCACCAGACTCTCCTAGTGAGGGTTGCCCTCAAGTGCACCAGACTCTTCTAGTGAGGGTTGCCATCAAGTTCACTGGACTTTCCTAGTGAGGGTTTCTCTCAAGTGTACCGGGACTCTCCTAGTGAGGGTTACCCTCAAGTGTACCAGGACTCTCCTAGTGAGGGTTGCCCTCAAGTACACCAGACTTTCCTAGTGAGGGTTTCTCTCAAGTGTACCGGGACTCTCCTAGTGAGGTTTGCCCTCAAGTGTACTGGACTCTCCTAGTGAGGTTTCTCTGAAGTGCACCAGACTCTACTAGTGAGGGTTTCTCTCAAGTGCACCGGACTCTCCTAGTGAGGGTTTCTCTCAAGTGCACCAGACTCTCCTAGTGAGGGTTTCTCTCAAGTGTACTGGACTCTCCTAGTGAGGGTTTCTCTCAAGTACACCGGACTCTCCAAGTGAGGATTTCTCTCAAGTGTACCGGACTCTCCTAGTGAAGGCTGCCCTCAAGTGCACCGGACTCTCCTAGTGAGGGCTGCCCTCAAGTGCACCGGACTCTCCTAGTGAGGGTTTCTCTCAAGTACACCAGACTCTCCAAGTGAGGGTTTCTCTCAAGTGCACCGGACTCTCCTAGTGAGGGTTTCTCTCAAGTGTACTGGACTCTCCTAGTGAGGGTTTCTCTCAAGTGCACCGGACTCTCCTAGTGAGGGTTTCTCTCAAGTGCACCGGACTCTCCTAGTGAGGGTTTCTCTCAAGTGCACCGAACTCTCCTAGTGAGGGTTTCTCTCAAGTGCACCAGACTCTCCTAGTGAGGGCTGCCCTCAAGTGCACCGGACTCTCCTAGTGAGGCTTTCTCTCAAGTGCACCAGACTCTCCTAGTGAGGGCTGCCCTCAAGTGCACCGGACTCTCCTAGTGAGGGTTTCTCTCAAGTGCACCGGACTCTCCAAGTGAGGGTTTCTCTCAAGTGCACCGGACTCTCCTAGTGAGGATTTCTCTCAAGTGTACTGGACTCTCTTAGTGAGGGCTGCCCTCAAGTGCACCGGACTGTCCTAGTGAGGGTTTCTCTCAAGTGTACCGGACTCTCCTAGTGAGGGTTTCTCTCAAGTGTACCGGCACTCTCCTAGTGAGGGTTGCCCTCAAGTACACCGGACTCTCCTAGTGAGGGTTTCCCTCATGTGTACCAGACTCTCCTAGTGAGGGTTTCTCTCAAGTGCACTGGACTCTCCTAGTGAGGGTTTCTCTCAAGTGCACCGGACTCTCCTAGTGAGGGTTACCCTCAAGTGTACCGGGACTCTCCTAGTGAGGGTTACCCTCAAGTGTACCGGGACTCTCCTAGTGCTATGGCAGCACTCCCAGGAGTGGAGCGGGGGTGATGACAAGAGCAGAAAAAAATATATCTTTATCGGCTCTGTAGGTAAGTAAAATGGTTATGCAGTATATGTGTGAGTGAAATAAAATGGGAGGTAACGGGCAGGCAGCCCGAGTTATAGGCCAAAGCAAAGCGAGGGCCTATAACGAGGGCACCAGTATGTTACCACCGTTTCCAGCCCTTGGAACGGGGTGCTAACATTATGAGCACCCCGTGTTACCAAAGCAGTAACCCGGGGTGTTAAACAAAGTATTTGCATTCAAAGAACAGGCCCCACACAACGTCCCGTTCATTGAATGAAAATAATGTGCCAAGATGGCCACCGTGGTTGTGGAAGGCAGGGCTCGATACGGAGGCCTGTTTCCATTTCCATAGTGGCCTCAAACTGAGAAGGAGGGAAGCTGCCGTCACCAGAATCAGGTAAGTGGTGCTGGGTAGGAGGGCTGGTATTAGTTTTAGGTAATAAAAAAAAAGTGAAGGGGAGAAGATGGTGGGGGAGGAAGCCTGTGGGTTCTGTGGAACGTGGGCTGAGATCAGTGGTTTCAGCCTGTAATCCGTGGCACCGGATTGCCTGCACTGCCCACCACAGGTGCTAAATATAGTTCTTGCAGTGTCTTTAGTGTATGAACTTAGCATTTAGGATCTCTGGGGGTTGTTCAAAGTTGACCAGGGCCCCTGGGAGTCCATGTTGGATAGCAAGGTGTAAGGGCACCCCAAGACCAGTACTTGTATAACTACAATACGGTTTCTCAGATTGTCCACTGGTAAAGGTACAAGGACTAAAGATTGGACATCTTGGTTAAAGGAAATGAACCGCCAGCTGCCAAAAGTCTGGAATGCTATTTAAAGTCAAAGTTCACCAGTGACAGAGACAGTCTCTGATTTGGCACAGATGGTTTCCAGTGCAGCCTATATGTAGGTCGACTTTGGAGGTAGTGGTGATGATGCTGGGGATGAGGAACAGTAAAGCTGGGGAATGGCGCAGGCCCTGGTAGTCGCCTTCCATGATCCGGGTACCAGGAGATGCAGGCGGCGGTCCAGCACCTCAGGCCAGGTACACCGGGGGTTCCCGAGTCCCAGAGGTCTTTGCACAATGTTCTTTATCTTTCTGGCTAAACTGGGGTAACCGACCCAGCCCTTTAAGACGAGGTAGCAATACTTTGAGATGGATGGGGGTGCAGAAGATACTCAAATATCAATGATAAAATGAACTCAGAAAATTGGCAAATCACATCTGTTTTATTAGCAATAGTCTAAAACAGGGAGTTACAACAAGCATCGACGATTCTCTCGATCTTCTCACTCGGCAAGTTTCATAAAAAAAACAGGTCATATAGTAAAAACTCGTCATCATTGACATCAATCTGCGTGGCAAACTTTTAAAAAAAGTGATTGGCTTAACGGGAACATCTAGGTATACATTCCATACTTGTTGGGAAGTTGATTGGGTCTCTAACATGAGGTGGGGCAACTAAGCCCTCCTCTAGTGCAGGTTTCTGGGAACATCACCAAATACACGACGTCCCATTGGTTACACAAACTATAGGTCTCTCTAATACGTGCCCCTCTGTAATTGGTTGGCACCCTTACATCCGTCATTACCTTTCCACCTACCCCAGCAGCACGCAGGCTGGCATCCAGGTGCTGGAGGGTTGGTCTCAACCATAGCTTCCCACCAATTAGTATGTATCATCACCCTTGCAGTCTACTCGTAAATGAAGGCTTTGAACTTGGCCGTGAGTTTGTTCTTTGTGCCTGGGAATACGAGGGAGTATAGCATACCATATCTCCTGGAGCCGGCGTAGCACGTCATGATTATCTATTTTCACTCATCCACGTGACTGAAGACCATGTTTTAGAGTTCTGCTGCATTTAAAATACTCTTATTTAATGAACCTCTGATGTCTTCATTGTTCTCGTGACCTTACTCTGAACAGGAGTTTGTTCTTTTCACACGTTTGTAAACACTATCTGATACTTCAGGCCCAGTGCGGCCTTGGCTTCTTGGTGCTGGTGCAGCCTTGCCTTTCTTTGATTCACCTCTGTAATTTAATTGCTTTTCAGCTGTGACACACTGGAAAAAGCCTTTATTTTTATGTGTCCATCTCTGCTAAAATGCATTTGTGGAATCGTCCATAGTTCATTTGCTCCTATATATATCTATGTTTGGCGCATGCCGCCATCTATTCACTACATAGCTAGCCTTAAGAATACTTTGTCTGCTTGCGTTTCTTGCATCTGTACACGTGTAAAAGGACAAAATATCTTTATTGTTTTCATAGCATAAACATCTTCATCTCGTACTTGAAATGTTGCTTATCTTTGACCCTTTCTTAACGCCTATAGAATGTTTATGTTCTCTTGCCTCTGCATATCTTCTGGATGTGTCAGCCCTGCTTCGTGTGATGTCACCAATCTTCCCTTTCGCTCATTTTTCCCACTTCTTCTGGGATTTCATTCACATGACCATCATACTCTTGTGTATGCAGGTATAGCTTTCTTAATGGGAACCTTGCTTCCAGGATTCTCTTCGGCATTGATATTTTCACTAGCACTGCACGTGTCTCACACTCTGGTTCCGAGCATATAGGCAACATGGGAGCGGTGCTTGAGTTGGGGGTACTTGGCTCCTTCTCTACATGGCCATTGTGTTACAATAGCATTCTGGCTCCATCGGATAGTGGTCTTCTGGGCTTCCGCTACGCCCCCTTCTTAAGCGCTTTCCACTTGGTTCGTCGGTGAAAGCACTAACAGCATGGTTCCCTCTGGCTTAGAGAACTCTTGAATCCATAGATCCCAGCAGAGCTTCGCCTTCGCAGTGTGATCTTAATCAGATGACACAGCAGAACATCCTCACGGTCCGCTTCGGTTGCCATTAGCCATTATCAGCTTCCAATCACAATCATGCACGCCTGCAAACCTTTGTTGCCCCCCCCCCCCGATAACTGGTGGGACTATTACACTTTCCCCGGCATCTTCCAGGGCAAACCCATAGGATGTGACTTCAAACCTGAATCCCAGAAATCCTATTCAGTGGCTGGCTGAATCTGGCCCTGGTGTCTCCGGCCCCAAGCTTATGGAGCAGGCAGTGGCCATGATCATACATGCACACGCTCGGCTCCTTTCACACAAAGTAAACTCAGGACTTTCTTCCCAACGGTCTCCAGGCCTTCTCAGCACACTCTCGAGTGCTCTCCCTCTTCAGTGTACGCCCAGTCGTCAACAAAAGCAGCCAAATAGCTGCACTCTCTGGTGTGTGCAGCCCAAGACTTTCAAACAGTGACCTCGATGCTTTGAGGCAGAGCCTCCTCCAATCTGGACACGTGGCGCTATCTTGATCCTATGGAAGACACCATTATAAAACTCATAAATAAATAAATAAAATACAAAAGTTACAAACCGGGTGTTTGCAAAGGGAACTAATGACTGCATCATGGCCAACACGTTATCCATGTCCCTCCATTAATGGAGCCAGTGAACCGTGTAAAACGTTACACTCCTTCTTTCATGTAACATGCCTCTGTGCTGGAAAGCACTCTCAAATTCGCATCCTTTTCACTTTTTCAAGTGCACCCCATATTGACCTAAAAAATCCCCTCAAGATGGCATCTACTCAAGGGCTTTTATTGTATGTGACGTGTTGCTTATAGGCGTTTTGTAACGCCTATGCCCAAATTAGCCACTAGATGGCAGCCATATCCCGTGAATCAAAAACTTGTCGCGCTGAAAAACACGATTACGTAGAACGTAACCTTTGCTGGTCTTAGGATATGCGAGGCCTGGAGCGGCAAAAGATACAGTAAGGAAAGAACCAGAAGACAGGCGTTCTCTGTCTATGCCCCAGACTCTGGAACCCCCTGCCCGTCAGCACCAGACTCACCCCCTCGCGTCTACAGTCCATGAAGGAGCACAAGACCCTCCTCTTAAAAGAATGGCTCCTCCCTAACACCTAGCTCCATACACCGTGCACTGCTCACCCCACATGAAACGGGGTGATCTGATCCCTACTGTTTCCTCCCCTGGTTTCGAGGTCCATACACCGTGCACTGCCCACCCTGCATGAGACGGGGTGATCTGATCCCCACTGTTTCCTCCCCTGGTTACGAGGTCCATACACCGTGCACTGCCCACCCTACCTGATACGGGGTGATCTGATCCCCACTGTTTCCTCCCCTGGTTACGAGGTCCATACACCGTGCACTGCCCACCCTACCTGAGACGGGGTGATCTGATCCCCACTGTTTCCTCCCCTGGTTACGAGGTCCATACACCGTGCACTGCCCACCCTACCTGAGACGGGGTGATCTGATCCCCACTGTTTCCTCCCCTGGTTACGAGGTCCATACACCGTGCACTGCCCACCCTACATGAGACGGGGTGATCTGATCCCCACTGTTTCCTCCCCTGGTTACGAGGTCCATACACCGTGCACTGCCCACTCTACCTGAGACGGGGTGATCTGATCCCCACTGTTTCCTCCCCTGGTTACGAGGTCCATACACCGTGCACTGCCCACCTTACCTGAGACGGGGTGATCTGATCCCCACTGTTTCCTCCCTACACCGTGCACTGCCCACCCTAAAAGGACGGGGTGATCTGATCCCCACTGTTTCCTCCCCTGGTTACGAGGTCCATACACCGTGCACTGCCCACCCTACATGAGACGGGGTGATCTGATCCCCACTGTTTCCTCCCCTGGTTACGAGGTCCATACACCATGCACTGCCCACCCTACATGAGACGGGGTGATCTGATCCCCACTGTTTCCTCCCCTGGTTACGAGGTCCATACACCATGCACTGCCCACCCTACATGAGACGGGGTGATCTGATCCCCACTGTTTCCTCCTCTGGTGGTTTCAGGATCCCTTCCTCTCCCCAGTTGTTGGCTCCCCTCTCCCTGGCACCTCTGTTACCTCACTGGGCACTGCCCCCCTATGATTTGTAAAGTGCTCTGTTGCTCCCCTAAGCTAGATTCCCTCCCAATAAATAACAGAATACATAATATAATGTGTGCAGTTTATTTGTGAGGATTTTCTGTAGTAGTTTACAGAGTAGTAACTCCATTTGTGGGATTCCTAATTTTGCCAGATAAGGTACATTCAGTTGAACTAATTTGGCCAGGATCACACACCTCTATTAGGTTGTGAAGCTCAGCTTTCAGACCAGTCTGCAAGTTAAGGGCGTGACCACATATCACCCCAGCTGTAGCAGGCAGCAATATGTGTTTGGCTTTGAACAAT
This sequence comes from Ambystoma mexicanum, assembly GCF_040938575.1. Classification (NCBI taxonomy): domain Eukaryota; kingdom Metazoa; phylum Chordata; class Amphibia; order Caudata; family Ambystomatidae; genus Ambystoma; species Ambystoma mexicanum. The sequence continues at coordinate 47,836,477 of NC_090929.1, read as the reverse complement.
ACTCTGTTTTACAGAGATACCTTGAACAGCATACAAAGCATAATAAACACACCTGGCAGATATATAAATATTCAAGCAATAGATGTATGATTATACTGTTAGTTACTTCATTTTATATTGAAGACTACAAATACCAGAATGCAATTCAGTGTGAGGCTAAAAAATAGCTCCTGGGTTTTGTAAATGTATTTTCAAGAGTAAAAGGCCTGCAACAAAACATAATGGGCTCATTACAAGTTTGGTGGTGCAGTAAAAATGTGGTAAAGTAATTACTGCCATGTTTACTTACCAAATTTTGTTTGGCCTTGAAGTGAAGGATTTGGCTCAGCAAGGTACTGGATGTAAATGTGTTACTGTGGGGCAAAGAAATGATCCCGCACGGTAAATCCCCCACAAGCCCTATGGAGAACGGGGGACCCCAAAAGAGGGGACATTGGGACTAACACTGCATTTCGGCCGCTCATAATACCGTTCATATTCATGAAATATCAAGATTTAAGGGATTGTTAAAAACAATGGTTACTCCAATCAACCAACATCTCTACTAAAGAGAGTTCTCTCGAAACACTCTGGCATAGCAAAGAGGGTAGTAAGCAGTAATGAACAGGACAGGGCCACGTGGAACCGGCTATGCCCCGGCGGCACGGCCACGGGGGTGGTGGGGCTGTAGGAGGGGTCTCCAGGGCCTCCCTGGGTAGGGGAAGTGACAGCATGGACTCCCAGGGGTAAGGGTGATTTCTCCCTGGGCCTCTGGTTATGGGGTTGGCTTCATGTATCCTGATGGCAGTAAGATGGCTCAGCGGGTTAAACGCTTGTTTTGGTCTGCAGGTCGCAGGTTCGAATCACGGCAAGGGCAACTCAGCATTTCATCTTTCCGAGATTGACCGGGTTCCAACCAAATGATGGACCAGAATCCCTCTACAGGGAAGTGATGGCAGAGCAGGCAGGCTTCACTCAAGGGAGGACAGGACATCCCAAGAGAGAGCAGGCGGGCTTCACTCAAGGGAGGACAGGACATCCCAAGAGAGAGCAGGCGGGCTTCACTCAAGGAAGGACAGGATGCCTGCCCCAAAGAAACATCCCAAGAGAATACACTACAGAGGTTTGCGGAAAAATATACTCTTTATTTAGAACTACACATTGACCAACTATCAGTTTAAATAAATAATTTGGCGCAAGGACAGAATTCCATTTTTTTACCCACCCCTTACCGTTTTCTGTGTTGTTTTTCTTGGATTTCTTTGGGGGTCAGAGGGACGCCTACTGGGGTCCCCATGCCAATGCACCCTTTTCCTATAGTGTCAAGTGGTAGCCCACAAGGCTCATTGGGGAGAGGTGATATTTAGGCAGTCCGTGTTGGTCTTAGGGTGGGCTTAGCACCCTAGACCTGTGTAGTAGCCTAATGACACTTGTAATTTAGTTTTGGCTTCATCAGGGGTGCAGCTGGTTTTACTACTTTAGTAGCCCAATGTACCAGTATGGTAGCCATTCAGGTACTAGTGCATTTTATCAAATACTAGTTTTTAAAATGTATTTATTTGTTTTTAATCAAATGAATGATGTTTACAAAGCGTTGACGTTACTCTAAAAAAGGTTTCTTGGGAGAGACTAGGGCAATTAAGCCAGCCCTCGACCCTTCTTTCTAATTTCTCGTTTGGGTACGTCTACGCATTCAAAGTGTCTTGTTTGTCAAGAATTCAAGAGGAGTTACAAATGCCGTTTGTTGCATTTATTTTGGCACAATACTTTGTCTATGGGGACCATAAAGCATGCAAACGTGATGGCCATTTTGCCCTGCAGATGCTAGACTGGTCCCCTGGCCCAGAGAGTCCCAGCACACATCTGTGTGAGTGGACCTGAATGTTTGGCTGTTTTCAGGCCAGTCTGAGTGATTGTCTGTCACAACGTCTGTGTGCCTGCCTGTTGTGTGATATAAGGCATTGATGTCCACGATTATGTACATTACTGAACATTATGTGGCCTATCCTCATCATACGCTCTCCTAGAGCTCTCTCTCTTCGTCTCTCTCTCTCTCTCTCTCTCTCTCTCTCTCTCTTTCTTCATCTGTCTCCTGTCTCTCTTCTCTACTTCCCCCCCTCTCGCTCTCACCCTCTCTCTCTCTTAATTGCTCTATATTTGTGGGTGAGTGTTGCCTTGTCAGGTGTGCGTTTACTAGAGTCACCCCAGCCGTTGCTGACAGTAGCATGGCCAGAGATAAAACACAGATATCTTGAAGGAGGAGCGTGGGAGGGAGGGAGGTGGGGGGGGTGTCTCTTTTTTATACTTATAAGAATGGGAGCAGCGGTGACAGAGCATCCCCCGCAGCGGGGACTAACTTTGGTGTTTGGAGACATATACTGTCCTTGCATGTGTCCTGCAGGAATGTGGGAGGGCGCATTATAGACTCTGTGGGGGTACTGGGGACCAAAGGACTAGGCTGCTGGGCCTTCAATTGGGTTTCTCATTTTCTAGGATTTGTTCATTATAGAAACATATTTAGGGTTTTAAACTGGGGGCAACCATTTCCGAGGAGCAAGAAAATAAATTTGGGAGGCAAAATGGTGAAAATGCTCAGAATAATAAGCCATTACAGAAAGGAAATTATTTAATTTCACTAATGTAGTAAACTGGCTCTTTTTAAAATATTACAATGTTAATTTCTAATGATCACTTCCAGCATATGTTGTTATGCTATTTGTATAGTGCTTACTGCCATTGTTATGTCTTCGAAGCACACTGAGATAATTATCACTTTGGCGGACTGTAGTCTGAACAGACTTGAAATATAATAGCAATACTTTGCATGCAAAAAGATTGTAAAATGTCAAGCGAATGTTCAATTTTTGGGGATGATGACTGGTGTAGTGACATAATGATAGCCGTAGTATGAAGTGTTCAGCCCCGTGCTGGAGTGCTATGTCAGAGATTATGTGACAGCTGAACCAAATATAGAACAGTCATAGTAAGAACATTCCACTTGTTTTACTGACAAGACAATACCATCAAAACCTAGAAAATCATGCAAAATATTTTATGATAGAAGGCTATCATTCCAAGAGGGACTGTCTGGTCCACTGTTTCTAAATACGCAATTACAGACTTCAAAAGGAAGGGGACAAACAGCTCCAATGAGGGCTCTTGGCTGCTGTGACTAAAACCAAAGAGCATTTTGGAAACTTAAGAATGCCCACATATCTTTATATTTTCCAAATATGTCTGTGAAAAAGGGGTTGTATGTTTTAATCATTAAGTACGTAATGCATACTGGGTTTGGTACTCATTTCTTTTTCCCCCAACACTCACATTAAAGGGTTTGCAGCCATGAACCATGTATCCTCATTCGGCAGCTCTCCGATTGTGGTGTCGTTTTAATGGCTGCGACACCTGTCCTCTATTCTAATACCATGTCCTGCTTCTTGAACATGAGGAGCAGTTCAGTGGGTTTAGCAGAGGCAGTATTTTGCTGCTGCCAAGTCCCACAGGGACAGACACCCTTAGAAAAGGATAGGCATAGGGTGCACACTGCACACTTGAACTGACCGGTTTTCTCTTCGGGGGACAGACATATTTCTGAGATATTTTTATGCCACAAGCTTAATGGATTGTAGTAAATATAAGGTGTTGCCACAAAACACGCATTTTTTAGTTCATGCATCGGGATTGGGTCTGACGCTGGGAATTGAAGCCAGATGCAGCAGTTCACTGCTGTGATTCACACATAATGCTAACAGAGCAATGGCAATAGCAGCAGAAAGCAAATACATGTAGATGACCCACATGTTTTTCCAAGCGATGCACTCATCCTGACCTCAGGTGTTAAATGAAGGTTCAATTAGGGAGTTATTTTAGCAAGATGGGAAGGGGGTAGGGAGGGAGACTGACAGAATCTCGTGTCAGCTAACACAGCACAGCTGTGCAATCCATAACATGTGACCAGGACAATGGTTTCAGTTCGGCAGATCTGTTGGTTTTATTTACTTATTCGCGTGTTTCACATGCCAGGAACATGCCACACGTTGGTGGCTCTAGAGCCCTTTATAACACTCCAAGCACAACGAAGTGCAAAACCAATACGAACACGTGAAAACTACTGACAATCGCACGTGAACAGACTGAGCATTGACTGACATTACACGTGAACAGACTGAGCATTGATTGACAATACACGTGAACAGACTGAGCGTTGACTGATAATACACGTGAACAGACAGAGCATTGACTGACAATCGCAGGTGAATAGACTGAGCATTGACTGACATTACACGTGAACAGACTGAGCGTTGACTGACAATACACGTGAACAGACTGAGCATTGACTGACATTACACGTGAACAGACTGAGCATTGACTGACAATCACAGATGAACAGAGTGAGCATTGACTGACAATCCCACGTGAACAGACGGAGCATTGACTGACAATACACGTGAAGAGACAGAGCATTGACTGACAATCGCAGGTGAACAGACTGATCATTGACTGGCAATCACACGAGAACAGACTGAGCATTGACTGACAATCACAGGTGAACAGACTGAGCATTGACTGACAATCACACGAGAACAGACTGAGCATTGACTGACAATCACAGGTGAACAGACTGAGCATTGACTGACAATCACACGAGAACAGACTGAGCATTGACTGACAATCACAGGTGAACAGACTGAGCATTGACTGACAATCACAGATGAACAGAGTGAGCATTGACTGACAATCCCACGTGAACAGACGGAGCATTGACTGACAATACACGTGAACAGACAGAGCATTGACTGACAATCGCAGGTGAACAGACTGATCATTGACTGGCAATCACACGAGAACAGACTGAGCATTGACTGACAATCACAGGTGAACAGACTGAGCATTGACTGACAATCACACGAGAACAGACTGAGCATTGACTGACAATCACAGGTGAACAGACTGAGCATTGACTGACAATCACACGAGAACAGACTGAGCATTGACTGACAATCACAGGTGAACAGACTGAGCATTGACTGACAATCACACGTGAACAGACTGAGCATTGACTGACAATCGCACGTGAACAGACTGATCATTGACTGACAATCACAGGTGAATAGACTGAGCATTGACTGACATTACACGTGAACAGACTGAGCATTGACTGACAATCGCAGGTGAATAGACTGAGCATTGACTGACATTACACGTGAACAGACTGAGCATTGACTGACAATACACGTGAACAGACTGAGCATTGACTGACAATCGCAGGTGAACAGACTGATCATTGACTGGCAATCACACAAGAACAGACTGAGCATTGACTGACAATCACAGGTGAACAGACTGAGCATTGACTGACAATCACACGAGAACAGACTGAGCATTGACTGACAATCACAGGTGAACAGACTGAGCATTGACTGACAATCACACGTGAACAGACTGAGCATTGACTGACAATCACAGGTGAACAGACTGAGCATTGACTGACAATCACAGTTGAATAGACTGAGCATTGACTGACAATACACGTGAACAGACAGAGCATTGACTGACAATCGCAGGTGAATAGATTAAGCATTGACTGACATTACACGTGAACAGACTGAGCATTGACTGACAATACACGTGAACAGACTGAGCACTGACTGACAATCGCACGTGAACAGACTGAGCATTGACTGACAATCACACGAGAAGAGACTGAGCATTGACTGACAATCACAGGTGAACAGACTGAGCATTGACTGACAATACACGTGAACAGACAGAGCATTGACTGACAATCGCAGGTGAATAGATTAAGCATTGACTGACATTACACGTGAACAGACTGAGCATTGACTGACAATACACGTGAACAGACTGAGCACTGACTGACAATCGCACGTGAACAGACTGAGCATTGACTGACAATCACACGAGAAGAGACTGAGCATTGACTGACAATCACAGGTGAACAGACTGAGCATTGACTGACAATCACACGAGAACAGACTGAGCATTGACTGACAATCACAGGTGAACAGACTGAGCATTGACTGACAATCACAGGTGAACAGACTGAGCATTGACTGACAATCACACGTGAACAGACTGAGCATTGACTGACAATCGCACGTGAACAGACTGAGCATTGACTGACAATCACAGGTGAATAGACTGAGCATTGACTGACATTACACGTGAACAGACTGAGCATTGACTGACAATCGCAGGTGAATAGACTGAGCATTGACTGACATTACACGTGAACAGACTGAGCATTGACTGACAATACACGTGAACAGACTGAGCATTGACTGACAATCGCAGGTGAACAGACTGATCATTGACTGGCAATCACACAAGAACAGACTGAGCATTGACTGACAATCACAGGTGAACAGACTGAGCATTGACTGACAATCACAGGTGAACAGACTGAGCATTGACTGACAATCACACGTGAACAGACTGAGCATTGACTGACAATCACAGGTGAACAGACTGAGCATTGACTGACAATCACAGTTGAATAGACTGAGCATTGACTGACAATACACGTGAACAGACAGAGCATTGACTGACAATCGCAGGTGAATAGATTAAGCATTGACTGACATTACACGTGAACAGACTGAGCATTGACTGACAATACACGTGAACAGACTGAGCACTGACTGACAATCGCACGTGAACAGACTGAGCATTGACTGACAATCACACGAGAAGAGACTGAGCATTGACTGACAATCACAGGTGAACAGACTGAGCATTGACTGACAATCACACGAGAACAGACTGAGCATTGACTGACAATCACAGGTGAACAGACTGAGCATTGACTGACAATCACATGTGAACAGACTGAGCATTGACTGACAATCGCACGTGAACAGACTGAGCATTGACTGACAATCACAGGTGAACAGACTGAGCATTGACTGACAATCACAGGTAAACAGAGTGAGCATTGACTGACAATCACAGGTGAACAGACTGAGCATTGACTGACAATCACACGCGAACAGTGTGAGCATTGACTGACAATCACAGGTGAACAGACTGAGCATTGACTGACAATCACGGGTGAACAGAGATAGCATTGACTGACAATCGCAGGTGAACAGAGTAAGCATTGACTGACAATCACACATGAACGGACTGATCATTGACTGGCAATCACAGGTGAAGAGAGTGAACATTGACTGACAATCACAGGTGAACAGACTGAGCATTGAGTGACAATCACACGTGAACAGACTGACCATAGACTAACAATCACAGGTGAACAGGCTGAGCATAGGCTGACAATCACAGGTGAATGGACTGAGCATTGACTGACAATCACAGGTGAACGGAGTGAGCATTGACTGACAATCACAGGTGAACAGATGAGCATTGACTCACAATCACACGTGAACAGACTGAGCATTGACTGACAATCACAGGTGAAGAGAGTGAGCATTGACTGACAATCACAGGTGAACAGACTGAGCATTGACTGACAATCACACGTGAACAGATTGAGCATTGATTGACAATCACACGTGAACAGAGTGAGCATTGACTGACAATCACACGTGAACCGACTGAGCATTGACTGACAACCACAGGTGAACCGAGTGAGCATTGACTAACAATCACAGGTGAACAGACTGAGCATTGACTGACAATCACAGGTGAACAGAGTGAGCATTGACTGACAATCACACGTGAACAGACTGAGCATAGACTGACAATCACAGGTGAACAGGCTGAGCATAGACTGACAATCACAGGTGAACGGACTGAGCATTGACTGACAATCACAGGTGAACGGAGTGAGCATTGACTGACAATCACAGGTGAACGGACTGAGCATTGACTCACAATCACACGTGAACAGACTGAGCATTGACTGACAATCACAGGTGAAGAGAGTGAGAATTGACTGACAATCACAGGTGAACAGACTGAGCATTGACTCACAATCACACGTGAACAGACTGAGCATTGACTGACAATCACAGGTGAAGAGAGTGAGAATTGACTGACAATCACAGGTGAACAGACTGAGCATTGACTCACAATCACACGTGAACAGACTGAGCATTGACTGACAATCACAGGTAAAGAGAGTGAGCATTGACTGACAATCACAGGTGAACAGACTGAGCATTGACTGACAAATACACGTGAACAGATTGAGCATTGACTGACAATCACACGTGAACAGAGTGAGCATTAACTCACAATCACACGTGAACAGAGTGAGCATTGACTGACAATCACAGGTGAACAGACTGAGCATTGACTGACAATTCCACGTGAACAGACTGAGCATTGACTGACAATCACAGGTGAACAGGGTGAGCATTGACTGACAATCACAGGTGAACAGACTGATCATTGACTGGCAATCACAGGTGAAGAGAGTGAACATTAACTGACAATCACAGGTGAACAGACTGAGCATTGACTGACAATCACACGTGAACAGACTGAGCATAGACTGACAATCACAGGTGAACAGACTGAGCATAGACTGACAATCACACGTGAACAGACTGAGCTTTGACTGACAATCGCAGGTGAACAGACTGAGCCTTGACTGACAATCACAGGTGAACGGAGTGAGCATTGACTGACAATCACAGATGAACAGACTGAGCATTGACTGACAATCACACGTGAACAGACTGAGCATAGACTGACAATCACAGGTGAACAGACTTAGCATAGACTGACAATCACAGGTGAACAGAGTGAGCATTGACTGACAATCACAGGTGAACAGAGTGAGCATTGACTGACAATCACACGTGAACAGACTGAGCATTCACTGACAATCACACGTGACCAGACTGATCATAGACTGACAATCACAGGTGAACAGACTTAGCATAGACTGACAATCACAGGTGAACAGACTGAGCATTGACTGACAATCACAGGTGAACAGAGTGAGCATTGACTGTCAATCACACGTGAACAGATTGAGCCTATACTGACAATCACAGGTGAACAGACTGAGCATTGACTGACAAACGCAGGTGAACAGACTGAGCATTGACTGACAAACACAGGTGAACAGAGTGAGGAGTGACTGACAATCACACGTGAACAGATTGGGCATTGACTGACATTCACAGGTGAACAGACTGAGCATTGACTGACAATCACTGGTGAAGAGACTGAGCATTGACTGACAATCACACGTGAACAGGGTGAGCATTGACTGACAATCACAGGTGAACAGAGTGGGAATTGACTGACAATCACATGTGAACAGACTAAGCCGTGACTGACAATCACACGTGAACAGGGTGAGCATTGACTGACAATCACAGGTGAACAGAGTGGGAATTGACTGACAATCACACGTGAACAGACTGAGCATTGACTGACAATCACAGGTGAAGAGAGTGAGCATTGACTGACAATCACACGTGAACAGAGTGAGCATTGACTGACAATCACACGTGAACCGACTGAGCATTGACTGACAATCACAGGTGAACAGAGTGAGCATTGACTAACAATCACAGGTGAACAGACTGAGCATTGACTGACAATCACAGGTGAACAGAGTGAGCATTGACTGACAATCACACGTGAACAGACTGAGCATAGACTGACAATCACAGGTGAACAGGCTGAGCATAGACTGACAATCACAGGTGAACGGACTGAGCATTGACTGACAATCACAGGTGAACGGAGTGAGCATTGACTGACAATCACAGGTGAACGGACTGAGCATTGACTCACAATCACACGTGAACAGACTGAGCATTGACTGACAATCACAGGTGAAGAGAGTGAGAATTGACTGACAATCACAGGTGAACAGACTGAGCATTGACTCACAATCACACGTGAACAGACTGAGCATTGACTGACAATCACAGGTGAAGAGAGTGAGAATTGACTGACAATCACAGGTGAACAGACTGAGCATTGACTCACAATCACACGTGAACAGACTGAGCATTGACTGACAATCACAGGTAAAGAGAGTGAGCATTGACTGACAATCACAGGTGAACAGACTGAGCATTGACTGACAAATACACGTGAACAGATTGAGCATTGACTGACAATCACACGTGAACAGAGTGAGCATTAACTGACAATCACACGTGAACAGAGTGAGCATTGACTGACAATCACAGGTGAACAGACTGAGCATTGACTGACAATTCCACGTGAACAGACTGAGCATTGACTGACAATCACAGGTGAACAGGGTGAGCATTGACTGACAATCACAGGTGAACAGACTGATCATTGACTGGCAATCACAGGTGAAGAGAGTGAACATTAACTGACAATCACAGGTGAACAGACTGAGCATTGACTGACAATCACAAGTGAACAGACTGAGCATAGACTGACAATCACAGGTGAACAGACTGAGCATAGACTGACAATCACACGTGAACAGACTGAGCTTTGACTGACAATCGCAGGTGAACAGACTGAGCCTTGACTGACAATCACAGGTGAACGGAGTGAGCATTGACTGACAATCACAGATGAACAGACTGAGCATTGACTGACAATCACACGTGAACAGACTGAGCATAGACTGACAATCACAGGTGAACAGACTTAGCATAGACTGACAATCACAGGTGAACAGAGTGAGCATTGACTGACAATCACAGGTGAACAGAGTGAGCATTGACTGACAATCACACGTGAACAGACTGAGCATTCACTGACAATCACACGTGACTAGACTGATCATAGACTGACAATCACAGGTGAACAGACTTAGCATAGACTGACAATCACAGGTGAACAGACTGAGCATTGACTGACAATCACAGGTGAACAGAGTGAGCATTGACTGTCAATCACACGTGAACAGATTGAGCCTATACTGACAATCACAGGTGAACAGACTGAGCATTGACTGACAAACGCAGGTGAACAGACTGAGCATTGACTGACAAACACAGGTGAACAGAGTGAGGAGTGACTGACAATCACACGTGAACAGATTGGGCATTGACTGACATTCACAGGTGAACAGACTGAGCATTGACTGACAATCACTGGTGAAGAGACTGAGCATTGACTGACAATCACACGTGAACAGGGTGAGCATTGACTGACAATCACAGGTGAACAGAGTGGGAATTGACTGACAATCACATGTGAACAGACTAAGCCGTGACTGACAATCGCACGTGAACAGGGTGAGCATTGACTGACAATCACAGGTGAACAGAGTGGGAATTGACTCACAATCACGCGTGAACAGACTGAGCATTGACTGACAATCACAGGTGAAGAGAGTGAGCATTGACTGACAATCACATGTGAACAGGGTGAGCATTGACTGACAATCACAGGTGAACAGAGTGGGAATTGACTGACAATCACAGGTGAACAGACTGAGCACTGACTGACAATCACAGGTGAACAGAATGAGCATTGACTGACAATCACAGGTGTACAGAGTGGGAATTGACTGAAAATCACACGTGAACAGACTGAGCATTGACTGACAATCACAGGTGAAGAGAGTGAGCATTGACTGACAATCACAGGTGAATAGACTGAGCATTGACTGACAATCACAGGTGAACAGAGTGAGCATTGACTGACAATCACAGGTGAACAGAGTGGGAATTGACTGACAATCACAGGTGAACAGACTGAGCATTGACTGACAATCACACGTGAACAGGGTGAGCATTGACTGACAATCACAGGTGAACAGAGTGGGAATTGACTGACAATCACGCGTGAACAGACTGAGCATTGACTGACAATCACAGGTGAAGAGAGTGAGCATTGACTGACAATCACACGCGAACAGTGTGAGCATTGACTGACAATCACATGTGAAGAGAGTGAGCATTGACTGACAATCACACGCGAACAGTGTGAGCATTGACTGACAATCACATGTGAAGAGAGTGAGCATCGACTGACAGTCACAGGTGAACAGACTGAGCATTGACTGACTATCACACGTGAACAGACTGAGCATTGACTGACAATCACACGTGAACAGACTGAGCATTGACTGACAATCACATGTGAACAGGGTGAGGATTGACTGACAATCACAGGTGAACAGAGTGAGAACTGACTGACAATCACATGTGAACAGGGTGAGCATTGACTGACAATCACAGGTGAACAGAGTGGGATTGACTGACAATCACACGTGAACAGAGTGGGAATTGACTGACAATCACAGGTGAACAGAATGAGTATTGACTGACAATCACAGGTGTACAGAGTGGGAATTGACTGACAATCACACGTGAACAGACTGAGCATTGACTGACAATCACAGGTGAAGAGAGTGAGCATTGACTGACAATCACAGGTGAACAGACTGAGCATTGACTGACAATCACAGGTGAACAGAGTGAGCATTGACTGACAATTACACGCGAACAGTGTGAGCATTGACTGACAATCACAGGTGAACAGACTGAGCATTGACTGACAATCACAGGTGAACAGAGATAGCATTGACTGACAATCACAGGTGAACAGAGTGAGCATTGACTGACAATCACACGTGAACGGACTGATCATTGACTGGCAATCACAGGTGAAGAGAGTGAACATTGACTGACAATCACAGGTGAACAGACTTAGCATTGACTGACAATCACACGTGAACAGACTGAGCATAGACTGACAATCACAGGTGAACAGGCTGAGCATAGACTGACAATCACAGGTGAACAGACTGAGCATTGACTGACAATCACACGCAAACAGACTTAGCATTGTCTGATAATCACACGCAAACAGACTGAGCATTGACTGACAATCACACGTGAACAGAGTGAGGATTGACTGACAATAACAGGTGAACAGAGTGAGCATTGACTGACAATCACAGGTGAACAGACTGAGCATTGAGCAGAAAGTGTCTGAGCAGAAATGTGTACTTATTGCTTTGAGGTAACAGCAGAGACTGACCCGCAGGCCCACCTTGGCTATCCATAACCCCCACCAGTTGCAGCACATCGATGGCCCGCTTAGTCTCCAGCTTTACCCTGCTAAACTCGAAACCCCTGTGGCATTTTGTGAGATATAAGCTTTAAAATCCTGTGTCCTAACTTTGCACCCCATATTGAGTGCCCCCAAAGAAGATGCTGAATTGGGATATTGAATCTTGACAGACAGTGAACATTTCTTGGCAGGAGTTACACCCACTCCCCGCTTGGCAGGGCCTGAAGGCCCTCAAACATATGCAATCTCACAGGGGCTTTTTCCCCGTGTGTCAAATTCAGGTGGGAGGATGGCAACAGAATGAGTGTGTTCAGACAAACCCAAGCTTAGGTGGCACACACTGGCCTGTAGGACTGTAAGATTTCTGAGCAAACAGAAAGGGATTGATATTTTCTGCGGCCTTCCCACGAGCCAATGAGCACCACGATGTCACATAGCAGGTAAGTTAGCTCAGTGCGTTCACTGGCCTGCTGCAGAACTACTGCAGAACTCTGAGTGTAAAATGAAACTCGTAGGGTCGCATCTTGCTGGGCCTACTCATCCTTTCATCTTTTCGATAGCAAGGAAATGGGAGCTCTGGATGCATGTACCTGTGATGAGCGTTTAGAGGAGATGTAGGTAGTAAAGAGTGCAAAAAAAGTCCATGTTTTTATAACTTTGGTTAGGACTTACCAAACACATAGGGCCTGATTCCTGGAATATTTTGCACGGCAAAAAGACACTTTGCACTGTTCCATGAATCATGGTGTTTGTTGGCAGTGCAAAGTCACTTTTCAGCAATAAAACGTCACTTTGCACCGTGCAAACAATTCCACGATTTGGCCCATAATTTGCTAAGATCGTGCAACGCATTAGATTTCAAAGTCGGCCAAACATCATCGGCTGGTAGCCAGAGCTGTGATCTTTATGAGGCTAAAGTGTGCTAAGAAAGCGCACTCATTAATGCTATGACTATCGAGTGTGCGGCAGAAGCGCCTGTGTTCCTATATCACACCTTCATCACACCTTTGCACAGAGAGCCCATGGCACCTGAGACAGAGATGTTGATTGCTGGGGACCACTGTCCTTACCTAGGACCTCCACGGTGAAGTTCCTCCACGCTTCGCCCGCAGCGTTGTTTGCCTGGCACATGTACGAGCCACCGTCCAGGACCTGCAGCTGTGCCAGCCTGAGGATGTGCCCACCTGCAATTGGGAACAAGATTGCAGAAAAAAGGCGTCATTACATCTGCTTCCAGCGCCTAAAGGACAGCTAGTCTGGAGCGAGGCACTGCTTCCATCAGTGCTGCTCATTCTCCAGAATCTGAAGGCTGCCCATATGACCGGACCATACCAACCACACACAACAGAGATGTTCATATCGGTATACATGGGTAATGGGTACATCCGACCTGCACCCATCAACAGCACAGGTTTCTGCGTCTGCCTTCCCGCTATCCGACTAACACTCCCCGCCCACCTTTCTTAAAGAGCCAATTGCAGCAGGGGTCAGCATTATTCGCAGAAGGGCGCTATACAAGGCCATTTTACATCACATCACAATGCCTGCTGCTTTAGGCGACACGGAGCAGAATTCCAGCTGTCACTGCAGCACCCGATTAAAGCCGACACGCTTTGCACATTGCTTTCTTGAGAAACAGCCTTCTGCGACACTTCACACCCATTAAGTGATAAGCAACTGTTTGCGGTATTTGGTGCATTGCTGAGGTTTTCAGTGCATTTTAGGTAAACTGCTTAACCTATTTCTCAGCAACACCTTAGGAACTGCGTTTTCACCTTTTTAAAAACATCCAGATTCTCTGTTTATTCTATAGATCATCAAATGCAAGAACTCTTGAATTAGATTAAGCAAGAGGCCAGGTATTAAAGGGGATGACAGTGTGTGGCCATGCACTATAAAGACGACCATATGCCCTGACTCGCATAAAAAGGGCATTGCACTAATGACATTATTCACTATTCACTAAGTATTATGACATCAGAATATCACCAAGCACAGCACTGGCTAAGCACAGCATCACCAGGCAGACAGGCGCCGGCCAGAGAGACGTTGCTATAATCTGCAGGCAGTGCCACATTAATGCATATTTGCAAAGCATGCTCAATGTTTACCATTCTGCAGCTGTCTTCCTCAGTGCCATGTATCATGCAGTGATGGAAAGATTGATGGAAGGGACCCATGGCAGCCCCCCCTGGCAGCTTCCTGCCCAAAGCCACACTAAACTTGCAGCTTCGCAGCCCAGCAGACACCACACCCCTCCACGTCACAATAACACTTCCTGTCACCAGTGACCACAATCTTCAAGCACGTGATCAGCATGCATGAACCCGACTGGGACCCACACAAACCAACACTAGGTACCAATCATTCCTAAGCGAGCTTGGGTGCACACTGAGCCAGGGTTCCTCCATTGCGCTCGCGGCAACACTGAGACAATGGCTAACTGTGCCGAGAGGACCTTGAGGGCAGCCTGCCTTTACTGCCCCGAATAGCCTTTGAGGGCAGCTTGTCTTTTCACACAGACGATCAGATCGCACAACGGGATCAACGAGAAGCTGCATCTGAGCTTAAGGTACGTATAACGCACCACTTCGATGGACATCCGCTGCAGGCACAGCTATCCATCCACGCACTATAGAATGCAGCTACGACTACGAAAAATGTGGTCTAGCCGGACACTTAAAAATGTTAAGCCTACTTACGCCCAACTTGCCTTAACACCTCTGCCATTAGAATACAGCGACAACATACGGCAATATTCGGGCTAGTTGGGCAGACATCGAGTCTCCTGCACTGGCGCACTCTCGTGACCTCCCTGGGCACCCATACACATGCTTGACCGCCTGGCTGCTTATTGGAGCTTAGCTAGCCCACCTAATTCCTAATCTTGGCCAAACCACATGCATCGCAAGCCTTGTCTATGAATTTTCCCACACCTGGACTTCGGTGCCCGAGGGCGTTCCCTTCACAAGCGCGTTGAGGCCAGACAAATGAGTTAAAGCGCTATATAAAGGACTACTACTGCTACTCTTCTCCCATTCACAACAACTTCCCGCCCCCAACTAACCCAACCCATCTCTCTCCTGCAGCCCATGAAGTGCCAAGTAGCCATTAAAGTGCCAAATGGTACAGCTATATATAACCAAATAACATATGATAACATTTCAGTGAAGAAAACCACCTGCCCGCTGTGATGTGCACTATGGCAGGCATGGCCTCCCCACACAGCCCCCCCACAGGCGTGCCCTGATGGCTTTCACCCCAGAAGCAAGCAGGCGGCAGCTCTGAGTATGTAGAGAGACCTCCCAGTAACACTCCAGTGTTAGCAGAAAGGATTGCAAGCAGAAAGCACCACGTGACGCATGATAGTGTCAGAGGCAACAGCCATTTCTCAAAGGTCTCGGGTAATCACAGACGGAAGACCATGTCATGCCTAGGGGTGTGGTTCTGAAGCAGAGTGAGGGGTGCTGTGTTCCTACTGCAAATGTCTTCAGATGAGAAGCTTCTAGAACGCTTCTGAAGCACTGCTAAGATACTTCCCCTGACGCAAGAGGATTTGGGCAGAAGAACCACTCCAAGACATTTAGTTCGGTTTAAAGGGCACACAGGGCCTCAGAAAAATGAGGGGCCATGCTGGTAACCCAGTTCAGCTCTCATTGTCATCTACCTAATAAGTGGACCCCCGAGAGTCCCTCATGCCTCCTTCCGAATACTTCTAAAGGAATGCGTGCTCAGGGGCCAAGATAAAATGTCATATCAGTTAGACCCTCTTCTAGCACCCCACATCCTCTGGAGCCCCCCTTGCTTAGAGGCAGGCGTGAGCTGCCCTTGAAGGTCCTGACTTCTCAGCTTCAATCACTTTGCTTTTTGAGAATCTTACTTGTTATTGGTTAAAGTACAACTTCAAGTACCACAATGCAAAGTGGCATTGGCTGAACCTCTCATACGTGACAATAGATGACCTATGACCTCTGGTACGTGTGTTCATTTTAATGTGCATTCCCTATGTGTCATTTTGTTTTACTTTGGTTGGTAATGTGTCATATGCATGACTTAAAGGTGCCAGCCTCGCTCTAGTGCCTCCTCACCTGATTGGAGGCGCGCATGCTCGTCGGCAACAAGGGGCAGCCCATTGTGGAACCAGCGGATGGCTGGAGGCGGGCTTCCAGAAGCTTCACACTCAAGGGCCAGGGTGCCGTGCAGAGGGGCTGAGACGTTCATCGTTGGCATCACAGTGCTGGGGAACTCGGGGGGCTCTAGACACATAGATAAGGGAGGTGGTTATTCCAACAAGCAGGAACTCAGCAGCCCCCCACCTAAGGGAGCGACACAGGTATAATGCCTACGGCCAGAAGGACCGTGTAAAATAGAGACTAACAAAGAGATTACCACTAGTCCCTCACACTTTAATATAGACTCATTAATTGCCCAGCAATGGCCTCAAACCTCCAGGGAGCCTCATTCATTGCCCAGCAATGGCCTAATACATTTCATTGAAGTCTCACTCATTGCCTGCTAATGACCTCAAACTTCCACTGAGCCTCATTCATTACCCAGCAATGACCTCAAACACTTCAATGTAATCTCACTCATTGCCCGCCAATGACCTCAAACGTCCAGGGAGCCGCATTCATTGCCCAGCAATGGCCTAATACATTTCATTGAAGTCTCACTCATTGCCCGCCAATGACCTCAAACCTTCACAGAGCCTCATTCATTGCCCAGCAATGGTCTAATACAAGTCATTGAAGTTTCACTGATTGCCCGCCAATTACCTCAAACTTCCAAAAAGCCTCATACATTGCCCAGCAATAGCCTCAAACTCTTCAATGTAATCTCCCTCATTGCCTGCCAATGGCCTCAAACTTCCACTGAGCCTCATTCATTGCCCATCACTGGTCTCATACACTTCAATGTAATCTCACTCATTGCCCGAGAATGACCTCAATCTTCCAGAGAGCCTCATTCATTGCCCAGCAATGGCCTAATACATTTCATTGAAGTCTCACTCATTATCTGCCAATGACCTCAAACTTCCACTGAGCCTCATTCATTGCCCATCACTGGTCTCATACACTTCAATGTAATCTCACTCATTGCCCGAGAATGACCTCAAACTTCCAGAGAGCCTCATTCATTGCCCATAACTGGTCTCATACACTTCAATGCTTCATTGCTCATTAATGACCTCTAATTTCCACGGAATTTCATTCAGTCTCAATCAATGGTTTCCTACGCATCAAATGAGTCTCATTCATTGCCCACCATTGGCCTCATACACCTCAATGAAGTTTCACTCATTCTCCATCCATGGCCTCTTTCACATCAATGGAATATCATACATTGCCCATCAATGGCCTCCATGGAATCTCACTATCAACCAATGGTCTCATACACTTGGCCACTAACGGCCTGATGCTGTAACGCGCAGTCTCACCTATTGCATATTTCAGTGACGCACATATTTTACACTGATGTCCCCCTTCAATGATCCAGTACATTTTAAATGGGGTCTCCATCTCACATCCTTCACTGAACTCAAATGCCCTTAAATTGAATCCTAAAACACAACCGTGGAGTCTCACTCACTCAATGGTTGGCCTCATAGACTCCAATTGCCACCCGTCATCCCATGTCATAAGCCCCTGCTGCCCGGTGCCCACCCCTGTGCCAATACTCACTCTGTATGGTTAGCTCAAACTTCCTTTCTGCCCGTCCCACTGCATTGACCACCAGGCAGGAGTAGTGCCCGGCATGTGACGTCCGTGTCCGCTGGATGTGGAGCTGCTGTCCGTCACTTTGCAGGATGACGCCATGTGCACTAACCACGGGCTGTCCATCTTTGACCCACATCACCTTCGGTGTTGGCCTCCCCGTCACCTGGCACTCCAGGCTGACTGGGTCACCTCTTGTTACCGTGGTCCTTGAGATAGTCTCCACACTGCCAGAGATTTTCGGCAAAGCTGCAGGTGCCAAGAGAAAGCAACAACACTCTGTTTAGTTCCTTGAATGTAGGAAGAGTGGGAAGATGGTCTTTAAAAAGCAACGACTCAGATCATGTGATGATATGCTCATGTCTTACCATATATATGAAGTATGTCTGCCAAATGAAAATACAGCCAACATTCATCCTTGACTCTAACATTACCTCTGTCCACATCCTACTCGATCTCTCCTCTGCCTTCGACACGGTCAACCATACCATCCTGCTCAACTGTCTCTGTGATAACCTGGGTATTACTGATCAGGCTCTGGCCTGGCTGACCTCTTTCCTCTCTGATCGACCCTCCCAGGTCCAACTTGGGTCTTTTCATCTATCTTCCTCTCTACCTGTGGCGTTCCCCAGGGGTCTAACATCTCGCCCTGGCTTTTCAACCAATACCTGGCAACCCTCGCCCACTGCATTGTCATTTTCTGCTGCAATTTCCAGTGCTATGCTGATGACACTCAACTCATTTTCAGGCTGCCCTCGGCCACCTCCTCTTCTTCTCTCATCTCTGATTGCCTAACTGCCATTCAAGTCTGGTGTGCCGCCAATGACCTCTGCCTGAATGCCAGCATGACAGAGATCCTCCTCATAGGCACACCTTCAACCTCCTTTCGCCTCGCTCCCTGGCCGGCCTCTCTTGGCCCTCCTCCTACCCCCACCTGTGAGGCAAAGAACCTTGGGGTCATCTTTGACTCCACACTTTCCTTCTCCTCCCACATCTTTGAGGTCTCTAAAAAGTCAAACTTCCTACTGCACCTCCTCAGAGGTACTCTGCCTTTCTTTTCCTTCCCCCAGAAGCTCATTGTCTCCCAAGCTCTGGTTCTCTCCAGGTTGCACTAGTGTAACAGCCTCTTCCCAAATCTACCTGCTTCTACTCTCCGCCCTCTGCAACTTATCCAGAACAGGACTGAAAGACTTATCCTTGGCCTAAAGCCCTGGGATCGTATCTCTCCAGCTTTGAAATCTCTCCATTGGCTCCCAGTGGATGCAAGGATTAAATTCAAAACCCTCTGCATTGTCCACAAGGTTTTCTGGGGCCTGCGTCCAAAATACCTTGAGCTATCCCTCCGCAAATACCTCCCCCCTCAAACTCTTCGTTCCTCTAACTCTAACTCCCACAGGGTCAGTCGTTTTTCAAAGAAACGAGCTGGGGGTAGATCTCTGTCTTCAGCTGGGTCCTCCCTCTGGAATAGTCTACCTGCCACTCCAAAACATGAGGAGAACCATCTCCAGTTCTGGAAGCACCTCAAGACCTTCCTCTTTGCTTCTGCCTTTGCTCCCCTCTCCCCTGCTGACCTACTCTCTCTTGGCAATGTGCACCTGGCCACCCTCTGTCCCCTGTACCCAAGTACCTGCTCACCCTGCCACCCTCCTGCACTGCCACCTGGCCACCCTTTGAAATGGGGACTGTATCTGCACCCTTACAGCCCCCCAAAGCCCCCATTTTCTTCCTTTTCTGCACTCATCAGACTTACCCAGTCTGCTGCCGTAAACACTGCACTTGTCACTTGCTGGCTGCACTGCCACTGTTTATTGCCTCTATTATCTATTTATTTGTTTTTATTATTATTTATCTGTTCTCCTCTGCTCCGCACTCTCCTCTCTCCCCCTTCCATGCACTTGCTCCCCTTTCCCTTTCCCTGCACATGCGCGTTCTCAATGTCACTGGGCCTAGTAAGATTGTTGATCTGTTCTTCCTTGTTCCCCTCCCCTGCCTTGTCTGGCTCTGAAACACTTGTGTATGAGCGCGATACAAATACAATTTCATATCATATAATATCATTATTCAACAGCTTAACCAGCACTGTGAATCTTCACCCATTGACTTCAATAGGGCTCAAAAATATGACAAATATTACTTACCAGTAATTGTCTTTCTGTAGCTTGCATCTGCTTAGCATCACAATATTTGCATAGGCCACCATCTAGTGGTTGATGCGGATTATTACATATTGCTTTTTCAATTTTGAAAAAATGGGCGTTGCCAGGGGCCTACCTGGAACACTATTCCTAGTGTATTTGTACTGGTACCATGATCCTTGATGTGTCAACGTCCTCAGATGGTTTGTTTTCTGACATGGGAAGAATGTTGCCTCCTTTGTATATGTGTGAGTAGCCTTCTGCTCCTGCGTGGGGAGGATGGGTACGCACATGTGATTCTAAGCAGATACAAGCTACAGAGATGATTACTGGTAAGTAATATATGTCTTCTGGGGCCTGTGAATCTGCTTTGATTCACATGCTTTGCATAGATTAGCAAGCAGTATGTAATGAAGGAGAGGGGAGAGCTGAAGGGCTGGAAGATAATAGGTGTTTTAATATTGCTTGACCCACTTGTGGGTCTGACTTTGAATGTGTGTTCAGACAATAGCGTTGCGTGAAGGTATGTACTGAACTCCAAGTGGCTGCTTTGCAAATGGCTTCCAGTGGGACATTTGCCAGAAAGGCTGGGGTTGCTAACATACATCTTGTGTAATGAGCCCTTGGTGTACATGAAGAGGTGTTGGTAGCTCTGGAATAGCAGATCTGTGTGCATATAACAATCCACTTAGCAATAGTTGCTTTGGAGACTGCCTCCCCTTGTGTCCCTGTTGCCGTCTTTCGTTTGCCCTTAGTTATGTCAATGTAATAGATTACTGCCCTACACACATCCAGAGTATGTAGTGCTCTTTCTACTTTAGTCTGTGAGTTGTGGAAGAACTCTTGTAATTCAATTTATTGGTTCACGTGGAATTTAGATATGAATTTATGAAACAAATTTAGCATGAATTCTTAAAACCACCTTATTTTTATATGGTGAAGAATAACTCAGAAACTGATAGGGCTTATAACTCAGTCATCTTTCTTACAGACATAATAGCAATGAGGAGAGCTACCTTGAATGCCAATTCTTTAAGTGAAGCTTTGTACATGGGCATAAATGGTGGTCCCATGAGCCATGAGTGAACTGTGTTTAGATCAAATTGTGGAGGGATGCGAGACATTGGCGGGTGTATGCGTTTGATGCCTTCCATACTGGTGCTCTCCACCATGATGTTTTGTGTTGTGATGTGATTTGGTGTATCCTGCTATGGCTGCTAAGTGCACCTTAAGTGAATTACACACCAGGCCTGAGTATAGTGAGTACATGAGATATAGCATCACATCTGGAGGTGAGCAAGAATACAAGCAGGTTCTATTTGTTGAAGTAGCAGAGTCTGGCACTAGGTTTTCTTGTTTCTCTAATATTGTCCATATACTTTGTGGGGAGATGCAGATGACCAAACTGTATGACCACAGGACCCAGGCTGCTAAAATGGTCGTCTGAGGTGCCGGGTGTGTTACCTGTTTGTTCTTCTGTGCTAATAGGTCTTGGCTTGGGTGAAGCTTGAAAGGTGGATATAGAGACTTGTGCATTAGGTGTGAGTACCATGGATGTCATGTTCACATTGGTGCAATGAGTATCATTGTAAACCTCTCTTGGTGCATCTTGTGAAGTATCTTGCGGATGCGTGGTGTCGGGGGAACAGTATATGCAAATATCCCTGACCAGCACGTCCATAGTGCAGTGCTTGAGGGAACCTGGCCACATAGTCTTGGCATCTTTTGTTTTCTTTTGTTGAGAATAGGTCTATTGTTGTGTGACCACATGTTGCAAAGATCCGCTTGAGTGTATTTGTGTTGAGTTCTCACTCGTATTCCAGTAGCAGGACCCTGCTGAGCGAGTCTGACAGACAGTTGTGAACCCCCAGAAAATGTTGTGCTTTTATGGATATGTTCCTCCGTGTGCACCAGTGCCAAATGTTTTCTGCCAGAGTGGTCAGTTCTTTGAGTGAGTTCCGCCCTGTTTTGTATATAGAACATTGCGGCTGTGTTGTCTGTATGTATGAGAATGTATTTTCCTTCTAGAATATTTTGGAAGGAAAGCAGAGCCATCTTTATTGCCAGAAGTTCCAGCCTTTTTCTCTCTTGTTGACCACTTCTCCCGCGCTGTGAGGTGCAGACTGTGTGCTCCCAATCCTGCTAGCGATGCGTCTGTTATTGTGATATGTGGCAGTGGTGAAATGAAGGGTCTTCCTTTGTTCATGTTACTCACTGACTACCCTGGAATGCTTCCGTCTACAGTATGTGAGGATCCCAATAGGCGTCCCATTCGCCTGTCTTTTGTGACCATTGTTCCGCTAGCCACTGCTGTCTTAACTGCATTCCAAGACGTGCGTGGGGTATTATTAATATGCACAACGCCATCATGCCTAGAAGTCTCATAACTTTCCCGACTGTTAGCATCTGGCCTGTTTTGAATAGGGGGAATGATTGATTGTAAACCCTGTACTCCTTCTGGTGTTGGGTATGCTGTCACTTTTCGCGTTGTGTGTTTCGGACTGCCCTAGGAATGCCTTTTCCTTGCTTGGGGTGAGGCTTGACTTCTTTTCGTGGATTACAAAGTCTAGGTTGTGCAGCAGGTTCACTGTGTGTTGTGAGAGTGCCAGGCACTCCTGTGCATTCCTTCCTGTTATTAACCAATCGTCTAGGTAGGGGTGCACTGGCATAGCTCTTTTGCGACCACTGCTAGCACCTTGGTGAATACACGAGGTAACGATGCAATTAAAAAAGGAAGGGCATTGAATTGGTAGTGTTTGCTTAAACCCTTCAATCTGAGATACTTTCGATGACCTGGGAACATTGAATATGAAAGTATGCATCTTTCAAATCTAACGTTGTCATGTAAATCACCTCTTTTAGGAGCCGTAAGACCTCCTGGAGGGTTGTCGTCCTGAATATATGTGGTTTTACATCTTTGTTTGCGGGTCTTAGGTCTACACTGGACTCAGAGTCAAGTGTTTTGAGGAACTTGGAAGTGAACAGAGCATATTCCTGTGTTTTGTGGCACTTCATCTATTGTGCCCTTCAGGGTGAGTGCTTGGATCTTCTCCTGTAGGACCTTCAGATGTTCTTGGGATATAGTTCTTGCTCTGAGATGAGGATCGCACGCTTTCTTTATTAGTTCGATGCAATAACCCTGCTTTACTGTGCTTAATACTCACTTGTCTGACGTTGTCTCCTCCCACGGTCCCACGCTATATGATGCTATGCTGCCCCCTACTGGAGTGGCATGGGAGGGGACCACTGCTGGGTAGTCACTTTACGGCGTGGGGCTGAGCCTCTCGAGGTGTGTCCTCTGCCACGTCCTCGTTCTCTACGGGGATGTTGCACAGTCGAGTATCCACGAATCCCTTGAGTGTAGGTGTCTTGGTAACATGGGACACCTGGTTGTGTACTTGGATGCCCTGTTTGATAGGGGGTAGGATCGGGCTCGAAAGGGCTGCTTGCCTCTGAAGGATGCCCCTTGCTGGAAAGATCTGCTGGGTGTTTGGTCTACGCTCTTCCGGGTCGCGTGTTGTTTTTTAGTCTCTTGTTGTGCGTCATCCACTGCTGGACAGTAATCCAGCTGTGCTTCGTCCAGGGGAGTTTCTAGGTCTGGAAAAGACCCGGGGCTAAGCTGATGTCGGAACTGTTGGGACTGGGGTCTAGCTAGTCTTTTGGCTGGAGCTCCTGAGATTCTATCCGGGGCTACAACCAAAAGATCAGGGGCTATAGCCCCCTTAGCCCCCCCTAGCAACGCCCCTGGCTTCGTCCATTAGGTTGGCCCTTTCTTGGATTTGAAACCAGAGCCTCTGAGTCATGCTTGTCTTTTTTATAAGGCCAGCCCCTGCTACTATATTTCCCGCTGTGTCTGCGACATCAAGGGTGTTTTTATACCTGCATTGGTCACATTTGTTCCCTCGGCTATAATCTTAAGCGGGGCTGTTTTTGTGGGTTCTGTGACCTGGCTGATGAGCTGTTCTATATCATCCCATTGGTGCCAAGAGTATCTCGCCATGAGTGCCGTGGCGTTGGCGATTTTGATCTCATGGGCTGTTTGTGTGGCCATCCTCCACCCAAATGAGTACATTTTCTTATTCTCCTTGTCGGGGGATAGTCGCACTTAGAAAGGGGTGCTGCGCCCCTCTTTATGGCTCAGCTCGCCACAAGGGAGTCAACCCTTTATTGACCCCTTATGTAAAGAGGGTCACTGGTGGCTGGTTTATACTTTTTCTCAATTCTTGGGTCCACCGTCTATTTTTCAGCAAGGGAATGGATTGAGAGACTGACCTCCTCTACTTGAGGACATCCTCTATAAAGTCTGTCTCGTCGTGGGGTTCTTCTGTCTGTATATTGAATCTTCTTGCAGCCCTTTTTAGAAGGTCTGTGTACATGACTTGGTCCTCTGTGGGAGAGGATGAAGTAGAGGGTTTCACCTGGTCTGGGGGTGGGAGAGTATAGTCCTCCGGGTCTAACTCTGTCTCTTCTTAATCCCGCACAATCTCATCTATATCTGAAAAGGTTTGCTCTTCTACCAGCTCCACCTCCTCCTATTCCTGAAATTGTTCAGTTTGGGGGAGTACCGTCCTTTGTGTCTTGGGGCTTTATTTCAGGCCCTGGTCTCCTTTTCTCTTTCTGGGCAATTTCTCACAGAATTCCATGAAGGATTCAATTTTTCCCATGAAGAAGTTAATTCTTTGCTCTGTCCAAGGCTTTCTGATGAGGGTCTAGAAGAATATCTTCCTCCTCCTCAAAATCTGACCCTCTAGATAGGGCACGCCCCCTTTTCTGCAGGCCAGAAGTAAATATGCCTTTCCCCTCCGTGGATGAGGTTCCCCTACACTCTTTATGGGAGTGATTTCTGGGGTTTAGGCGTGGGAGCGTCTCTTTTTGACATTTATTCGAGTGCCATGTTTTTTTTTGGTGCATTCTTTGAATGTTCAGATGCAGCCCTGTGTTTGGGTGTGTCCCCACCCTGTTCAATCAGCGTCTTAGTTTTGTTCACCGAGATGGAGTGTGTTTTGAACACGCTGTGTGTTGAACTGCCATGTAATTTCGGCGTGGTGGACGATCAGTCGGACGAGTGTTCTGTTTGAGTATCATCTGGTTTTACTCTGGAATGCCAGGGGTTGTCTCCACAGCACAACCTGACATCAGCCCTGTGGAGCTGGGGACTGGCTGTGAGGAACCCGTTTCTGTTTCCCCCATTTCCTGATCTTCTGTGTCACTCTAGATTTGCCCAATCTCTTTTTGGCCTGCATTACGTAGGCTTCCCACCTTTTTGTTTGATGCTCCTTCAGCATTTTTGGTTTTAAAAGCCTGCAGGCTTTGCAACAAGAGTCGTCGTGGTCGCTTGCAAGGCAATTATTGCACACTCTGTGTGTGTCCTTCCAGGGACATTTTGTATTGCAGCCAGGGAAGAATTTAAATTGAGTGTTCTTGCTACGCAGAATGCCGTTTTATAGCTGTAACAGGGTGCCGGGCCTAAGCCGCCTGGTTAATTGGTAGAATAGGAGAAATCTATTAGCTTTCTTGGAATCCATCCTTCTAAATAATCTAAGATTTTGCAAGTGGCGTTCAATTGAAATGTTAGTCCTTTTATTGTGAGTGCAGTAAACTACTTAGCTAAGAGATCAGCTTTCAGATTGTGATGATGTTTATTGTTGACATTAATATAGAGTCAAATTGAGCACTTGCCCTGAAGAAGATGTTTAATGGGTCAAAACACGTGTTGGCTGTGCGTTAAAAGCCATACTCTTTTGGATGGCTGATTATTTAACAAACAAACCAATGGAATTTCTTTTGAAATAGGTTTGGGAGGGTTGTTTACGCAATTGGTCAGAATGCTGAATTTGTTCTCCATTGGGCAGCCAGGAAGTGGACAAGCTATTATGTGTCGGTGTATCTACAGTGGGGGCTAAAGGCATTCTCTATAGACGTGTGTGCCAGAGAAAAATATCTTTATGTACATATATAACTATACATCTCTATGTATGTCTATAGCGCCCACTCTCTCTGCTGCATAACCTTTACAGCACAGTGCGCCTTTCACTGATCTCTGGCAGCGCCTGTCTGTAATGGTGCAGGTAGGCCTCGGTTAGGCCTTGGTGTTCGATGTGCCACATGTACATCGAGCACCCACTTCCTCTCGAGAACTCTGTGTTTTGTGTCCAACCGCAGTGGCAGAAAAAAATAATCTAAAGACATTCCGGTCAGATAGCATAGTGGGTTGAACACTTGCGCCTGATAGCTGTGCGCTACCTGTTGTGGTTGGTTCAAATCCCAGCAGGGTCAACTCAGCCTTTCATTTTTCCGAGGTTGATAAATTGAGTACCAGTCTGAGGGATAATAATGTAATCCGTTATTTCAGCGCTCTGAGATGCATGGGTGTGTAGCACTATATAAGAAATAGGTATTATTATTATTATTATTATTAAAGCTCATGGGTGCCAGTACACGTAGAATATGGATAGTGTCGCAGTTACACCCCTGGTGACCCATTTTACGAAAAAACAATATGTAATATCCCAAACTAACCACTAGATGGCGGCCTATGCAAAGCATGTGAATCTAAGCAGCTATACAAATCTCCAGCTATGTTATTTCATTGAGATTCTGGCCGCCTTTTGGGGTCAGTGAGGCCTTTTTAGCCCCACTCACTTGCTGGCTTCCTCCATTTGCGGTGCCAGCCAGACCAGGCCACGGCTGTCCTGTTCGCCCAACATCGTGTCACAGGAAGGCCACGCCTTTCTTTGGCACAATGTTGCTCCCGAGTTTAGCAAGTAAGCACAGCCTCGTTGCAGAGTCTCAGAGATTTCCAGTATTTCAATGGGAAAATGCAGAGAACATCCCGAAAAGTGAAATGGCTGCGTGATCCTACAGCCGTCTAGCAATACACCCCGTCCTGGGAGCCTCAGGGCAACGAAGTGGAGAAGAAGGGAGTGTCCCCAACAAACCCTGTGCGTCACATCCTGGCCCAGCCATACACACCCCCAGACACATACTCACATCGTCACCCTCAGATGGCTTATGTTGCCCTTTCCCCGAGTAATCTTTTCTGCATCCTCTCTTTATTCATAATAATGAAACATTCATGCGGCCATCAAATGGTGTGAGGAGGAATAGGGCAGAGCCAAGAGAAGCCCAACCGCCTATAAAAAGAACTGACGCAGGAAGCTGGGTGAATTCCCTGCACATATTTACCAACACTCTTTTGCTCGTCTCTCAGCAGCCAATCAACTTCCCTGAAATCCACTGCCGCTATGACTTCTAACAGTCAGGTTTTTAAAAGGTAAACAGTGGTGCAGATCGAAGCAGCCTTTCTCCCTCAGCCCTCATATCACACCCAACACAGACCTGCGAACTCCTGAGTGGAAGGAACTGCACTGCAGGGACGTCATTTAGGGGTTGCCAGGGGTCGCAAATGTGACCCCTGATGTCCCCCTTGTTACCCCTGTGGTCTCCCTTGCTACCCCTAAAAAGAAATTGAAAAAAACACATTTTTTTGGGGCTCCTGGGCTGTGGCCAGCAGCATGTGGATCTTTGTTTCTGGAGTGGCTGGTTTTCTGTTAGCTATAGCCTGTAAGACAGCCCAGTGGGTAGAGCACTAACTGCTGCAATGTGTGTGTGATCTGCAGGCTAGAGGTTCGACTCCCGGCAAAGTCAACTCAGCATTTCTTCCTGCTGGGGTTGATAAATGAGTACCAACACAGGTTGGGGGATATTGCATGTATATTTGTTCTATATGAAGCACTTAAGCATAAGTGCTATACAATAATACATGATTATCATTTGGCTTTGGACGCCTGCTTACATTCACATTTATTTGGAAATATGGGCCTATAAGCACTGATATTAATGAAACATATGGTGATCCATTCTTCTATGCAATGTATGTCACTTTACAGTGATACTGTAGCCATACTTTTCAGACTGTACTTAGAAACAATGCTATCTGATGCCACTTCCTGTTTTGTCAAGGGGTGAAAGGTCATGCTCCATCGCTTCCTGTGATGTCACTTTGGGGAGGGTCAGATGACATCACTCCATGTGATGTCATCAGAGGTTAAGGGTCATGTAATATCACTTCCGCTACCCCTGGCATTTTGGTGAACTGACGTCCCTGCTGCACCCGCTTTGCTCCTCGCTGGTTCAGCCAATCAAGAGCCGGACAGCCTTCAAAGTTCAGAAAGTCCTTCCTGGAGCAGTACAGCGAGAAACGGCCTTCATCACCAATCAGAAAGCTTGACATGCCTTCGGATTCTGCCAGCTAATTTATTTATTTTATATATTTATTTCAATTTTTGTAACGCGCCACATGCGCATGGGCCTCGGCAGCGAGGCGTGGCTAGTCGGGGATCTGGGGGGCTGTTGCACCAGGACTTTTGGTTGTAGCCCCGGATAGAAGCTCAGGGGCTACAACCAAAAGGCTGGCTCGCCCCAAGTCCCGACAGTCCTGACATTAGCGTAACCCCAGATCTTTTACAAACCTAGCAACACCATTGATTGCCGCCTTTTGCCATGGTGTGTTCCTAACTAACGGTAAAGCAACGTCTTTGTATCACTTTATCTTGACTGTTACTCAGGCTCTGGGATATGATACGAGGGCCTGGCCATGCTAAAAAAGTGCATTTAAACGCTTTGTTGGGAGGAGTTGTACAACTTTCCAAGCAAACGTGAGGTGAGTAAGAGACTCACCCCTGAGATGAAACCAGAGATAGAATAAGAATGCCACCAGTGACCATTGACGGTGTAACGGGGCCCACTGCGCCACCAGTAAGTAGCGTGCATGTAAAACTCACCGTGCACTTCCAGTCGCTGCTCCCTCCGGCTGCTCCCCACGATGTTGGTGCACTCACAGGTGTAGGACCCCTCATCAGATGCCAGCGCGCCTTGCAGCTGCAGAAGCCGGCCCCCCGCCGCAGTGTGGCTGCGCCTCTCAGTGTCCACTAGAGGCAGCCCTGCATAAGGTGGAGTAGTGGACAGTTCACCACACAATCAACAGTTGGAATCATGGTCCACAATCTGACACAGTTACACAACCCCAGAACTTGACCAGCAACCTTGGGAACAGCTAGAATAGGACCCTAGGCCTATCCAACCTGAAGTGGATACCCTGGAGCTAAAGCAATAGCAAGGGCCCAAACCACTGTATAAGACTCCGGCAAACCACATACCACCAGAATGGCCCTATCTTCTCCACGCTCCACCCTCCCCGCTCCACCTCTGTCTCAGTGCAATCCGTGGTGGCCTAAATGTTAATGTTACTGTTAAAGGATATTTGTACCGCACACTATCACCGCCGGAGTGGTCCCCTGGCGCTCTTATCCCACAGGCTAGGAGCAACGTTCCCCAACAATCATGAGACAGCACCTACCGTCCTTGCTCCAGGTCAGGGCAGGTGCAGGGAGCCCGCTGCAGTCACAGGTCAGGCTGACGGAGTGCCCCTCCAGTACCGAAGTGATGGAGGGGGTCCCTGGCGACGACGAGGGGAAGGAGGGGGTCACTAGGAGGTAACGAGAAACAGCAGGGCACAGATTAAAAAGGCTTGTCTCACACCCGCCCCACCTCTGTGCATTCTTTAAGAGAAGATTGGATGACGCAGGTGAATTGACCTCTGTGTGATGAGAGCCGTGCACTGCACATAAGTGGGTACGTGAGATGGGGGGTGGGCTTGTGCCAGGGAGTGAGAATAGAGGATGGCGGGGAATAAGAGGAGGTGCCCACAGGGTGTGGTAAGGGACGAGCTCAAAGGGGGTGTAATAAGAGGTGAAATCATTCGAGTAATAATGAGAAAATCAGATGAGTTTGTAATAAGAGACGAGATCAGAGGAGTGCCTGAAGGGGGAGATCATCAGAGATTTAGAGAAAGATGGGATGGCGATGTGATAAGAAGAGGGATCAGAGGAAAGTAGCCATCAGAAGTACGTGCAATGAGATAGGAGAGGAGTAGAGTCTACTGCCAGGAGAGATGGGGCGATGATACAGCAAAAGGCTGGGTTCCCAGACATCTGTCCTATGGCGAGAGCTGGGGTGGGTGGTATAAGAGGAGAGATTGGGGAAAACGCTTTAAAGCGGGGAGGCGGAAATCGCAACGGAGCATTGGGAGACATAACTGGTGCTGTGAGGAATTCGACCATCCGCACGGGGGGGTCTGTGCTCGCCTGTGCTATTTTAAAAATGTTTAATTAAATGGAATGAGGAAAATGTGTGCGGCTAGTCCACACACATTTTCCTATGCTCACACCACGACAAACGCATAGACACGCGTTATGTTATGTTAACTAGTTTTGTAAAGCACACGCACGCCAAAGCATCTTGGTGCTAGGGTAAACCAGAAGGATTTAAAGACCAGCTAATAAGAAGATAAAACATGAGAACAGATGAGTTTTTAACAATCGACGGAAAGGAAGAAGATTTTTTGTAGCTCTAAGTGCGGCCGGCAAAGAATTGCACAATTTGGCGGCCACCACAGAAAAAGAGCGCCCCCGCTGAAACTGATAGCAGGGAATCACCAGAAGACAGGAGCCCTTAGATGGCACCCAGGGGCAACATGTATCCTGGCGATATTCAGCCCCAAACCATGCAAAAGCCTGGTGCACTATCACCAGTGATTTAAATTGGACCCGTTGAAGAACTGGGGGCCAATGCAATGATCGAAGAACAGGAGAAATATGGTCACCATATGGGGTACCAGTGCAGAAGCTGCAAACGATGAAAAAGATACAGAGGCTGAGCTGGAAAGAGGGAGTTGCAATAATCCAGCCGACTGAGGACCAAAGAAGCTGTCACTAAGGACCTCAGTCGGGCGTGTACTCTGCGTGGATTCTGGGTGGACACAGCCTACAGGCACAGTCCGTCCTGTCATATTTAGTTGGCATGTGACAGCCAGGAGTACACTAGGTCATCTCCAGGAAGGGAGCAAACCAGCCTTCCCCATGCCATGGCCAGCTTGATTAAGTAACAAAAGCTCCATGGATCCGCACTGCTCTTTTGTTAGGCCCTGCTGCTGGTGGTGGCAATTAACATACTAATAGAGTGTACTCCAAAGAGGCCAACATGGGGCCTGGATGCAGAAGTTAACCAGGAACCTCAGAGAGATCAAATAACCAGAGAGACTCTTTGATCAACAACAGACAAGAAGATGGGTAAGACTTAGTATCACAAGTTTTCATCCTTTCCCTTTAACTTTCCAGTTGCAAAGCACTCTGGTCCTGACCTCACACATACAGAAGATTGTTTGTAGGGACCCCAAGATTGATTCAATAAGGTAGTCTTAGCCTACACCAATCACAGTGGCCCATTTGGCCTTAAAAGATGGCCAACCCCTCTTTTGGCAGATCATCTGAAGACTTCACAAGGAGAAGCAAGAAGAACAAGCTTCCTAGGTGGGAAGTGCCAGAAGGTCTCTGACCCAACAACCAAGAACAAGGCACAGCTCTGGGCCATCCGCATTAAAGGACATTAGCACCTTGAAGAAGCTGGGAGAAGTGCCTTGAAGGGCATTTACCGACATCCGGAATTAACCATGGCGAGGCTTCAAAACAGTCAGCGATGCAGTCGGTTGCAGCTCGAGGAAATCGACTGCCTGGAAAATGTCCTTTAAGGCAGACGCTGGTTTATGCTTGTAGATACACTCCTCCTAGCTTCTTCACTGGGCTTGTGTCGTCCTTTAAGGCACGCGGCCCAAAGCTGAGGTGAGTGTTGCAGGCAGCGGCCTTGTCCTTGGTTTGGTTCAGAGACTCTCTGGCACTTCCCACCTAGGAAGCTTGTTTACAGAGCCTAACAGGGCATGCTGTGTGTTGGCAGGGTACTGGTCCTCGAGCTGCTGGAGGGTCCTCTGGATTCAGTATCTCCCTCTGTTCCCTGGGAGATATTTAGGGGAGGGATCTTGCTTCCCTCTTGGAAATGAAGGCCTTCCTTCACTGGCGGGAGATGTAAGGGAGACTGTACCTTCACCCCGGGTCCAAAGGAGTTCTTCTTGTTACTCCTTGCAAGTCTTCAGATGATCTGCCAAAAGAGGGGCTAACCCTCTTTTAAAGCCAAATGCCCCCGCCAGTGATTGGTGCAGGCTAAGCCTACCTTAATAAGCCAATCCGGGGTCCCCACCAACAATCTTCTGTTATGCGTGAGGTCATAACCAGAGTACTTTGCAACAGAAAAGGTAATGGGGTGAAAACATGTAATGTAATACTAAGTCCGACCCATCTTCCTGTCTGTGGATCAAAGAGTCTCTCTAGTTAATGGAGCTCCCTGTGGCTCCTGATTAAAGCACAGGTCTCCCTTGAAGTTGTGGCGAGAACAGAATTTCTGTCTCCATCAAATCACATACTCCTACCCTCTGAATGGGGTCCCCCTGGAGGGGTGACTACTGTAAAGACATGTACCGGACACAACACTGCACTGCCCTTGATACTGAGGGGCAGGAGCTGGCTTTAGGTTGACACAGTGCATATCTAAGGTTGTTGGGGGTGTTCTTGTCTTTTGTTAGCCTCAGCAGCTAGGCCCCCTGTGGGCCTGTTTGAAGCATACTCTATTAGTATGCTAATTATGCTTAATTGCTGCCACCATTCCTACAAGGCCAACAAAGGATAGGGTGGATCCATGGAGCCCTTGTTATTTAATTAGGCTGGCCATGGCAGGTGAAGGTTTTTCCGTCGCGCGTTTGAGATGCCTTGATGTACTCCTGGGTGTCACGTTCCAACTAAATGTGACAGGGAGGACTGAGCCTGTAGGCTGTGTTCACCCAGAGTACACAGGTCTATGTGTATGTCGTGCGGCGAGCATAGCAAAATGTGTGCAGATTTACCCCGCACATTTTCCAGAGGTTGACCTACCCTCATAATAAAATTTGAAAAAAAGCCCAGGTGAGCGCACACCCACCGTACGGATGGTCGAATTACTCACACCTGGAAAGCATGAAGGGGGTAGAAAGCAGAAACATGGGAAGTATGAAGGGGGTAGAAAGCGGATACCTGGAAGCATGAAGGGGTAGTAAGAGGACACCTAGGAAGCATGAAGGGGGTAGAAAGCAGACACCTGGGAAGCATGAAGGGGGTAGAAAACTGACACCTGGAAGCATAAGAGGGGTAGGAAGAGAATACCTGGAAGCATGAAGCGGGTAGAAAGTGGACACCTGGGAAGCATAAAGGGGGTAGAAAG
Organism: Ambystoma mexicanum; assembly: GCF_040938575.1. NCBI lineage: Eukaryota > Metazoa > Chordata > Amphibia > Caudata > Ambystomatidae > Ambystoma > Ambystoma mexicanum. Next base: position 47,802,549 of record NC_090929.1, on the reverse strand, counting down.
CGGACATCTGGGAAGCATGAAAGGGTAGAAAGTGGACACCTGGGCATGAAGGGGGTAGAAAACGGGCACCTGGGAAGCATGAAGGGGGTAAAAAGCGGCCACCTGGGAAGCATGAAGGGGGTAGAAAGCGGCCACCTGGGAAGCATGAAGGGGGTAGAAATCAACCACTTGGGAAGCATGAAGGGGGTAGAAAGCGGACACCTAGGAAGCATGAAGGGGATAGAAAGCGGAAACCTGGGAAGCATGAAGGGGATAGAAAGTGGACACCTGGGAAGCATGAAGGTGGTAGAAAGCGGACACCTGGGAAGCATGAAGGGAGTAGAAAGTGGATACCTGGGAAGCATGAAGGGGGTAGAAAGCAGCCATCTGGGAAGCATGAGGGGGTAGAGAGTGGACACCTGGGAAGCATGAAGGGGTAGAAAGCAGATACCTGGGAAGCATGAAGGGGGTAGAAAGTGGACACCTGGGAAGCATGAAGGGGTAGAAAGACCTGGGAAGCATGAAGGGGGTAGAAAGCGGACACCTGGGAAGCATGAAGGGGTAGAAAGACCTGGGAAGCATGAAGACATAGACATCGGATACCAGTGAATCATGTAGGGGGTAGAAAGCAGACACCTGTGAAGCATGAGGGGGTAGAAAGCAGACACCTGTGAAGCATGAAGGGGTAGAACGCAGACACCTGGGGGGAATGTTTGAACCTGGCCAAAGATTGTGAAGGTCTGTGTAGTTGGATAGTGAGGCCCATGCGGGCGGAAGTGCCCCTTAGCCCCACGCGTGCCCACCCTCTTTGGTCGGGCGCACCCCCCCTCCACTCCCCCGAGCTCTCTGGCGGCCTCTCACCCCAGACGTGCAGCTGGTAGTGCTTCTCGGACCGGCCTGCGTTGTTGGACGCCTCGCAGGTGTAGAGTCCTGCGTCGCGCACCTTGGCCCGCTCAATCTGTTGGGGGTGAAAGTGAAAGTTAGGGTGTCACGCGAGCTGCCGCTAGAGTGAGGTGTGCACCACCCATGGCATGAACAATCCTACATTCAAGATGTCACATTCGTGCACCCGGACCCTGACTCTCACCCAGGTTTCTTCCTCTGCCTTTTACCCTTTTCCACTCACTTGGCTTTATGTCCTTTTCTCCCTATCTTTGTTCTGCCGTGCATGTGTTGACTTCCCCATCCTCCATGTTAGATCGACTGTTGCTTTTCTTTGTTCTGCCGTGCATGTATTGAGTTCCCTGTCCTCCATGTTAGATAGACTGTTGCTTTTTCTTTGTTCTGCCGTGCATGTGTTGACTTCCCTGTCCTCCATGTTAGATCGACTGTTGCTTTTCTTTGTTCTGCCATGCATGTGTTGAGTTCCCTGTCCTCCATGTTAGATAGACTGTTGCTTTTTCTTTGTTCTGCCGTGCATGTGTTGACTTCCCTGTCCTCCATGTTAGATCGACTGTTGCTTTTCTTTGTTCTGCCATGCATGTGTTGAGTTCCCTGTCCTCCATGTTAGATACTGTTGCTTTTTCTTTGTTCTGCCGTGCATGTGTTGAGTTTCCTGTCCTCCATGTAAGATGGACTGTTGCTTTTCTGCTCTCTTGTTTCCCTCCATGCATGGTTGTATCTACATTTCTGGCTCCGCCTCTTTCTCTCACCTGTCTTACCTTTTCACCCTCATTTTCGTTGCTTTTCCTTTTTAAATGTGTCCACTTCTTTCTTGACACCTTTTGGTATTTCATCTGTTTCCCATTCCTTTGTCTTTTTTCTGATTCTTTTATTTTCTTTATTTGTCACTTTCACTCTCGCCCTCTCCCCTTTCTCATTGTCCCCTCTGCTTGTTCATACCTCTCTCGCTCTCTTTCTCTCTCTCTCTACCCCTGCCTCCCCTCTTTCTTTCTCTCCCATGTCTGTTTATTCGCCCATTCTTTCTGCCTAGCATCCTTTACCCTTTGTCTTTTCCTCATCCTTCCCCCCCCCCCCGGGCTGTGTGTTGATCATACTCTGCTTCTCTTTACTCTCTTCCTTTTCTTCCTTCCTCTAATTCTTCTCTTCCCCTGTCTTCATCGTCCTGGTTCCCCCTCTCCTTCTTCTGTTTTTTTCACTCTTCCCTGAGATTCCCTTTTCCTTTCTCTTCTCATGTTCCTCCTCCGGCCTTCATCTCTTTTTTTCGTTTGTTCTTCTTCGTTCCCCAGTAGCCCTCACCTGGAGGAAACTGCCATCCTCTGTGATGTGTGTGCCCACTCTCTGCAGGAGGGGGCGCCCATCTTTCAGCCAGGTCAGAGTGGGGGGTGGGATGGCGTGAGTCTCACACTGCAGGGTGATGGACTGGTCCACAATGACGGAGGTGTTCAGCTCCTCCCCCAGGATGCTCGGCGGCACTGGAAGAGAAGGAGACAGGGGGTTAGAAAGCAGAAGGGAGGCCCCTCTAACGCCAACTCCCAGGACAACGTTACGTTATTCAGCCCCTCAAGCCCTAGCGTGGCCCTCCTCCTCGACCCAGTGAAGTTCCAGCAGAAGGGACTGTAGGTACACCGGATGAAAATCACAGTGAGGACACCTATAGGCAAATCACAGTGGGGATACCCAGGAGCAAAATCCCAGGGGGGGACAACGTAGAGCAATATCACAGTGGGGACACCTATGAGCAAATTCACAGTAGGTACTCCGGATCAAAATCACAGTAGGGACACCTATAGGCAACTCACAGTGGGATACCCAGGAGCAAATTCCCAGGGAGACAACTCAGAGCAAAATCACAGTGGGAACTCTTGGAGCAAATTCACAGTAGGTACACCGGATCAAAAGCACAGTGGGGACACCTATAGGCAAATCCCAGTGGGGATAGCCAGGAGCAAAAATCCCAGGGGGGGTCTCTTAGGAGCAAATCAACAGTGTGTACACCGAGAATCAAAATCACAGGGGGGACACCTATAAGCAAATGACAGTGGGGATACCCAGGAGCAAAATCCCAGGGGGGACACCTCGGAGAAAAATCACAATGGGGACTCCTAGCAACAAAGTATCAGCGGGGACTCATAAGGGGGACACTGAGGATCAAAATCACAGGGGGGACACCCAGGAGCAAAATCACAGGGGGGGGCTCATAGGGGCATAGTCTCAGTGGGGACAACGAGGATCAAAATCAAAGTGAGGACACCTATGGGTAAATCACAGTGGGGACATCCAGGAGCAAAATGACAGGGTGGGGGGGACAGCTAGTAGCAAAATCACAGGTAGAACACCTGAGAGCAAAATCACAGTGTGGGAGCACAGGTGTAAAGTGACACATCTATGAATAGATGCGCGGCAGTGATTAGTGGTGGGGAATTTAAAGGAAATGCCCCATATCTGGTTGATAAGCAGTCCCTGTCATCAGAAGGCCGGGTGGAAGAAGGGCACCACAAGCCATGGGAGATGTGGCAAACAGGCAAAAGCTGTCCCCCCCTAGCCTCTGGCCTTCACCCGCTGCCCAGGAAAGCCCACCCTGAAGGACCTTGCTTAAAAGGGGGAGCACAGTAATACCACTTTCATCTGGCCAATTGAATGGGAGGATGTGCGCAAAGGACAATGGGAAAGGGTTGGGAGGTGTGATGAATAGAGGGAATTTGTCCCTTCTCCCCACGGGGGAGCCTCCCCTTTTGAGGCAAGGTACGTGAGCCTACCTGCAAGGCCCTCCCTAGGGTTCTGGGCAAGTGAGACCTCACTGGCAGAGACTCTCCTTTAGGGGACAAAGACTCCCGTTCCACTAAGGAAATCCCTAAGCAATCCCCTGTGATGGCATGCGCGGGACGATCTGATATGCAAAGCACAACCACATTCAGAACATTGTCTGAAGACGAGAATAAAGTATGCCATTTACATCAAGAAAGAGGCTCTCTCTTTAAAAGAAAACCCACAATTGACTGCGACAAGGAGAATGAAGAGAGAGGACATACTGAATGAAGGATGAAGAGAGACGCATACACCAGCAGAGGAGGCCCCGTGTAAGCGTAACACCTGATGGAGGCAGAGCTGAGCAGAGTCGCATAGCCCGCGACGTTCAGATCGACTCTGAACCTAAGAGACAGATGCTGGAAAACCAGCATGTACACGCAGAAAGAGGCAGAAAAAGGCCAAGAGAAGGAGAACCCAGGCATGGGTGGTGGCATGACCATGGCGACTCTGTGGTGGGCAGGCTTCCCAACCAACTACGCCGACACCACACGGTTAAGAGTGCAGCAAACCATCCAAGTAGCAGAAGGAATACCAGGGTGCCGAGTGGAACGACGACAGGACACCGGCGAGAGTGATCCGACAAAGAAGTTGAAGGAAAAGAATGGCTGCGAGAGACTGCAGGTCTCAGAGACTTTCCCCAGTAAGGATAGAGGTAACGGGGAGAACGAAGGACCGCGGGGCCACAGGGGACTCGTTATGAATTAAAAGAAACTTGTCCCAGTGAAATTGACGAAAGCCTGAATATAAAATTGAAGGAAACTTGTCCCAGTAAAATTGATGAACTTGAATAATAATAATCTGAGATGGAGATGCCTGAGTACACCAGGGAACAAGTACATTAAAACAGGGGTAACACTATCGTGGGAAGAGAGAAAATACCACGAAGTGAAGGCAAGAGAAGCCGATGAGATAAAAGATACACAGTAGATACCACAGCTAAGAAGGAGGAACTTTAATTACCCTGAAAAGATACCCCACCTAAGAGAGTATAATACCCCAGGCACAACAGCCGGGATCAAACAACCAAAGTTCAAGAAAGGACTCATGGAGGTAGGTACTCGTGGAGGACAGTTCACAAACTTAGGGGAAAAGCCAAAACCCTTGTGAGAGATTTAAAAGAGATGGGACAGCAAGTGACCAGTGACTTCATATTAAGACAAACTCTATAAAGAAGACCAGCAGACCATCAGGAGAAGGGAGCCATTCTCCGGACCTTAGTTTGTCAGATTTCTGGTAGGGCCAGTGAGGGTGCCATCTCAGTGCTGGCGTCCTCTTCTGACCTGCCACAGAGGGCAGATGTGAAAGAGATAGCTTGGGGTCAGCCACCAAGGAAATACATTTAGTCCCCCAGGAAATGTTGCAGCTAGTGAAGCACTCCACTCGCCTAGACTGAAGGTCTTATAAAAGAGCACAACCATAAATTGATAAATTACCTCTTCATCCATCCAGTGTTCAGTGGGGCCAAAGGTTTCAATGCTGGCAATCTGGCCGGGTGCCATACAGTAAATCACCCACCATTTCTGCGAGTGTATTTTAAGAATCTCAGACAAGTTGCACACAAAGGATTACCTGCAGCCACAATTTGAATCTAACAGATTTTGTAACTCAAAAAAGACTCATCGACTCATCAAGATATATTCCAGAGTTGGACGGTGACTCACAGCGCCTGCTTGGAGAACCAGCCACAAGGACCAGTTCCTTTTTTTTCTGCAAACTCCACATGAAAGCCGACAGCATTCACAATTCCTGCGTGAGGCTTCGGGTTAGATTCAAGTTTGGGAGCCAACAGCTGCATAACTACCCAAAATGGAACCATTTTCCCTCCAAGGACAAGCAACTCACAAATGAGCTCACCAGAATCCAAAGGATGCTCCACGAGACGGGCCCAGGCTGACAAAACAAGGCACTTCAAAATGGCCAAAACGCGACATGTGCAACGCTCTATAGTAAACCTTCCAAAAGACATTACAAATTTGCACCCGGGAAAGGCAGATTGTCCAATCACAATCGGCTTTTCCTGGGCACGATTGTGAATAAAAGGCTCTTTAGGATAACTTCATGTACGTTTATTCCAGCGTCTTAGTTACAGTTCCACATGAAGACATACAAGATATACATGGAGGACAATAGCTAGGACAACACCGGCTCCCATCACCCAGGCAGGCCAGCTGTAAATGCCACCACTCAGAACTCTCACTGAGAACATTCCATTATTCACTCATCAACATTCCACGTGACATCACAAGCTACTTCACATCAGACAGGCACTACACAACACAAATAGCTTTCATGCCCCGGCTAGGGGGCCGACATGGCGTTTAACGACCTACAGCCTGAGCTGAGGCCCTCGCTTTGCTCGGGCCTACCAAAGCTCGGGCTGGCGGGCCACTAAACGTCATTTCCGCACCCCCAGCCAAGGCATGAAAGCTACATGGAATACCCCTGTAGAATGTTGTACTGCCTGCTTCCATCTCCTGTCACTTTTGTGAACCTCTGGCAGTTCACCTACCACTTGAGGTCCTGAAGAACCTAACCTCTGACTGGAGGAACGAAATCAAGGAGAGACGCTAAAGGCAGTCTTCGCCACTCTTCGCCACTCTTTTCCCGGCCACTGCATTGGTACATGGCAACAAAGGAGAAATATCTGACTGGCACTGCATGTGATAATCACGCAAGAGGTGGCAGGCAAGGGCCACTAGCAGACACATACTCTGGAGAATACTGGAAACGTAGTCGAAAGACAGGTTTAGTCCAGATTCATCCCCTCCAAGGAAGATGTGTCTACTCACATCCCTCCACTCATCAAACGCACCTGTTAATGCAGGTCCTTTAAGCGATTGCACAACACTTCTGTTCCTATCAGAGGACACACAATCCACAGAACAGGCAAATAACACATGACATGTCCAAAGTCTGCATTGGTTATTTGATTTCCGTGGTAAGGTCTTTTACCCCGGAACGCATGCTATGATCACATGGTCACATTGCCGTACTCACAATACACCTGCAGGGTGAAGTCTCGACGGTCCTCGCCTGCCACATTTACCGCCACACAGGAGTAGGTTCCCGCATCCGAGATCTGGACAGCTGCGAGCTGGAGAATGCGTCCCTGCATCAAAACCTGCGACAAAACCAGTTCAAGAGGATTGGTAATTGGGCGGTCAATAGCCCTGCAATATCAGCATGGCTCATCACTATTTATTTCCATGTGTGACTCTCATTTAGTGGATACATATTACTGGAGCAGGGTTCAACCACGCGCCTCCCAAATTCAACTGATGGAAGGTGGCCAGTTTAGACTGGCCGCTACATGCAGGAACCATTATAGATATGGTGAACACATATGTCTTCAAATGCGCAGTGTGATAGGTTATTTATAACATGTTTAATACCCAGAGGATTCTAAGCGCGGACCCTGAAATCGAACTTGTGTTGCTCTGTGTCGTCTTGCTTTCAAGGCGAACACGTTGCCCATGAGCTATCCTCCCAATGCTTGACCATCCCATGACTCCAGCTGTGAAACACACTCCTGTTGAATTTAAGCACTAGTATTTACCACCTTCTCTTTCACAAACACTCTCTGCATCCTGATTTTCTACACCCCCTACATCCTGATTTTCTACAAACCCTGCACCCTCACCTTCCAGACCCCCTGCACCCTCACCTTCCACACCCCCTGCATCCCGATCTTCTACGCCCCCTGCATCCTGACATTCCACGCCCCCTGCATCCTGATCTTCTACACCCCCTGCATCCTGATCTTCGACAATCCCTCCATCCTGATCTTCTACACCCCCTGCACCCTCACCTTCCACACCCCCTGCATCCTGATCTTCTACGCCCCCTGCATCCTGATCTTCCTCCCCCTGCATCCTGATCTTCCACCCCCTGCATCCTGATCTTCTACACCCCCTGCATCCTGATCTTCTACAACCCCCTGCATCCTGATCTTCCACCCCCTGCATCCTGATCTTCTACACCCCCTGCATCCTGATCTTCTACAACCCCCTGCATCCTGATCTTCTACACCCCCTGCATCCTGATCTTCTACACCCCCTGCATCCTGATCTTCCACCCCCTGCATCCTGATCTTCTACACCCCCTGCATCCTGATCTTCTACACCCCCTGCATCCCGATCTTCTACACCCCCTGCATCCTGATCTTCTACACCCCCTGCATCCTGATCTTCTACACCCCCTGCATCCCGATCTTCTACAATCCGTGCATCCTGATCTTCCACCCCCTGCATCCTGATCTTCTACAACCCCCTGCATCCTGATCTTCTACACCCCCTGCATCCCGATCTTCTGCACCCCGCATCCTGATCTTCTACACCCCCTGCATCCTGATCTTCTACAACCCCCTGCATCCTGATCTTCTACAATCCGTGCATCCTGATCTTCCAACCTCTGCATCCTGATCTTCTACACCCCCTGCATCCTGATCTTCAACAACCCCCTGCATCCTGATCTTCTACAATCTGTGCATCCTGATCTTCCAACCTCTGCATCCTGATCTTCCACCCCCTGCACCCTGATCTTCTACACCCCCTGCATCCTGATCTTCTACACCTCCTGCATCCCGATCTTCTGCACCCCGCATCCTGATCTTCTACACCCCCTGCTTCCTATCTTCTGCGCCCCCTGCATCCTGATCTTCTGCGCCCCCTGCATCCTGATCTTCTACACCCCTGCATCCTGATCTTCTACACCCCATGCATCCTGATCTTCTACCCCCCTTGCATCCTGATCGTCTACACCCCCTGCATCCTGATCTTCTACACCTCTTGCATCCTGATCTTCTACACCCCATGCATCCTAATCTTCTACACCTCTTGCATCCTGATCTTCTACACCCTGTGCATCCTGATCTTCTATATCCCCTGCATCCTGATCTTCAACAACCCCCTGCATCCTGATCTTCTACAATCTGTGCATCCTGATCTTCCAACCTCTGCATCCTGATCTTCTACACCCCCTGCATCCTGATCTTATACTCCCCCTGCATCCTGATCTTCTACACCCTCTGCATCCTGATCTTATACGCCCCCTGCATCCTGATCTTCTACACCCCCTGAATCCTGATCTTTTACACCACCAAACACTTGTGTACGAGCGTGATACAAATAAAATATCAACATCAATATCAAAATTAAATTATAAACCTCCTCTTCCAATTATGATAACATGGACGGAACGGCAGGCTTATCTCCGCAAGGTCGTGGGTCGTTGGTTAGTTGCAACACAGCGAAAACACAATTACCCAACGATGAAAGGAACTGTCCAGTCAAGGTTGCATAAAAATATCTACTTTATCATTATCACAACAGACAGTTCAAGCACACTACAAAATGCAACCCACCCTGTATGGGAATGTGGAGGACAGACAGTTTCAAGAAGGAAAGGGGATGCACTCTGCATACTGACAGGAGGGCAGTCAGTAAAGTAATTAATCACAATGTTCAAGGATACTTGGTTTCAACACAAAGGGAGTAATGGGTCATAAAACGTCACTAAGGGCCTTCAGAGAAGGATCAGGGGGAAAGAACCACAATGTAACTTGTGCCTGTTGAGGTTCTTGGTGCTCGACAGGGTTGAGTCAGTTTCAGGGCACTTTGCAGCTCCTGTGACAGAGCTCAATATGGGAGACAGCCCCGGGTATCAGGCGGTCAAGGGATTGATGACGAGGTTAGTGACTACGGCATGACAACAGTCAGCGGTGCAGTCGGTTGCAGCTCGAGGGGCTCAACTGGCTCGAAAATGTCCTTTAAGGTGGACGCTGGTTGATGCTTGTTGATGCACTCCTCCTAGCTTCTTCGCTGGGCTCGTTTCATCCTTTAAGGCGGACGGCCCAAAGCTGAGGAGAGTGTGCAGGCAATGGCTTTGCCCTTGGTTTGGTTCAGAGACTCTCCAGGACTTCCCACCTAGGAAGCTTGCTGCAGAGCCTAGCAGGGCATGATCTGTGCTGGCTGGGTACCAGTTCTGGAGCTGCTGGAGGGTCCTCTGAGTCCGGTAGCTCCCTCCGTTCCCTGGGAGATGTTTAGGGGAGGGATCTTGCTTCCCTCTTTGGAAATCCTGGCCTTCCTTAATTGACGGAAGCTGTAAGGCAGACTGTACCTTCAGCCAGGTCCAAATGAGTCCTCCTTGTTAATCCTTGTGAAGTCTTCAGATGATATGCTAAAAGACGGGCTCAACCCTCATTTAAAGCCAAATGGGTCCCTGTGATTGGTGTAGGCTAAGCCTACCTTAATGGACCAATCCTGCGTCCCCACCAACAATCTCCTGTATGCATGTGATCATAACTAGAGTTCTTTGTAACAGGAACGTAAAGGGGTGAAAACATGTAATACAAGTCCCACCCATCTTTCTGTCTGCTGTGGATCAAAGGGTCTCTCTGGTTAATTGAGCTCTCTCTGGTTCCTGATTAAAGCAGCAGGTCTCCCTTCAAGCTGCGGCGAGACCGGACATTTGGTCGCCTGCAGTTAAACCACATACTTGTACCTTCTGAATGGGGTCCCCCTGTGGGGATGACTACGTAAGCAGCCGTCCAAGACAAGACAGGTCACTTTTTTTGATATTCAGAGGCGGGAGCTGGTTTCAGGTTGTCACAGTGCAAATCAAAGGTTGTTGGGTTTCCCTGTCTTTTGTCAGTCCTGCCACCAGGCCTCCCATGGGCCTGCTTGTTTTAACTCTGATTAGTGTGCAAGGCTGCCACCAGCAGCTAACAAAGGATCGGGCGGATTCATGTAGCCTTTTATAGTTAATTAGGCTGGTCATGGCCGGAAGAAGGTTTTGCCCCCCCCCTCCCCCCCGGCTCCCTTCAGAGATGCCTTAATGCACTCCTGCCTGTCATATTCCAAATAAATATGACAGGGGCCCGGAGCCTGAAGCCAGAGTACACAGGTATGTTGTGCGGTAAGCATAGAAAAATGTGTGCAGATTAGCCCCACACATTTTCCAGATGTTGATCTACCATCATTCAATTTCATTTAAAAAATTTTAAAAAACCAGGCGAGCGCGCACCCACCGTGCAGATGGTCGAATTCCTCACACGGCGGATAGCCCATGGAGTCAGGACACAGTTGTAGATGTGCTTCCAAGGGACCCTAAGCTACTTAAGGTTAGGGTACACAGTGTACCCCTTTTCCCTGTGTGACTAAGCCCGTACAGCCGACTGTGATGTGCCCCAGAGTTTGGTGGCAACTTTGATCAATTTCAGAGGTTATGGGATGAGCCTAGCAGATGCCCCCTGGTAACTCTGCAGCGAGACCTTATCCCTATAGAAAAATGGGGGGGATATGAATGTGACCATATAGGGTCATGCATCTACGATCACAGCTGATCCAAGTATGCAGAGGACGAGATCAGGAAAGAGCAGTGTGAACAACTGTCTTGATTCAAAGCTGAACTCACAGGTTCACCTGTAACATGCTCACACAGTCTGTACATGACGGCAACCCCTCGCTGGGTGACCCCAAAATATTTGACTAAATGCAGACCTGTAATTGGCGCTTGTGACTTTTACCAAGCTCCGATATCCCATCAAACTAAACAGTCTCTGCTGTTCATTCTTGAGCGCTTCAAACCAGCCAAAAATATCCTTCCCCACTTCATAGACCTGCACTACGTCCTTGGGGATGTACCGTCAGGGCGTATCCCGGCCACTCTGGTTTGAGCCACTACTGCTGCTTTCGCTAGAGGTTCATGCTCTGAGACCGCCAGCATTTCTGCTGGCTCGTTTGTGTTCTTTTCGGATTCTTTGGTACGTGAGGTCCTTTTCTACCTCACTTGCCTGTCAAGTGGTCTTTAAGAATGAGAGGTGCATCTTCATGGCTCTGGTGCCGCTGGTGGCTGCGTGGCTGATGGCCTCCTCATTGGCTGCAGGCCACTGCTGGGCGGCCTGCCGGCTGATGGCCACTACTTGGATCTGTTATTTTTCAAATCATGGGTCTCCTAAAGAGGGTTCCACTCATCCAGCTTCAAGCACGCTATGGGGCCATATGTTCTGAAACAGGGACCCGAAACCTCCACCGGGCAGACCCAATTCTGACCCTGAAACTCATCATTGCACCCACTACTGCGCAGTCTTCTTCAGTGCAACCATCAGCACGAATAGTCTTATGACTTACCTGGTGTTGTTGCTTGTTTTTGTGAGAGTATTCTGGGTTTGCTTGCATACTCAGTCCCCCAACTGCAAAAAAACGACTAAGGGCATGAAGCCCTCACCTGGAGCCATCCCTGCTCATGCATGACTACCAGTGATATTTAAGCCCTCACCTGGAGCCATCACTGCTCATGCATGTCTACCACGAAGCCCTCGCCTGGAGCCATCCCTGCTCATGCATGTCTACCATAAAGCCCTCACCTGGAGCCATCCCTGCTCATGTATGTCTAGCACGAAGCCCTCACCTGGATCCATCCCTGCTCATGCATGTCTACTACGAAGCCCTCGCCTGGAGCCACCCCTGCTCATGCATGTCTACCACAAAGCCCTCACCTGCAGCCATCCCTGCTCATGTATGTCCACCACAAAGCACTCACCTGGAGCCATCCCTGCTCAGGCATGTCTACCAGGAAGCCCTCACCTGGAGCCATCCCTGCTCATGCATGTCTACTACGAAGCCCTCACCTGGAACCCACCCCTGCTCATGCATGTCCACCACGAAGCCCTCACCTGGAGCCACCCCTGCTCATGCATGTCTACCACGAAGCCCTCACCTTGAGCCATCCCTGCTAATGCATGTCTACCATAAAGCCCTCACCTGGAGCCATCCCTGCTCATGGATGTCTAGCATGAATCCCTCACCTGGAGCCACCCCTGCTCATGCATGTCTACCACGAAGCCCTTACCTGGAGCCATGTCTACCACGAAGCACTGCTCATGAATGTCTACCAGTGATATTTACGCCCGCACCTGTAGTCATGTCTGCTCATGCATGTCTACCACGAAGCCCTCGCCTGGAGGCATCCCTGCTCATACATGTCTACCATAAAGCCCTCACCTGGAGCCATCCCTGCTCATGTATGTCTAGCACGAAGCCCTCACCTGGATCCATCCCTGCTCATGCATGTCTACCACGAAGCCCTCGCTTGGAGCCACCCCTGCTCATGCATGCCTACCACGAAGCCCTCACCTGGAGCCATCCCTGCTCATGTATGTCCACCACGAAGCCCTCACCTGGAGCCATCCCTGCTCAGGCATGTCTACCACGAAGCCCTCACCCTGAGCCATCCCTGCTCATGCATGTCTACCACGAAGCCCTCACCTGGAGCCATCCCTGCTAATGCAAGTCTACCACAAAGCCCTCACCTGGAGCCATCCCTGCTCATGGATGTCTAGCATGAAGCCCTCACCTGGAGCCACCCCTGCTCATGCATGTCTACCACGAAGCCCTTACCTGGAGCCATGTCTACCACGAAGCACTGCTCATGCATGTCTACTAGTAATATTTACGCCCGCACCTGTAGTCATGTCTGCTCATGCATGTCTATCAGTGATATTTAAGCCCTCACCTGGAGCCACCCCTGCTCATGCATGTCTACCACGAAGCCGTCACCTGGAGCCACCCCTGCTCATGCATGTCTACCACAAAGCCCTCACCTGGAGCAATCCCTGCTCATGCATGTCTAACACGAAACCCTCACCTTGAGCCATCCCTGCTCATGCATGTCTACCACGAAGCCCTCACCTGGCTCTGCCCCTGCTCATGCATGTCTACCACGAAGCCATCACATGGAGCCATCCCTGCTCATGCATGTCTACCACGAAGCCCTAACCTGGAGCATCCCTGCTCATGCATGTCTACCACGAAGCCCTCACCTGGATCCACCCCTATTCATGCCCTGCCACCCCTGCCCACGCATGTCTACCACAAAGCCCTCACCTTGAGCCATTCCTGCTCATGCATGTCTACCACGAAGCCCTCACCTGGAGCCACCCCTGCTCATGCATGTCTACCACAAAGCCCTCACCTGGAGCCATCCCTGCTCATGCATGTCTACCACAAAGCCCTCACCTTGAGCCATCCCTGCTCATGCATGTCTACCACGAAGCCCTCACCTGGCTCTGCCCCTGCTCATGCATGTCTACCACAAAGCCCTCACCTGGAGAAATCCCTGCTCATGCATGTCTACCACAAAGCCCTCACCTGGATCCACCCCTATTCATGCCCTGCCACCCCTGCCCACGCATGTCTACCACAAAGCCCTCACCTTGAGCCATTCCTGCTCATGCATGTCTACCACGAAGCCCTCACCTTGAGCCATCCCTGCTCATGCATGTCTACCATGAAGCCCTCACCTTGAGCCATCTCTGCTCATGCATGTCTACCACAAAGCCCTCACCTGGCTCCACCCCTGCTCATGCACGTCTACCACGAAGCCCTCACCTGGAGCCATCCCTGCTCATGCATGTCTACCACGAAGGCCTAACCTGGAGCATCGCTGCTCATGCATGTCTACCACAAAGCCCTCACCTGGCGCCATCCCTGCTCATGCATGTCTACCACGAAGCCCTCACCTGGTGCCATCCCTGCTCAAGCATGTCTACCACAAAGCCCTCACCTGGAGCCATCCCTGCTCATGCATGTCTACCACAAAGCCCTCACCTGGATCCACCCCTATTCATGCCCTGCCACCCCTGCCCACGCATGTCTACCACAAAGCCCTCAAATTGAGCCATTCCTGCTCATGCATGTCTATCACGAAGCCCTCACCTGGCTCCACCCCTGCTCATGCATGTCTACCATGAAGCCCTCACATGGAGCCATCCCTACTCATGCATGTCTACCACGAAGCCCTCACCTGGAGCCATCCCTGCTCATGCATGTCTATCACGCAGCCCTAACCTGGAGCATCTCTGCTCATGCATGTCTACCACGAAGTCCTCACCTGGAGCCATCCCTGCTCATGCATGTCTATCACGAAGCCCTAACCTGGAGCATCCCTGCTCATTCATGTCTACCACGAAGCCCTCACCTGGAGCCATCCCTGCTCATGCATGTCTACCACGAAGCCCTCACCTGGAGAGATCCCTACTCATGCATGTCTACCACCAAGCCCTCACCTAGAGCCACCCCTGCTCATGCATGTCTACCACGAAGCCCTCACCTGGAGCCATCCCTGCTCATGCATGTCTACCACGAAGACCTCACCTGGAGCCATCGCTGCTCATGCATGTCTACCAAGAAGCCCTCACCTGGACCCACCCCTGCTCATGCATGTCTAGCAGTGATATGTAGGCCCTCACCTGGAGCCATCCCTGCTCATGCATGTCTACCAGTGATATTTAAGCCCTCACCTGGAGCCATGCCTGCTCATGCATGTCTACCACGAAGCCCTCACCTGGATCCACCCCTGCTCATGCATGTCTACCACGAAACCCTCACCTGTTGTCTACCATCCCTGCTAATGCATGTCTACCACAAAGCCCTCTCCTGGATCCATCCCTGCTCATGCATGTCTAGCATGAAGCCCTCACATGGAGCCATCCCTGCTCATGCATGTCCACCACGAAGCCCTCACCTGGAGCCATCCCTGCTCATGCATGTCTACCACAAAGCCCTCACCTGGAGCCATCCCTGCTCATGCATGTCTACCACGAACCCCTCACCCCTGGCTCCACCCCTGCTCATGCATGTCTACCACGAAGCCCTCACCTGGAGCCATCCCAGCTCATGCATGTCTACCACAAAGCCCTCACCTGGAGCCATCGCTGCTCATGCATGTCTACCACGAAGCCCTCACCTGGATCCACCCCTGCTCATGCATGTCTATCAGTGATATTTAAGCCCTCATCTGGAGCCATCCATGCTCATGCATGTCTACCATTAAGCCCTCACCTTGAGCCATCCCTGCTCACGCATGTCTACCACAAAGCCCTCACCTTGAGCTACCCCTGCTCATGCATGTCTACCACGAAGCCATCACATGCAGCCATGCCTGCTCATGCATGTCTACCACGAAGCCCTCACCTTGAGCCATCCCTGCTCATGCATGTCTACCACGAAGCCCTCACCTTGGGCCATCCCTGCTCATGCATGTCTACCACGAAGCCCTCACCTTGAGCCATCCCTGCTCATGCATGTCTACCACGAAGCCCTGCCACCCCTGCTCACGCATGTCTACAACAAAGCCCTCACCTTGAGCCATCCCTGCTCATGCATGTCTACCACGAAGCCCTCACCTGGTTCCACCCCTGCTCATGCATGTCTACCATGAAGCCCTCACATGGAGCCATCCCTGCTCATGCATGTCTACCACGAAACCCTCACCTGGAGCCATCCCTGCTCATGCATGTCTACCACGAAGCCCTAACCTGGAGCATCCCTGCTCATGCATGTCTACCACGAAGCCCTCACCTGGAGCCATCCCTGCTCATGCATGTCTACCACGAAGCCCTCACCTGGATCCACCCCTGCTCATGCATGTCTACCAGTGATATGTAGGCCCTCACCTGGAGCCATCCCTGCTCATGCATGTCTACCACGAAGCCCTCACCTGGATCCACCCCTGCTCATGCATGCCTACCACAAAGCCCTCACCTGGAGCATCCCTGCTCATGCATGTCTACCACGAAGCCCTCACCTTGTGCCATCCCTGCTCATGCATGTCTAGCATGAAGCCCTCACCTGGAGCCATCCCTGCTCATGCATGTCTACCACGAAGCCCTCACCTGGTACCATCCCTGCTCATGCATGTCTACCACGAAGCCCTCACCTGGAGCCATCCCTGCTCATACATGTCTACCACGAAGCCCTCACCTGGAGCCGCCATTGCTCATGCATGTCTACCACAAAGCCTTCACCTGGAGCCATCCCTGCTCATGCATGTCTACCACGAAGCCTTCACCTGGAGCCATCCCTGCTCATGCATGTCTACCACAAAACCCTCACCTGGAGCCATCCCTGCTCATGCATGTCTACCAGTGATATGTAAGCCCTCACCTGGAGCCATGCCTGCTCATGCATGTCTACCACAAAGCCCTCACCTGGAGCCACCCGTGTTCATGCATGTCTGCCACGAAGCCCTCACCTGGAGCCATCCCTGCTCATGCATGTCTACCAGTGATATGTAAGCCTTCACCTGGAGCCATTTGGATGTAACCTTTGTGAACCTCAGCAGGTGCAACCAGAGAGGTTGGTCTCTCTAAACCGCACACCCCGCTGGAACAAGATGGTTCTGCCTCAGAGGTTCTACACCCCCAGTGATAACTGGGCAACAGCAAGACCACCCCACACTCGAACAGCTAGAAATCCGTCTGTACCCCTACTTGAGCAGGGCACCCATCAATCGAACACCGACTATACAGACCGTGGCCCCCAACATTTAGGAAGACATGAAGACTTCCATCCTAAAACCGTGGACTTTCTATTACCAATCCTGATCTTAAATGCAGCCAGACCCTCATTCAAAAGAGATGAGACGCATTGTTATGAATTTGACTGTAATTCTAATGGAATCATTGCCAAATGTGTTGTCCATTCCGACCGCTCGGTCCCGCAGACTTACTAGAGGATCATGAGCGGTGCTAAAGCAATTTTAATCTCCATTTTTGAGACTTTAACACATTGACCGTGAGCGGTAATTCTGGGAAAGTGGGGGATTTGCTGCCAGCTATATCCTGATGGGAAATCCTACACTTCACCACCAAAGTCGGAATCCAGTGGCGCGTTAACACTGGTAGTACATCTTACCATAATTACTGCCAGACATATACCGCACCGCCGAACTTGTAATGAAGGGGAATACCTCTGTGTCAAATTCAAGTTAGTAACGTGTTGTCCTATAGTCCCTTAAGCTTCACTCTCCTCCTGGGAGCTTGGCCTTGATTGCTCATCCACCGCTACCAACAAGTGAGGCAAGGGTTGCTTGGGGATGTCTTGGGATCCCAGTCCTCCCTATACCACCGTGCCTAGGATCTAGGAGAAAAGTTCACAGTCAAAAGCTTACAGTTTGTGTTGCTAACTAAAATCCAAAGGGAGCTTGTTTAGTTTGCCTTTCCCACGTGATGTGTTAAGGTGGGCTTGCAGATGTTGCCATGAAGTGGGAGTGACTGTCACCTCCCCATCCCTTTAAATGGCAACAGGCTGCTATTTTGCTTGTTTTGGAATAAGGGAAAGAGCACTTTAGGTAGCAGGAATGGATGTGAGAGAGGCGGAGGCCTGGGGAAGGGGACCGGGGGGTGGCCTGGCAGAAAGCGTGCATGGCTGCAACTAGCACCGGGGCAAACATTGCCCGAATGCAGACGATATTCATTCTTTCAATGCATTGTTGCAGCATGTCAACGCTCGCCTTGTCCTAGGCTTTTTCCTCAGCTGCAAAAAGGCAATGGAAGAAGGTGTTTTTTGCAATATTTTCCCCGGAGCTCCTTCCACTTGCACAGGTGCAAAGTTCCCACAATAGCCCCCCTTTTGATGGCGGGAAGGAGTTAAGGTCCTAGAAGCTGCGGCGGGAGAGGTGAGCTTGCCAGACAAAGTATTTACTTCTGGGGGGTTTATAAAGCCTGAGCCGGACCAAGTGGCGGTGGCAATGTGTCATAGTGCACAAGGAAGCAAAGACATGATGCATAAGGTCATCTAGAGGGAAAACAACACTTGGAACAGTTGCTCCACGCAGGCACAAGGGAAGGGTGGCACAGGAGCACGCAGGACCCTCAGCCTGGGTCCCAGAGAGCGTGCATGGAGGCAGCTACGACAGGGCACACCATGGGCAGTGGAAGGGAAGGAGACATTGAGGGGGAGACCCCAAGGGGCGGGGGGCAATCATCTAACATGCAAAGCAAGGTTGTAGGTCTGAGGACGGCAAGGGGCCAAAGCGGAGTATAAACGGAGGCAGGGCATAAGAATGATCCGGGAGGTAAAGGGAGCATAATGATGGGGTGGGCCATAAACTCTGACCAAGGAAGTGCGTGCTCTAAGGAGCAGGAAGTGTTGTGTACACGAGATGAGTCGAACAGCAAGGCCGTATTCATAGAAGTCGTGCACAGGGTTTCTGCAAGGAATAAAGGACTTATGGCAAAGGGGAAAGGGGCATATGTGTTATCAGGAACGCCACCAGCCCTAGCCCTCCGAGGCTGTTTACCCGCTGGCTTGTGTCAGTGCACATTTCTCAAATTAACTCACACTCATTCTTCTGCATAATTGAGTGCCAGTCTCTGTAGGCATAACAGAGGGTGCTGTTGCAATGGGCACCCCCTTCACATCACCCAGAACTCTTTGTCCGCACTTATCTCGCCTTTGTCATACACTTGCTTCTTCATGCCTTTACTTCTTCATGCCTTTACTTGGTCTGCATCTTCACATTGTGAAGGAGGCACTGGATGTGGTTATGGTAAGCTTAAGGTTAGGGATGGGGTCAAGTTGTTGCATGGGGGAAGAATAGTGGGTAGAAAAGATGGGGTTATAGGGATCTATCTCTCCCTGTAATGACCAAGAAAATGACAGGAGAAGTGACGGACTGGAGGAGTCAAAGTGTCAAAGGGGATGTATCGCACAGTAAAGGCTTACACGTTACACTGTCCAATCTCTAGTGACGTATTTCCGAAAATGGCCTCCAGGTGTACAAAGGTCTCAGTCAGTGTGCCCAGAGATAGTAGTAGAAATGACCCCTCCCCCTACTGACCTGTGGGCCGCCATTCAACGTGGACACAGGAGACTCGTCTTTCATCCACACGATCATCGGTTCAGGGATACCTGTGGCATTGCATTCCAAAGACACAGGCTTGGTGGCCAAGACAACAGCTGGGTCTGTGACGGACATGATGCTTGGGGCCACTGCAGAACGAAAGAGACAAGGTGAGAGTCACAATGCAACCTGACTCCCCCTCCCCCCCCCACACACACAGCCCATCACTCACCATGCACCTGGAGACTATACAACAGCTCAGCACTGCCTGCCACATTGGTCGCCAGGCAGCGATAGACCCCGGCATCCGAGACTTGGGTGTCATCGAGCTGCAGAAGTCTCCCGTGGTCCAGCAGGGTGATGCCTGGCATGGCAGAGAGCAGCTGGTCGCCCCTGTACCAGGACACATCTGCAGAGGGCAGGAGAAAAAAGAGAGTGTGGCCTGTGAGACAGTGGCAGCACCTCAATGTGGTGGCTCTTCCTTGCGTTACTCAGGAAACGCGTCTCGCGAGAGCGGCCCCGCTCCTCCTGCCAAGAATCCCAGCAGGCCTTGGACGCAGCACACGCTGATGCACGGTGTCTAGGACCAAGCATATGAGGAAGAACATGGAGAGTGAAGATAACTAGTCCCGCATCTGCATGTATGATAGGGATTACCGCAGAAGCTAAATAAAGAAGGAAGCATCCATCGAATGTTGAGGCCTTTACTTCTGAGACACAACAGTTACCTCACAGTGTACCACTGGACAGGTCTGCTGCGGCCGCCACACTCAGCACACACACCGCACGCTGCATTCCTGAACACTGGCAGAGCTCTCAATGTTACAGTGTTCCTGTCATTTCTTTTTCTTCATATGTCTTCTTTTAAAAATCTGCTAATTTCATTTTTTGTCTTTTGTGAAATATTTAAGTTTTTCCCCTTTGGTAAATGTGATGGGAGCTGGTCCTAGTCTGTGGTGACACCTAGAGGCCTGCAATAGTATTGGCATTGGCCTGGGCCCTAGGAGTAGCACACAGACATTGGTGTAGCAGTGACACATTGTGGCCATTCACAGTATGGTGCTGGCTGGGGAAACAGAGGAGGCCTAAAATCTGCCTCTCATTCACAGGGAACAACAGAGGAAAATACAAAGCACACAGTCCCAAGTGATGGCACTGCAGAGCCACCGGGGATGCCCAGTGATGGCACTGCAGAGCCACAGTGGTGCCAAGTGATGGCACTGCAGAGCCACTGTGGTGCCAAATGATGGCACTGCAGAACCACAGGGGATGCCAAGTGATGGCACTGCAGAGCCACCGTGCTGCCAAGTGATGGCGCTGTAGAGCCACCGAGGATGCTAAGTGATGGCACTGCAGAGCCAATGTGGTGCCAAGTGATGGCACTGCAGAGCCACCGTGCTGCCAAGTGATGGCGCTGCAGAGCCACCGGGGATGCCAAGTGATGGCACTGCAAAGCCGCTGTGGTGCCAAGTGATGGCGCTGCAGAGCCACCGGGGATGCCAAATGACGGTGCTGCAGAGCCACTGTGCTGCCAAGTGATGGCACTGTAGAGCGACCGTGGTACCAAGTGATGGCAATGCAGAGCCACCATGATACCAAGTGATGGCAATGCAGAGCCACCGGGAGCCCAAGTGATGGCACTGCAGAGCCACTGTGGTGCCAAGTGATGGCACTGCAAAGTCACTGTGGTACCAAGTGATGGCACTGCAGAGCCACCGTGGTGCCAAGTGATGGCACTGCAGAGCCACTGTGGTGCCAAGTGATGGCACTGCAGAACCACCGTGGTGCCAAGTGATGGCATGCAGAGCCACTGTGGTACCAAGTGATGGCACTGCAGAGCCAGTGTGGTGTCAAGTGATGGCGCTGTAGAGCCACAGAGGATGCTAAGTGATGGCACTTCAGAGCCACCATGGTGCCAAGTGATGGCTCTGCAAAGCCACCGGGATGCCAAGTGATGGCACTGCAGAGCCACCGTGGTACCAAGTGATGGCACTGCAGAGCCACCGGGATGCCAAGTGATGGCACTGCAGAGCCACTGTGGTGCCAAGTGATGGCACTGCAGAGCCACCGGGGTACCAAGTGATGGCACTGCAGAGCCACTGTGGTGCCAAGTGATGGCACTGCAGAGCCACCGTGGTGCCAAGTGATGGCATGCAGAGCCACTGTGGTAGCAAGTGATGGCACTGCAGAGCCACTGTGGTGCCAAGTGATGGCACTTCAGAGCCACCATGGTGCCAAGTGATGGCGCTGCAAAGCCACCGGGATGCCAAGTGATGGCACTGCAGAGCCACTGTGGTACCAAGTGATGGCACTGCAGAGCCACCGGGATGCCAAATGATGGCACTGCAGAGCCACCGGGGATGCCCAGTGATGGCACTGCAGAGCCACAGTGGTGCCAAGTGATGGCACTGCAGAGCCACTGTGGTGCCAAATGATGGCACTGCAGAACCACAGGGGATGCCAAGTGATGGCACTGCAGAGCCACCGTGCTGCCAAGTGATGGCGCTGTAGAGCCACCGAGGATGCTAAGTGATGGCACTGCAGAGCCAATGTGGTGCCAAGTGATGGCACTGCAGAGCCACCGTGCTGCCAAGTGATGGCGCTGCAGAGCCACCGGGGATGCCAAGTGATGGCACTGCAAAGCCGCTGTGGTGCCAAGTGATGGCGCTGCAGAGCCACCGGGGATGCCAAATGACGGTGCTGCAGAGCCACTGTGCTGCCAAGTGATGGCACTGTAGAGCGACCGTGGTACCAAGTGATGGCAATGCAGAGCCACCATGATACCAAGTGATGGCAATGCAGAGCCACCGGGAGCCAAAGTGATGGCACTGCAGAGCCACTGTGGTGCCAAGTGATGGCACTGCAAAGTCACTGTGGTACCAAGTGATGGCACTGCAGAGCCACCGTGGTGCCAAGTGATGGCACTGCAGAGCCACTGTGGTGCCAAGTGATGGCACTGCAGAACCACCGTGGTGCCAAGTGATGGCATGCAGAGCCACTGTGGTACCAAGTGATGGCACTGCAGAGCCAGTGTGGTGTCAAGTGATGGCGCTGTAGAGCCACAGAGGATGCTAAGTGATGGCACTTCAGAGCCACCATGGTGCCAAGTGATGGCTCTGCAAAGCCACCGGGATGCCAAGTGATGGCACTGCAGAGCCACCGTGGTACCAAGTGATGGCACTGCAGAGCCACCGGGATGCCAAGTGATGGCACTGCAGAGCCACTGTGGTGCCAAGTGATGGCACTGCAGAGCCACCGGGGTACCAAGTGATGGCACTGCAGAGCCACTGTGGTGCCAAGCGATGGCACTGCAGAGCCACCGTGGTGCCAAGTGATGGCATGCAGAGCCACTGTGGTAGCAAGTGATGGCACTGCAGAGCCACTGTGGTGCCAAGTGATGGCACTTCAGAGCCACCATGGTGCCAAGTGATGGCGCTGCAAAGCCACCGGGATGCCAAGTGATGGCACTGCAGAGCCACTGTGGTACCAAGTGATGGCACTGCAGAGCCACCGGGATGCCAAATGATGGCACTGCAGAGCCACTGTGGTGCCAAGTGATGGCACTGCAAAGCCACCGGGATACCAAGTGATGGCACTGCAGGGCCACTGTGGTGCCAAGTGATGGCACTGCAGAGCCACCGTGGTGCCAAGTGATGGCATGCAGAGCCACTGTGATACCAAGTGATGGCACTGCAGAGCCACTGTGGTGCCAAGTGATGGCGCTGTAGAGCCACAGAGGATGCTAAGTGATGGCACTGCAGAACCACAGTGGTGCCAAGTGATGGTGCTGCAGAGCCACCAGGGATGCCAAGTGATGGCACTTCAGAGCCACCATGGTGCAAAGTGATGGCACTGCAGAGCCACTGTGGTACCAAGTGATGGCCAGCAGAGCCACTGTGGTGCCAAGTGATGGCGCTGTACAGCCACAGAGGATGCTAAGTGATGGCACTGCAGAGCCACCGTGGTGGCAAGTGATGGCGCTGCAGAGCCACCGTGGTGCCAAGTGATGGCGCTGCAGAGCCAACATGGTGCCAAGTGATGGCACTGCAGAGCCACCCTGGTGCCAAGTGATGGCATGCAGAGCCACTGTGATACCAAGTGATGGCACTGCAGAGCCACTGTGGTGCCAAGTGATGGCACTGCAGAGCCGCTGTGGTGCCAAGTGATGGCACTGCAGAGCCACCGTGGTGCCAAGTGATGGTGCTGCAGAGCCACCGAGGATGCTAAGTGAAGGCACTGCAGAGCCACTGTGGTGCCAAGTGAAAGCACTGCAAAGCCACCAGGGATGCCAAGTGATGGCACTTCAGAGCCACCATGGTGCCAAGTGATGGCGCTGCAAAGCCACCGGGATGCCAAGTGATGGCACTGCAGAGCCACCGTGGTACCAAGTCATGGCATGCAGAGCCACTGTGGTACCAGGTGATGGCACTGCAGAGCCACCGTGGTGCCAAGTGATGGCACTGCAGAGCCACTGTGGTGCCAAGTGATGGCACTGCAGAGCCACTGTGGTGCCAAGTGATGGCATGCAGAGCCACTGTGGTGCCAAGTGAAAGCACTGCAAAGCCACCAGGGATGCCAAGTGATGGCACTTCAGAGCCACCATGGTGCCAAGTGATGGCGCTGCAAAGCCACCGGGATGCCAAGTGATGACACTGCAGAGCCACTGTGGTACCAAGTGATGGCACTGCAGAGCCACTGGGATGCCAGTGATGGCACTGCAGAGCCACTGTGGTGCCAAGTGATGGCACTGCAAAGCCACCGGGGTACCAAGTGATGGCACTGCAGGGCCACTGTGGTGCCAAGTGATGGCACTGCAGAGCCACCGTGGTGCCAAGTGATGGCATGCAGAGCCAGTGTGGTACCAGGTGATGGCACTGCAGAGCCACCGTGGTGCCAAGTGATGGCACTGCAGAACCACCGTGGTGCCAAGTGATGGTGCTGCAGAGCCACCAGTGGTACCAAGTGATGGCACGGCAGAGCCACTGCAGAGCCACCGTGGTGCCAAGTGATGGCACTGCAGAGCCACCGTGGTATCAAGTGATGGCACTGCAGAGCCACCGTGGTGCCAAGTGTTGGCGCTGCAGAGCCACCATGCTGCCAAGTGATGGTGCTGCAGAGCCACTGTGCTGCCAAGTGATGGCAATGTAGAGCGACTGTGGTGCCAAGTGATGGCGATGTAGAGCTACTGAGGATGCTAAGTGATGGCACTGCAGAGCCACTGTGGTGCCAAGTGAAAGCACTGCAAAGCCACCAGGGATGCACGTGATGGCACTTCACAGCCATCATGGTGCCAAGTTATGGCGCTGCAAAGCCACCGGGATGCCAAGTGATGGCCCTGCAGAGCCACCATGGTACCAAGTGATGGCACAGCAGAGCCACCGGGATGCCAAGTGATGGCACTGCAGAGCCACTGTGGTGCCAAGTGATGGCACTGCAAAGTCACTGTGGTACCAAGTGATGGCACTGCAGAGCCACTGTGATGCCAAGTGATGGCACTGCAGTGTCAGGAATGTTGTGGATACTCTGTTCGTTGGAAGGGATGAGGCCAGTGGAGAAAGGAGCGGATGCGGCTGCATCGCAGGACTTACCTGGGTCTGGGCTGCCTGAGGCTAGGCACTGGAAAGACACTGGGTGGTTCTCCAGCACCGTCTGGTTCACCTCTGTGGATTCAATGTTTGCGGGCACTGCAAAAGAAAGGGGTGTAAGTCAGTGAGGTCTAGGAGGAAGTCACAGTGCACGGTTTTACAGCATGATGCACAGTGCACATATTGTGGTTACAAATCCGACTGGTGTACACATCACAGATCACTTCCCATTCAGACTCCTGCACCCCACACAGCAGCTCTGCATGTAAGCCACTTCAGTCCCATTGAGAACTTCTCATACCTGCACAGCCCAAGAATCCACAGAGCCTCACCTCTGTGAACAGAGCTCCAGCCCCTCGTCTCCTTCTCTCCTATCACCCCGGACGTGGTCACTAGAGTTGTCCGCTCCATGAAGGCCTCACAGTGCCTTCACACCAGTATCTATGGACAGGGAGTGGGCAGCTCACACAAAGCCTTCCCAGCCTAATCTATGGACAGGGAGTGAGCAGCGCACACCCAGCCTTCCCAGCATCATCTATGGACAGGGAGTGAGCAGCTCACACACAGCCTTCCTACCCTCATCTATGGACAGGGAGTGAGCAGCTCACACACTGCCTTCCCAGCCTCATGTATGGACAGAGAGTGAACAGCTCACACACAGCCTTCACACCAGAATCTATATCTATGGACAGGGAGTGGGCAGCACACAAAGCCTTCCCCGCCTCATCTATGGACAGAGAGTGAACAGCTCACACTCAGCCTTCACACCAGTAGCTATGGACAGGGAGTGGGCAGCTCACACACAGCCTTCACACCAGTAGCTATGGACAGGGAGTGGGCAGCTCACACACAGCCTTCCAACCAGTATCAATGGGCAGGGAGTAAACAGCTCACATACAGCCTTCACACCAGTAGCTATGGACGGAGAGTGGACAGGGAGTGGGCAGCTCACAGAGAGCCTTCACACCAGTATCTATGGACAGAGAGTGAACAGCTCACATACAGCCTTCACAGCGGTATCTATGGGCAGGGAGTAAACAGCTCACACACAGCCATCCCAGCCTCATCTCTGGACAGAGTGTGAACAGCTCACACACAGCCTTCACACCAGTATCTATGGACAGGGAACGGGCAGCACACACACAGCCTTCGCACCAGTATCTATGGACAGAGAGTGAACAGCTCACACAGGCTCCCCAGCAGTATTTATGGACAGGGAGAAAGTAGCTCACAAACAGCCTTCACAGCAGTATCTATGGACAGGGAGGGAACTGCTCACACAGCCTTTCCAGTCTCATCTATGGACAGAGAGTGAACAGCTCACACACCGCCTTCCCAGCCTCATCTATGGACAGGGAGTGGGCAGCTCACACACAGCCTTCCCAGCATCATCTACGGACAGGGTGTAAGCAGCTTCCACAGCCTCCCCAGCAGTAGCTATGGACAGGGAGTGTGCAGCTCACACACAGCCTTCACACCAGTAGCTATGGACAGGGAGTGGGCAGCTCACACACAGCCTTCCCAGCCTCATATATGGACAGAGAGTAAACAGCTCACTCACAGCCTTCACACCAGTATCTATGGACAGAGAGTGAACAGCTCACACACAACCTTCACACCAGAATCTATATCTACGGACAGGGAGTGGGCAGCACACAAAGCCTTCCCCGCCTCATCTATGGACAGAGAGTGAACAGCTCACACACAACCTTCACATCAGTATCTATGGACAGAGAGTGAACAGCTCACATACAGCCTTCACACTAGTAGCTATGGACAGGGAGTGGGCAGCTCACACACAGCCTTCACACCAGTATCAATGGGCAGGGAGTAAACAGCTCAGACACAGCCTTCCCAGCCTCATCTATGGACCGAGAGTGAACAGCTCACACACAGCCTTCACACCAGTATCTATGGACAGGGAGTGAGCAGCACACACCGCCTTCGCAGCCTGATCTATGAACAGAGAGTGAACAGCTCAGACACAGCCTTCACACCAGTATCTATGGACAGGGAGTGGGCAGCTCACACACCGCCTTCCCAGCATCATCTATGGACCGGGAGTGAGCAGCTCACACACCGCCTTCCCAGCATCATCTATGGACCGGGAGTGAGAAGCTCACACACAGTCTTCACACCAGTATCTATGGACAGAGAGTGAACAGGTCACACACAGCCTTCACACCAGAATCTATATCTATGGACAGGGAGTGGGCAGCACACACAGCCTTCCCAGCCTCATCTATGGACAGAGAGTGAACAGCTCACATACAGCCTTCACACCAGTAGCTATGGACAGAGAGTGGACAGGGAGTGGGCAGCTCACAGAGAGCCTTCACACCAGTATCTATGAACAGAGAGTGAACAGCTCACACACAGCCATCCCAGCCTCATCTATGGACAGAGTGTGAACAGCTCACACACAGCCTTCACATCAGTATCTATGGACAAGGAGTGGGCAGCACACACACATCCTTCACACCAGTATCTAAGGACAGGGAGTGGGACGCTCATACACATCCTTCCCAGCCTCATCTATGGACAGAATGTGAACAGCTCACACACAGCCTTCACACCAGTAGCTATGGACAGGGAGTGGGCAGCTCACACACAGCCTTCCCGGCATCATCTATGGACAGAATGTGAACAGCTCACACACAGCCTTCACACCAGTAGCTATGGACAGGGAGTTGGCAGCTCACACACATCCTTCCCAGCCTCATCTATGGACAGGGAGTGTGCAGCTCACCACAGCCTTCCAAGCATCATCTATGGACAGAGAGTGAGCAGCTCACACACAGCCTTCACACCAGTATCTATGGACAGGGAGTGGGCAGCTCACCACAGCCTTCCCAGCCTGATCTATGGACAGAGACTGAACAGCTCACACAGGCTCCCCAGCAGTATCTATGGGCACGGAGAGAGTAGCTCACACACAGCCTTCACAGCAATATCGACTGACAGGGAGGGAACAGCCCACACAGCCTTCCTAGCCTCATCTATGGACAGAGGGTGAACAGCTCACACACAGCCTTCACACCAGTATCTATGGACAGGGTGTAAGCAGCTCACACAGCCTTCACACCAGTATCTATGGACAAGTAGTGGGCAGCTCACACACTGCCTTCACACCAGTATCTATGGACAGGGAGTGGCAGCACACAAAGCCTTCCCAGCCTCATCTATGGACAGAGAGTGAGCAGCTCACACACCGCTTCCCAGCCTCATCTATAGACAGGGAGTGAGCAGTGCACACCGCCTTCCCAGGCTCATCTATGGACAGGGAGTGAGCAGCTCACAGACAGCCTTCACACCAGTATCTATGGACAGGGAGAGGGTAGCTCACACACAGCCTTCCCAGCCTCATCTATGGACAGAGAGTGAACAGCTCACACACAGCCTTCACACCAGTATCTATGGACAGGGAGTGTGTAGCTCACACACAGCCTTCACACCAGTATCTATGGACAGGGAGTGAGCAGCTCACACACAGCCTTCCCAGCCTCATCTATGGACAGAGAGTGAACAACTCACACACAGCCTTCACACCAGTATCTATGGACAGGGCGTGTGTAGCTCACACACAGCCTTCACACCAGTATCTATGGACAGGGAGTGAGCAGCTCACAAACAGCCTTCCCAGCCTCATCTATGGACAGGGTGTAAGCAGCTCACACACCGCCGTCCCAGCCTCATCTATGGACAGAGAGTGAACAGCTCACACACCGCCTTTCTAGCCTCATCTATGGACAGGTTGTAAGCAGCTCACACACCGCCTTCCCAGCATCATCTATGGACAGAGAGTGAACAGCTCACACACCGCCTTCCCAGCCTCTTCTATGGACCGAGAGTGAAGAGCTCACACACCGCTTCACAGCCTCATCTATGGACAGGGAGTGAGCAGCGCACACCGCCTTCCCAGCCTCATCTATGGACAGAGAGTGAACAGCTCACACACCGCTTCACAGCCTCATCTATGGACAGAGAGTGAACAGCTCACACACCAATTCACAGCCTCATCTATGGACAGGGAGTGAGCAGCACGCACCACCTTACCAGCCTCATCTATGGACAGAGAGTGAACAGCTCATACACAGCCTTCACACCAGTATCTAAGGACAGGGAGTAGGAAGCTCACACACATCCTTCCCAGCCTCATCTATGGACAGAGAGTGAACAGCTCCCACACAGCCTTCACACCAGTATCTATGGACAGGGAGTGGGCAGCTCACACACAGCCTTCCCAGCCTCATCAATGAACTCAGAGTGAGCAGCTCACACACAGCCCTCACACCAGTATCTATGGACAGGGAGTGTGCAGCTCACCACAGCCTTCCAAGCCTTATCTATGGACAAAGAGTGAACAGCTCACACAGGCTCCCCAGCAGTATCTATGGACAGGGAGACAGTAGCTCACACACAGCCTTCACAGCAATATCTACTGACAGGGAGGGAACAGCCCACACAGCCTTCCCAGCCTCATCTATGGACAGAGGGTGAACAGCTCACACACAGCCTTCACACCAGTATCTATGGACAGGGAGTGGGCAGCTCGCACACAGCCTTCACACCAGTATCTATGGACAGAGAGTGAACAGCTCACACAGGCTCCCCAGCAGTATTTATGGACAGGGAGAAAGTAGCTCACAAACAGCCTTCACAGCAGTATCTATGGACAGGGAGGGAACTGCTCACACAGCCTTTCCAGTCTCATCTATGGACAGAGAGTGAACAGCTCACACACCGCCTTCCCAGCCTCATCTATGGACAGGGAGTGGGCAGCTCACACACAGCCTTCCCAGCATCATCTACGGACAGGGTGTAAGCAGCTTCCACAGCCTCCCCAGCAGTAGCTATGGACAGGGAGTGTGCAGCTCACACACAGCCTTCACACCAGTAGCTATGGACAGGGAGTGGGCAGCTCACACACAGCCTTCCCAGCCTCATATATGGACAGAGAGTAAACAGCTCACTCACAGCCTTCACACCAGTATCTATGGACAGAGAGTGAACAGCTCACACACAACCTTCACACCAGAATCTATATCTACGGACAGGGAGTGGGCAGCACACAAAGCCTTCCCCGCCTCATCTATGGACAGAGAGTGAACAGCTCACACACAACCTTCACATCAGTATCTATGGACAGAGAGTGAACAGCTCACATACAGCCTTCACACTAGTAGCTATGGACAGGGAGTGGGCAGCTCACACACAGCCTTCACACCAGTATCAATGGGCAGGGAGTAAACAGCTCAGACACAGCCTTCCCAGCCTCATCTATGGACCGAGAGTGAACAGCTCACACACAGCCTTCACACCAGTATCTATGGACAGGGAGTGAGCAGCACACACCGCCTTCGCAGCCTGATCTATGAACAGAGAGTGAACAGCTCAGACACAGCCTTCACACCAGTATCTATGGACAGGGAGTGGGCAGCTCACACACCGCCTTCCCAGCATCATCTATGGACCGGGAGTGAGCAGCTCACACACCGCCTTCCCAGCATCATCTATGGACCGGGAGTGAGAAGCTCACACACAGTCTTCACACCAGTATCTATGGACAGAGAGTGAACAGGTCACACACAGCCTTCACACCAGAATCTATATCTATGGACAGGGAGTGGGCAGCACACACAGCCTTCCCAGCCTCATCTATGGACAGAGAGTGAACAGCTCACATACAGCCTTCACACCAGTAGCTATGGACAGAGAGTGGACAGGGAGTGGGCAGCTCACAGAGAGCCTTCACACCAGTATCTATGAACAGAGAGTGAACAGCTCACACACAGCCATCCCAGCCTCATCTATGGACAGAGTGTGAACAGCTCACACACAGCCTTCACATCAGTATCTATGGACAAGGAGTGGGCAGCACACACACATCCTTCACACCAGTATCTAAGGACAGGGAGTGGGACGCTCATACACATCCTTCCCAGCCTCATCTATGGACAGAATGTGAACAGCTCACACACAGCCTTCACACCAGTAGCTATGGACAGGGAGTGGGCAGCTCACACACATCCTTCCCAGCCTCATCTATGGACAGGGAGTGTGCAGCTCACCACAGCCTTCCAAGCATCATCTATGGACAGAGAGTGAGCAGCTCACACACAGCCTTCACACCAGTATCTATGGACAGGGAGTGGGCAGCTCACCACAGCCTTCCCAGCCTGATCTATGGACAGAGACTGAACAGCTCACACAGGCTCCCCAGCAGTATCTATGGGCACGGAGAGAGTAGCTCACACACAGCCTTCACAGCAATATCGACTGACAGGGAGGGAACAGCCCACACAGCCTTCCTAGCCTCATCTATGGACAAAGGGTGAACAGCTCACACACAGCCTTCACACCAGTATCTATGGACAGGGTGTAAGCAGCTCACACAGCCTTCACACCAGTATCTATGGACAAGTAGTGGGCAGCTCACACACTGCCTTCACACCAGTATCTATGGACAGGGAGTGGCAGCACACAAAGCCTTCCCAGCCTCATCTATGGACAGAGAGTGAGCAGCTCACACACCGCTTCCCAGCCTCATCTATAGACAGGGAGTGAGCAGTGCACACCGCCTTCCCAGGCTCATCTATGGACAGGGAGTGAGCAGCTCACAGACAGCCTTCACACCAGTATCTATGGACAGGGAGAGGGTAGCTCACACACAGCCTTCCCAGCCTCATCTATGGACAGAGAGTGAACAGCTCACACACAGCCTTCACACCAGTATCTATGGACAGGGAGTGTGTAGCTCACACACAGCCTTCACACCAGTATCTATGGACAGGGAGTGAGCAGCTCACACACAGCCTTCCCAGCCTCATCTATGGACAGAGAGTGAACAACTCACACACAGCCTTCACACCAGTATCTATGGACAGGGCGTGTGTAGCTCACACACAGCCTTCACACCAGTATCTATGGACAGGGAGTGAGCAGCTCACAAACAGCCTTCCCAGCCTCATCTATGGACAGGGTGTAAGCAGCTCACACACCGCCGTCCCAGCCTCATCTATGGACAGAGAGTGAACAGCTCACACACCGCCTTTCCAGCCTCATCTATGGACAGGTTGTAAGCAGCTCACACACCGTCCTTCCCAGCATCATCTATGGACAGAGAGTGAACAGCTCACACACCGCCTTCCCAGCCTCTTCTATGGACCGAGAGTGAAGAGCTCACACACCGCTTCACAGCCTCATCTATGGACAGGGAGTGAGCAGCGCACACCGCCTTCCCAGCCTCATCTATGGACAGAGAGTGAACAGCTCACACACCGCTTCACAGCCTCATCTATGGACAGAGAGTGAACAGCTCACACACCAATTCACAGCCTCATCTATGGACAGGGAGTGAGCAGCACGCACCACCTTACCAGCCTCATCTATGGACAGAGAGTGAACAGCTCATACACAGCCTTCACACCAGTATCTAAGGACAGGGAGTAGGAAGCTCACACACATCCTTCCCAGCCTCATCTATGGACAGAGAGTGAACAGCTCCCACACAGCCTTCACACCAGTATCTATGGACAGGGAGTGGGCAGCTCACACACAGCCTTCCCAGCCTCATCAATGAACTCAGAGTGAGCAGCTCACACACAGCCCTCACACCAGTATCTATGGACAGGGAGTGTGCAGCTCACCACAGCCTTCCAAGCCTTATCTATGGACAAAGAGTGAACAGCTCACACAGGCTCCCCAGCAGTATCTATGGACAGGGAGACAGTAGCTCACACACAGCCTTCACAGCAATATCTACTGACAGGGAGGGAACAGCCCACACAGCCTTCCCAGCCTCATCTATGGACAGAGGGTGAACAGCTCACACACAGCCTTCACACCAGTATCTATGGACAGGGAGTGGGCAGCACACAAAGCCTTCCAAGCCTCATCTGTCATCTGACACAGCCCTCTCCATGCTCCACTCTGCTATATCTGTTACTCTTGATATCCTTGCCCCCGCCATGAGAATCCGCCTGAAGCCCAAAGCCAAATGTAACTCCTGGTATGACTCGGATCTCGCCACCCTAAAACGCAAGTGCAGGGTTGCAGAGAGGAAATGGCGTGCTTCATGTTCATCCTCTGACAAACTGGCCTGCCGCCTGCTCCAAAGGCAGTATCGGCTCTCCGTTCTCACCAAGAAGAGAGCCCTTATCCAAGCCCGCATCTCTGCGGCATCTAACAACTCCGCCAAACTCTTTAAAATCTGCAAGGAGCTGGCCAACCCTGTTGCAGTCTCTACCTCTCCTGTCCCCTCCCAGGCCCTCTGCACTGCTTTGGCCTCTCACTTCATCTCTAAAACTCAGGACATCCTGTCCTCGCTCTCCTCCTCTCACCTCCCTCCCTCCCTTCCCGGCTCTTCCTCTGGCCCTTCTGCAGTCACCCCTCCTCCCTCTTTCTCTGCCTTTCCACTTTTCTCTGCTGACGATGTCTCCAGACAAGTCCGATCTATGAAAGTCTCGTCTAAACAGGTTCACCCCTGTTCCTCCAAAACTATCAAGGACCACATCGACTCCCTGGCTCCTGCCCTGGCTGACTTTTGCAACCACTCCTTCGCCTCTGGAGTCTTCCCTTCCCCCCTCAAGCACTCCCTTGTGCACCCTCTTCTCAAGAAACCCTCTTCCGACCCCTCTTGCCCGGCTAACTATCGCCCTATCTCCATCACTCCCTTCCAGGGCAAGATCCTGGAGAAGCTGGCCATCTCCCAGCTTAACCTCCATGCTGAATCTGTTGGTAGTCTTCATGACCATCAATCTGGTTTCAGAGCTGCCAGAAGCATGGAAACTGCTCTCCTGAACATCCGTGAAGACCTGCTCTTGAACCTCGATTCCAACACTCCGTGTGTTCTCATTCTGCTCGATCTCTCCTCTGCCTTTGACACTGTCAACCATGCCATCCTGCTCAACCGTCTCTGTGAAAACCTGGGTATCACTGGTCAGGCTCTGGCGTGGCTGACCTCTTTCCTTTCAAATCGACCCTCCCAGGTCCAACTGGGGTCCTTCCTCTCCGACATCTTTTTCTCCACCTGTGGTGTCCCCCTGGGATCTAATCTCTCTCCCTGGCTGTTCAACCAGTATCTGGCACTCCTTGCCCACCGCATCGCCGCTCTCTGCCCTAATTTCCAGTGCTACGCGGACGATACCCAGCTCATTTTCAGACTACCCTCAGCCTCCCCCTCTCCTTCCCTCATCTCTGACTGTCTGTCTGCTATCCAGGAATGGTGTGCCGCCAAAGACCTCTGCCTTAATGCCAGTAAGACTGAGATTCTACTCATCGGTACACCCACTCCCTCCTTCCCTGCAGCTCTCTGGCCTGCCTCCCTTGGCCCCCTCCCTGCTCCTACCTGCAATGCAAAAAACCTTGGGGTCATCTTCGACTCCACACTCTCCTTCTCTCCTCATATTTCTGACGTCGCTAAGAAGTCACACTACCAGCTGCACCTCCTCAGAGGTATTCTTTCCTTCCTCTCTTTCCCCCAGAAGCTCACTGCCTCCCGAGCCCTGGTTCTCTCGAAGCTGGATTACTGTAACAGCCTCTACCTTAATCTGCCTGCCTCCACTCTCCGCCCTCTGCAACTCATACAGAACAGAACTGCGAGACTTGTCCTTGGCCTCAAGCCCAGGGACCGTATCTCTCCAGGA